>NC_062232.1:35266051-35637162 GCF_902686445.1 Sciurus carolinensis
TACTAGATATTTAAAAAAGAGAAATATAGATTTCTCTAGTAATGATCATTAACTATGAGTAGCCACATCCATGGTAGGAAAGAGTTAAGAGAGGAGGTGAGCCAGAGGGACACAATATGAATAATGAGAAAAATAATCTATCAGGTCAGCAAGTTCATTTCTAGAAGAGTCTCTGTTCAGCCTCTCTTCTCCTCCCTGTGACAAGATGGCCATCTCTTTTCCTGTTGACAAGTTTCCTGGGATCACTGCATAGTTCTTTAATATGTGTTTTGACTTCACTGGGTCTCATTGATGGTGAATTTCAGGCTTTTCATAGCAAGATTTGCAGCCTGTAAAAGCAGGGTGATTGAGAAAATTGTAATCCTGTGTTTCTGAGAGATCTATAGCAATCAGGACAATTACTGGAGAACATTGCTTCTATTGAACTATGTAATCTTTTGTGTCCTGGAGTATCTAAAAGAAATCTAATCTTGTGATTTTATCAGGGATCACAAAGAAAAAATAAGCATCTAGGATCCAAGATGAGTAATTGCTAATCAGGTTTGATGGGGTACAAGGCATTTAAATAGTTTCTAAGGTTAATCTCTTCTCCTTCACTTAAATGAAATAATTTATTATTGGTCAATTTCCCACACATACCAAATAATGAAGCTGGAATCAAAGTTCTCCTTCCCTAGTTTCCAAAGTGATCATTTGATAACAAATTCATTAAATTCAGAACAAGAGACATAATTTACTATGGTGACTATGAAAGCTAAGGGTTTGATATCTGTGTGACTTGGTAGGCATTGTATTACCACAAAAGGAGCAGAATCCCTGTTGCACAATGTGAAATTAGAACACCTGCAATAATTCCTATGTGCTGGGTGAACTTGGGTCACTTAACTTCTCTGAGTTTCTGCCTCCATGTTAAGGTATGTATTGTGAATCTATGAGAATTAAATGAGATTATGTATGTGAATTGCCTCATACAATGCCTGGAACATTAGTAAATAGTCAAATAATACCTTGCTATCCCATTATTGAGCCCTGTATTACTTTTCAGGCATTCAGTTAATTAGGACAAGTTCATCTTAGGATAGGTTATGTTCTGCTGCCATAACAAATAACCCTAAAATCTCAGTGTCTTACAATGATAATGGTTGATTGATGACTCCTACTATGTGTTCACTATAGGTGAACTGTACTTCTTTACTCTGGGATCCAGGATGGCTGAGCACCCTCGATCTGGAACATGGCTTATAGTTGTGGCAAAAGGAAAAAAGAACATGCTGAGGAAGGTGCTGAACTTTAAAACTCCATCCAGAACTGACACATACCATTTCTGTTCACATCTATTGGTCAAAGCACCAATATGACTTGGCCATAAGTAGATTCAACAGAATGGAGAAGTATATTCACTTCACATAGATAAGCAACATATGTTGTTGAAGAATAGTAGCTTCATACAGGGTTGATCCAACTAAGCACTTATTTCCCAGATTCATTTCCCTGAACTCTCCAGAAAAAAATGGGGAAAGAGCAAGTATCTGATTATAGAATTATCCATTCACACAAAGAGGTTTTTTATATATAAATCTACCTACTTAACCTTTAAGTTTCAAGTCAGATGCTGCTTCCATCATGGTCTTCTTGAATTTTCTTTGCTGGAAAATAAATTCTTTTCATTATGGTATATGAAATTTTGCTTCTTTGATTATGTACCACCGTCTGTCATGTATTATAATGTATTAGTGTTGACCATCCCTAATCTGAAATTTGTATCTGAAATACTCCAAAATCTGAAACTTTTTCAGCACTAATATGACACCATAAGTAGAAAAATTCCATACTTAACTGTGACAGACCACAGTGATAGTATAAGTGCACTAAAAATATTGTATATGCTTACTGTGAGGCTATATGTATAAGGTGTATATGAAACATTGAAGTTTATGTTTAGATTGGAGTCCCATCCACAATATATCTCATTGTATATATGCAAATGTTCCAAAATCTGAAAAATCTAAACTCAAACACTTCTGTTCACAAGAATTACAAATAAGGTATCTTCCATTATTCCATTATTTCAATAATTCCATTCTGATAACAAAAATTGCAATTTCAACTTATATTTGCATAGACCTATTCTTTCTTGTGAGTACTTACCATCAAGGAGTTTATAATCTCTGACTTATTCCTCCTCAGGACTCTCATATTTTCTAGCTTAGTATCTTGCACTAATAACTGAGTCAAATATTTGTAAAGATAAATTGAAGATCTGAGATGAGAAATGAATAGTATTTATGAGTAGACTGGAAGAAAGTGGGTGTTATAGAATTGACACAATGGAGAATATCTCCTCTTATATTCAAATATTTATTTTCTGGAAGTCTGGGGAATAATCATGGGAATCACCCTGGGGAAACTGGTATGTCAGCTGAGATTCCTGAGAACCACTCTTGCAGGGTTTAGAAAAGACAAAGGTTGTTGGAGAAAATTAAAGTCACCAGAAAACTGTATCTGCTAGTTTATAATTAGCAATTACTGCAGGGAAGGATAAACATTTATTCCATTTGGACAACAAAGATGACACAATTGCACCAATAGCATTCGCCCACACCCTTTTCAGGATGAATTAAACAATTAAAAATAGAAAAAAGTGGCCATGGTATTGGTGGTAACAGTAAGAAAATAGGCTTTTTTAGGCTGCCACCAATCCAAGAACTTCAGACAACAGCATGTGACATAGTATGGTTATCATGTCATGTATTAAACATATCTTCTTGTTTCTTTTCTTTACCAATAATTTAGTGCTAAGTCAGGTCTGATAAAAGATCAGGGAAGATTAAGTCTTCCCTAGTGTCTGCAGATACCAAGGAATAACCTATATATTTTAAATTCAGCTACTACTTTGGAGAATCTACTATGTATCAGCTACTGTGATAGTTTGAGTCAGTCTTTTTTTTTTAGGCTACTCAGTCTTTTAAAACACTTAGAAGCCTTGTGTAATGACTCACCTCTAATCCCAGTGGCTCAGGAGGCTGAGTCAAGAGGATCATGAATTCAAAGCCAGCCTCAGCAACAGCAAGGCGCTAAGCAACTCAGTAAGAACCTGTATCTAAATAAAATACAAAATGGGCTGGGGATGTGGCTCAGTGATTGAGCATCCCTGAGTTCAAGTCCAGGTACCCCCCCAAAAAAAATAAAACATGTAAGAGTCTTATTCACAACATCTCTTTATACATGATTTCCCCTCTTCCTAAAATATTCTGATCTGTGTCCTCTATATATCCTTCCAGTTTTAGTTTATACATCATTCCATTTACTTATAGATCTCCAAAGGTTTAATTTCCTTTACTATGTGCTTTAATAACAGTATAAACTTCCTTGATAGTATAATCAAACTGTGTTGTACTTTCCTCTTTAATTTTCTGTGGTTACTATTGGCCTATACACTCTGGGAGGAAATAGCCTGTTTCTTACTCCTTTCTGTATTCCCTTCATTGTTATGATGTCTGATGAAAATTAATGTGTCATAATATTTTTATGGCTATTAAATGATTACATTATTACAATACACTACTGTGTCAATGTCCTAAAATAGTGCTAAGTGTCTTGTACCTTTGAGGAATTCAGTCATTTGCAACTGGCTACAATTGTTGAGGAACTATATTCAGAATTTGTGTGGACTTCTCTGTCGAAGCAATTTGAGTATAACACTTTGTTTCTCAGTAAAATGAACAAAGTCAGAAATCAAAACCTGTGGTTTAGTTTTGGCTTTCCAACTATCTTGCTGAGTGCTCTTGGGAAATAATTTCACCTTTCTGAACTGTCTTACTCGTCTGTCAAAAAAAAAATAATAGAATGTGTCACAGAGACGTCACATGCCTGACATTCTGTTACTACAATTTTGCGGCAATTTAAAAACATGGCCTGTTATGGTTTGGATCTGAAATGTCTCCCAAAATCTTATGTGTCGAAGGCTTGGTTATCAATGCAGGAATGTTCAGAGGTGGGGTTCTTGGGAAATGATTAGACCATGAGGGCTCTGACCTTATCAGTGGAATTACCAATTGAAGGACTAATAACTTTATCACATTATTGGGAGGTGGTAGAAACTGTAGGAGATGAGACCTAATTGGAGGAAGTAGATCATGGTGCTGTGCTCTGGAAGGGTATATCTTGCTTCCACCCCTTTCTCTATCTCTCTTTCTCTATCTCTCCTGCATGAAATCTGTTACTTTAAAGTAGAAAGTTTATCTTTACCCCAGCCTCTTCCTTTCCCTTCCTGACCCTCTCTCTTTCCTTCCTAGCTACCATGAGCTGAGCTACTTACCTTCATCATGCCCTTCCACCATGACATTCTGCCTCATCTCAGGCCTAAAGCAATGGAGCCAGCCAACCGTGGAATGACCCCTCTGAAACCATGAGTCAAAATAAATCTTTCCTCCTTTAATTTGCTTATATCAGATATTTTGGTGAGAGTAACCAAAAAAAAAAAAAAAAATGACTAACATGACACAAACATTCTTTGACTCTTCTCCAATTGACTTGTGAAATCTGTGTTCCCTCCTCTTAAATCTGGGTTCTGGGACTGAAGTTCAATAGAATGTAGTGGAAGTGATGCTCTGCCAGTTTCCAAGTCCAGACTATGAAGGTGATAACTTTACTTCCTGATTCTTAGAATGCTCACTTTGAAACCCAGTCACCATGCCACAAGTTAGCCCAAGCATTTCATGGAGAAACCTGCCATGAAAAGAAACTGAGCTCACTGGTTCCCAGTCACAGTTGAGTTCTCAGCTGACAGTCAACACCAAGTCACCAGTCATGAGAGTGAGCCATTTTGAAAGTAGATCCTCCATCCTCCAGTTGAGTTGCCTCTGCTGATGCTGTGATGTTGCATAAAATACAGAGGAACTACCCATACATAACTCTCTAAAATTGCAGATTTAAGAGCAAAATAAATTATTGCTATTGTTTTAAGTCACTAGGCTTTGGAGTGGTTTGTTACCCAGCAATAGATAATTGATAAGTACCTTTTGCTACTTCATACTGTCTCTGACCTTTCAACCCATTATGATATTCTGGTATGTGTAAAATTAGCTCCAGACCTTTAACAAATCAATGCTTACCCCAAATTTATAACAGGAACAACAGCAGTAGGGAGAATATTCCATTAAGCAATCAAATGCTATTTGAGTAGTGCTCCACTAGGGCTTCTCAGCAGAAGTTAATGGAGAAAGCTTTGGTTAAATTAACTGATGTAGGTGACAAATGGCCAACCACTCTCCATTGGAATGTAAGTTCTATGATTGATGATGACACTTTGAAGGACTTTCTGGAGATGATTGTCAATTATAGGTGGACTCTTAACCCACATGGAAGGGTTTCCCTTCATTTATTTTGTGCAAAGTGATATTCTCAACAGTGGCACCAAGGTGTCCATTCACCATTGTCTCTCTCAGTATCTTGGGTCTTGGAACCTAGACTATTTATTTAAAATAGTAGTATGATAGAAAATAATATGTTTTACCCCCCCAAAATAAATCCTTAGCTAAAACATTCCAAGGTTTATAATGAATAAAGTTCCTTCTTTCTCAGTAGCTAAGTAGTCAATTCTTCAGTGGGCTTTGGACATGAGGATTGATGAGGACATTTTTGTGTTGCCATTGTGGTTTCTGGAACTGGTGAGTTCTGGACTATGTCCTAGGACTGAACTTCTGAAATGATTCACCTTCTACATGAGGTAAGTGGCCTTACCCCTTAGGCACAGTGGTTATGAATGATACCCAGGAGCCAAAGAATCTAGGTGAAATCTTTGTTTACTAGCTGCTTAACCTTAGACAAGTTACTAAGCCTTTCTATGCCTCAGTTTCCTTATTATGGTGACAATATTAGCAACTATTCAATAGTATAATTTTTAAAATTAAATGAGTTAATATGTATAAAGTACTCAGAACATTGTTGTGGCTGTATCTCTGTAGTATACTGATTTTAAGTCCTTTGTGTATAGGCCAAGGAGTGGGATAGCTGGGTCGAATGGTGGTTCCATTCTAAGTTTTCTAAGGAATCTCCACACTACTTTCCAGAATGGCTACAATAATTTGCAGCCCCACCAGCAATGTATGAGTGTACCTTTTTCTCCACATCCTAGCCAACACCTATTTTTGCTAGTATTCTTGATAATTGTCATTCTAATTGGGGTGAGATGGAATCGTAGGGTAGTTTTGATTTGCATTTCTCTTATTACTAAAGATGTTAAACATTTTTTCATATATCTATTGATTGCTTGTAGATCTTCTGTGAAGTGTCTGTTCATTTCCTTAGCCCACTTGTTGATTGGGTTATTTGTATTCTTGGTGTAGAGTTTTTTGTGTTCTTTATATGTTCATAGCCGCTCAATTCACAATAGCCAGATTGTGGAACCAACCTAGATGCCCTTTAATTGATGAATGGATAAAGAAACTGTGGTATATATATACAGTGGAATATTACTCAGCCATAAAGAATAATAAAATTATGGCATTTTCAGGCAAATGGATGAAATTGGAGAATATCATGCTAAGTGAGATAAGCCAATCTCAAAAATCCAAAGGAAGAATGATCTCGCTGATAAGCAGATGATGCATAATGGGGGGTGGGAGGGGAGCAAGAATGGAGGAAGGAAGGACTGTATAGAAGGATAAGAGGGGTGGGAGGGGTGGGGGGGAAGAAAAAAATTACAGAATGAATCAAAAACTATTATCCTAGGTAAATGTATGATTACACAAATGTTATGCCTCTAGTTCATGTATAAACAGAGAAACAAGATGTATCCCATTTGTTTACAATAAAAATGAATTTAAAAAGTACTCAGAAGAATGCTTAGAACATTGAAAGTTCTATGTAAAGTGTTTGCTATAATTAGTATTATGGTTAACATTGCTATTAGCTACTATTATTTTTATTTGCTTCTTATCTCATGGCTGAACACTCTGCTAGCAAACCATATCAGGAAAATATGTACACCTACCAGGAAAAGCCTGTCATATCCAGAAAACATTTCAGTAATTGTAAAATATGAAATATACTATTGGAACAAGGAGACTTTGAGCATTCCACTTTTCTCTTATTTCTGGGATTTTGACCACACTGCATTCCCCTAATATTTCTTTCTCTTCCTAGGTGATGCCCAGTCTCATTCTGCTTCTACCAGTCACTTTAGATACCACTGGGTTTTTATTTTTATTTTTTATTAGTATATTATGGTCATATGACAAGGATGTGGGGGAAAAGATGCACTCATGCATTGTTGGTTGGATTGCGAATTAGTACAATCACTCTGCAAAGCAGTATGTAGAATCCTCAAAAGCTTAGGAATGGAACCAACATAAAACCCAGTTATCCCACTCCTCAGTATATATCCAAAAGAATTCAAACCAGCATACTGTAGTGATACATTCATACCAGTGTTTATAAGTGTGCAATTCATACAACATTGTTTAAATAGCATATTTGAGAAAAGGTTTGGGTTTTGAGGTCTAGTGGATTTTTGTTTTACCTTTCACTTAATATTTAAGTCTATGCTTTATATTGAACTTACTTTGAGATGGAACTGAGAGTTAAAGGTTTATTGGGGAGCGCTTTAAGGGGATATATCCATATGAAAGCAAGGAAGGCAGGATTTCTCTGAGGCAGAACTTGATTCATGATATGGTTTGCTATGGAGTTCTCAGCTGATCTATTGGAAAGTTTGGAAGGTAAAGAGGGCCTTCAAGTTGTCCCAAATTGAAGTTGACAGGGCTGGACCCTTGTATTTCCAAATAAGACACTGAGGTTCAACTCCCTAGAATGAATTTAAACTTGGGCAGGGTGGTTTGCTCAATGAAGGACACTTCATGATTAGGAACCTAGCTGTGAGACCTTTGGCTTGAGACCCTGAGATCTGGATGCAGTGCCACAGTGGACACTAAGTTCAGACAATCTATTTGGAAAAAAAATACATTTCTAGTGAATGGAGCTTTGTAGTCTTCTAACTGAGGCAAATGACTCAGGTAAATTACTTAATATCTCTGAGTGTCATTTTCTCCTATACAATGGAGATGAGTTCATTTGTAATGGCTAACAGAATTATACTACTACATCTTTCCATAGTCAACTGAATTTCCCATCCAATCTTGTCCAATTCAATAAGACCAAGAATCTTAGGGCAGGAATTCTAGCCCTTGCATTTCCAAAAGGCATTGAATCCCTTGCTTTTTCTCTCACTCTGGGCTTCTTCTGAGGGCAGAAAATGAGTATTACTTAAATACCTACAATGAGCCAGGCTCTTTGCCAACTCATGCTATCCTCACTATATTGCTGATTGGAGAGTGTCATTGTCTTCATTTCACTCAGGAAGAAGGTGAAGATCAGAAAAGTTAAGTGAATTGGTGAAGTTTATATGGTTATAAGGGACAGAGACAGGGCTCAAATCCAGGTTCATAAGCTGCTTTATGTACTGGTACCCTAACCCAGAGATAGTGCTCTCCACTTTAAAGCTCAAGTTTCCAGAATATAGCTGGGAATAGGCAATTAAAATTTTAAGGGGAATTAATATTTTACAAATATTGATGTGGTTTTCTATTCTGCCTTCCTGAACACATGATCTTACCCTAGTTTTCTCATGATACCAAAATGCATAGAAATTTTTTCAGGTTGTATGTGTGTGTTTGTGTACTAGTGATAAGAACTGTGAAGGAAGGAATACATGATCATGTTCACAGTATATAATTGTGCACTAGGACCATGGCCTTATAAATCAGACTATGACCTTTTATTCTCAGTTGTTAGACCTCATTCTCATTTTACAAACTAGTATATTCAGCTTAAAAAACTCACAATAGAACTGAACCATGTCAAGTTCACATAGAAAACCCATGAGTTTTTTCTCAGTGTTAGAAGAATATGAATGCTAAGGACTGGGTATCCTTTAAGTGTCTCCCAAGGGTTCATATGCTGGAGGCTTTGTCCCAAGTGTGATTCTGGAACCTGTAAGAAGCAGGACCTAGTGGAAGGTAATTAGGTGAGAAAGTTATCACCCTTGGAAGGGATTAATGCCAGTCTCTTAAAGTGAATTAGTTCTTGCAATATTGGGCTGTTGTCAAGTGAGGCCACCCAATGCACTTGGCTCCTTCTGCATGCAGCTTGTTCCCTATCTACTTCTCTGCCATGTTGTGATCCATTCAAGAGGACCTTCAACATAGATCAAAATGATGGAACCAGATCTTAGACTTTCAGTCTCCAAAACTGTGGGTTAAATAAACTTGATTTCTTTGCAAGTATTCCAGCCTCAGGCACTTTATAATAGCAAGAGAAAATAGAAAAAGACAATGACCCAGGGGAAGTAAGAGAGGATTAAACCTCTTTCTCTCCCAGAAGCAAGTAGCATGGAGAAAGGAGAAACAAACAGGAGAATAAAAACCAAGCCATTGTGGGTCCTTGATTCTTTTTTTTTTCCTTATAGGCTTCAGTGAAGAGAAGGGGAGGGAGTTCAGAGAAATTAGGGTAATGCCAAGAGTGAATGAGGCACATCAGGCTAGACAGAGGAGAACCCTGGGTTTAACTTTGAGGCACTGCCAGCCCTCAGTTCTTAAGCACTATATATTTGAAATTGGGTATCCTTGAACTTTTTGTAAGGACCCCCTGTGATAGAATGAGGAACACTTCAGCAGAGTTTTGGGTGGACAGCTGGCCCAACAGGCAGAATGGAGCACGTGGCAAAAATACAGGGATTGGTCAGTGTTTTAGTCTGCTTTCTTGCTGACCAAAAGACCTGACAAAAGAACAATTTTAGAAGAGGAAAAGTTTTATTTGTTACTCACAGATTAAAAGGTCTCAGTCCATCGATGGCTGCCTCCATTGCTCTGGACCAGAGGTGAGGCAGAACATCACGGTAGAAATATGTGGTGGAGGAAAGTAGCTCAGGACATGGTACCAGGAAGCAGAGAGAGAGAGAGAGAGAGAGAGAGAGAGAGAGAGACAGATATAGAGAGAGAGACAGAGAGAGAGAGAGAGAAAGCACACTTGAGCTCCCTACAAAAAGCACAAAATATAAACCCCAAAGACATGCCCCCAAGGACCTACATTTTGTAGCCACACCTACCTGCCCACAGTTACCACCCAGTTAATCCCTATCAGGGGATTAATGCAGTGATTGGGTTAAGGCTTTCATGACCCAATCATTTCACCTCTAAGTTTTCTTGCATTATCCCATGTATGAAATTTTGGGGAACACCTCACATTTAAACCATAGCAGTCAATAACTGTGAAAGTTGAAATGAAACCAAGACACCACTGAGATTGAGGCATTGAGACTTAGCAGACCAGGGCAAACAGCATATTTCAAAAGGAAACTGAAGTGTTCCCCTTATTGCCTTGGAAGCAGAGGTCACTGTGCCTGAGCAGAGGTCACTGTGCCTGAGGACCTTCAAACCTGTCTTGCTAACATGAGGACATACTAGTCCCTCTTACTGCACTGAACAATGGTATGTTAGATATTTTCCCTTACTCCCCCACAAGATCCATTTCCTCCCCTCCTGCTTTGCTCTGAACATTGGGAGGCTGACTTTTGTGGACTGTATCTACTGTATCCCTTGATCTCTGGCTTCTGGCTGCCTTCAGTCAATGGAAAGTAACAGCAGAAAGGCCAGAGTATAGGTGGAAAGAAAGGCGGGGGTTATTTTCCTCCTGCTTCCACCTTACCTGGAAATGGGTTAAAGGGGACTGCACTCCCCTGCTGCTGGTTACAGTTTCTGATGAGCAGCCCTGTCCTAATGCTATAGCTCTCACCACGTTCTGGAGCTCTTCCCTCACTATACCCTTTTAAGCTTAGGGTTGGCAGTACTCTCTCACTGTTGGAAGCCTTGGGTGACTCCCTATCTCTAGTTGGCTTTTCTTAACCCTATCTACACCTTTGAAAAATAGTTCCTTAATTAAACAAACCCTTTTGGAGTGTTATTTTTCTTCTGAGTAGAATGACTTTACCAGTTGGTTACACACAGTCCCAGTTTATTCCAATTGTTCTGGTGTAATTATTACATTACATTTCACTCTCAAAAGTGGTTTGCACTATGCCTTATTCTTTGGACCCTGACTGCTGTTATCAACTTAGAGAGCATAGCAGGAGGAGGCACTGCAGGTTACATTTGGACCATATGGAGTCCTAAACTAATTGGCTTTCCTGCTCACTCACAGGAGGGCGTCAGATTAGTTATAGACACAATCAAAGATACTAAATTTCCTCTACACTTGCAGGTTGTGGTGTGAATAACTTTTCAAGTCTTGTTGCTCAATTGTCACTCCTGTTACCTTACGAATCTTAGCCAACTCCTCTATACCTAGTGCACTGCATGGTCCAAGGTTCATAAACACTTTCTGAATGAACAATAAAGGAATAGTGTCACCATGTTCAATCAGTGTGACAACTCATTCACACATGGAGGTAACCATGGCACCAGGTCTTAAAGAAGCTGCATATACTTCACAAAGGGAGCTGCCAGGGTCAGGGGAAACCCTGGCAGAATATGAGTGTGTGTGTGTGTTTGTGTGTGTGTGTGTGTGTGTGTGTAGTATTGGGCATGAAATTGCTATCTAAATATAAAGTCACAATGAAATGTCATTTCTGTTATTGGGGTAAACATGAAATTTAGAGGCACACAAACCATTATATTTTAAAATCTTCCTGCTTTGCCCCTTCTTACTGTATAAAACAGAAGGCACATGACTGACCACTCCCTTGCCTGGGTCAAGGCCATCTCTCTCAGTTCTCTTTGATTTCACAAGCATTCAATAAGTATATGCTATGTGTCAAGCCTTGTGCTTGTCTCCTCAAAGGTCTTTCTGTAGATACCATGGTCCCAGACATGAGTATCCCTGGGTCCACTCATTCTTATGTCTTGACTTAGAACTCACTGTATCTATCTCCTGCCTGACACCATTTTCTCTTTGCCTGAATAAATAGAAGGATCTCAGTGGAACACCAGCAGGGGCCCATCATACTTAATCCCCTTACTGTCTATGGCAGCTTTTCTGAAACCCAGATAGCCAAGAGCAGCCTTATCCCTTCTGAGTGGTTTTGTACTACAATAGGAAACCTCCTGTGTGTTCTGAGGCCAGGCCTGGGTGATCTTACAATTATCAGTACTGAAAACAACACTTACCCCATGATTGTTATGAATGGCATTCTGAGAGCTATTTGGTTTTGACTGCTGCTCTCCTGGGCTCCCTCTCCCTGACATGTAGGGGTCAATCTCACTTTAAAAGCCTCTATCTGCAGATCTGGCATCTCTGCATTGCCACTTTTTTTGCTACAGCAACTTGTACTGACCCTTTCTGCTCTGGATCTTGTTCCTGATATTTATGGACTCCTTCTTGGATTTTTCTCTGACTATGGCCAAACTGCATCCCCTGAGATCTCTTATGGACTCCCTAATTTCTGACTTTAGTCTTTTCTTGCTGACCCCACTTCTTTCCTACATTCCCAACAGAGATGTGTCATGGTTTAAATGCGCAGCTGTAAACATTTTTGTCATTCCTTCTATTAGAAGTGAAGTTGAATTCCCCTCCCATGGAACATGGGCTGGTCAGAGTGGTTTGCTTTTAACCAATAAAATGTGACAAAAGTGATACTCCATATAATACTCCATGAATATATCATAAGAAAGTGAGATAGCATTGACCTCTGTTCTGGTTTGGATTTGGAAAGTGTCCCCCAAAACCTCATCAATACAACCAGCTTCAGAGGTGAAGTTTTGAGCAATGATTAAATCATGAAGTCTTTGACCTCATTAATGGATTAATCCATCAAATGGATAGCTGAATGCACTTCTGGGATGTGGGGACCTAGTTGGAGGAAGTAGGTCACTGGAGTGGTACCCTTGGAAGGGTTTATCTTCTCCCCAGACCCTTCCTTTTCCTCTGTTTCCTAGATGTCATAAACTGAGCAATTCTTTTCTGCCATGCCCTACCAACATAATGTGCTGCCTCACCTTGGGCCCAGAACAATGGAGTTGGCTGACAATGGACTGAGAACTCTAATACCATGAGCCAAAATAAATATTTCCCCCACTGAGTTGTTCTTGTCAGATCTTTTGGACATGGCCATGGAAAGCTAGCTAATGCTTTCTGTATTTTCTAGGAGACTTGATCTTGGAACCCAACTACTGTGGTTTGGGTACAGTTTGAGTGTGTTCCCCAAAAGTTCATGTATGGGAAGCTTGGTTCTTAATGTAATGATAGTGAGAGGTTGTGAAACCTTTAAGAGATGGGGCCTAGTAGAAGATAATTTGGTCATGGAAGCATCACACTTGAAAGAGATTAATGCACATCTTGAGGAGTGCATTAATGCAGGTCTTATTCTCTTGAGAAAAGGTTGTTATAAAGCAAGTTCAGCTATTTCAGCTATCTCTATTGCCTCCTTTCTCACCATATGATCTCTTCTTCTCCCATTATTAGCTGAGCAGAAACTGGTACCATGCTCTTGAATGTCCATGACTATGAGCTAAGTAAATCTCTTTTCTTTATAAAGTACTGAGTTACAGGTATTTTGTTATAGTGATACAAAATGGACTAATATACCCAGTCAGGCTACAGAGACAGACTACATGTGGGCGATAGCCCCAGATGAGGTCCTAGCTGACAGCCAGCATTAACCACCAGACACATGAACAAGAATATTTTCATGATGATTCCAAGCCCAATCACTGTCTTACTGCAATCATTTAGAAAACTCCTGAGAGAGTGCACTAGCTAGCTAAGCCTGGTAAAGCCCCAGACCTATGAAAAATAATATTAATAAATGACTGTTGTTGTTTTAATGCCACCACATTTGGGGTTATTTTTTTAGATAGCTATAGAGAAACATAAAGAGAGGAAAGAAGAACTTAGAGGAAGTTCTCAGAGAGCCAGAGGGTGATTAAAAGGTTATATATAAAAGATGATAACATGCTGGGGAGTCTGAGCTTCTTAGTCAACCAAAGGAAAGATCAAGAGGAAAATTTAAAATATCTTTAAAAACACAGCAAAGGAGACTAAAGCTTCTTGATTTCCAGTGAGGACAGCACAAGAGGAAATCAGCTTAAATTGCAGCATGATGAATTTGGGATTGATGTAAGCAGTGATTTTTGAGTGGTGGCGATGGTGGGAGGAAAGCCGTGGGCACTTATATTTTAATGAATCAGATATTGTCTTCATAGTCCTCCCAGATGGTAAAGTGCCTGCCCTCCCTTCATGTTCACTGTGAACTCTAAAAACTATTAACATAACATGTAATGAATATACATTGAAGATATACTATGTTAATACCTTAAAATATACAGATGCCTCTTGACTTATCACATGATTATGTCCTATAATACCATCATTAAGGTAAAAATATTGTAGGTCAAAACTGCATTTAATATGCCAACATGCAGAGCAGCCTATCTTAGCAACGCAGCATACTGTAGAGTGCCAATTGTTTCCCCTCGTGATCATGTGACTGATGAAGCTTCAGCTTGCTGCTGCCGCCCAGTCCTGAGAGAGGATCAGACTGCATATCACTAACCCAGGATAAAATTCTAATTCAAAATGAGATGTATGGTTTCTATTGACTGCATATCACTTTTGCACCATGGTAAAGTACAAAAATAGGAAGTCACACCATCATAAGTCAGAGACCATCTTCACATTATTTCGATTTTTAAAAAATATTTTTAAAGTTATAGATGGGCTTGATACCTTTATTTTATTTATTTATTTATATGTGGTGCTGAGGATCGAACCCAGTGCTTCACACATACCTGGTAAGTACTCCACCAATGAGCTACAATACTGGCCCCTATTTTGAGTTTTTAAGAACTAAAAGAGAAAGACTTCACACCTAAAATAGATTTCCTTGGAGTGGTATCATACCCTTAAATAATTTGATTGTAAAAATTAACATCTCTGACTTAATTGGTTTGTAGCTATGTGATATAATTTACAAAAAAAGAATCATGTAGGAGTTAGTGGACTGGGGAAATATTATTTCTCAGCATTCTCATTACACACAAGAGTGTTTTGTAAATTCCATGGCTTTTGTTTTAACTGGGAAGGCCTCTCTACTCTGCCCCATCTTACCTCACCTACTTGTCAGTTTCTTCTCTAAGGAAAAATCACCCCTTACCTCAAATAAAATATTATGTAGCTTAACAATGATTTATACAGCTTGTGATTCTGCATATTGGCTGGATCCTATGGTCTCTCTGAAATCCTAGTCTGAGAATTTGCTATAGGCAGTTCTGAGGTATCATAAACCATAAGCGTGTGAGGCGCTTTAAAGTTTCCAGAAATATGATATCTGATGAATAGAGACTCAGAAGCCCTTGACTAGACTCCCACCTCCACCCAGTCTTGAAGTAGACTTTTGTTTCTTTTTCCCACCCCACTCTGCACTTACCCACCCACTGCCACTCTTTGGACAGGACACTGAATTTACAGAAATCATCCAGTAACCTCTTGGAGAAACAGGTGGATCTCCTGTGTCTTAAACATAATCACAAAGGCTGAACTCAGATAATTTTTTCCTGCTGTTTCTTCTGTGATTTTTGATGCTGCAGGGCATTTATTCAGCTTTTATTATTTTCTTGTTAAAGAGTATTTTATCTTATGGGTGGGTGCATGTGGGTGGTGATCACATCAGAGGGAAGAAAAAGAAATCCAACCATACTTCTGAGGCAAAAATTATGTATTAACCATTATATGGTGGTGCGTTCTTTACAATTTACATGCAGCTCAGAAAAGAACATGAGAATAGCTTCCAGATTATGCAAAAAGCCAAATCAACTCTGTAGATCAAATCTTGTGTTAACAAACTCTGAGCTGTGTTCTCTAGGAAAACAGATTCATTTGCTGGTGGACATTTTTCAGAATTAACTTCTTATTTATGAAGTGCCCTGGGGCTAGAAAGCAACATTGGTTAACAGTGTATCAGGAGTTCTCTTGACCTATGATGTTGAAGGCTCAATACATCAAGCCCAGAGGATCTAAGAAAGGGCCTTGGTGTGTTTAGAACACTAGTAATAAGGCCAGAATCTTAGAGAAAACATGTAAATGATACTGCCATTAACCAATTTATAGTTCATTAAAATCTTATCAATTACATTTTTTGTATCATTTACTGTAGTAGACAAGCCCCTTAAGTTTGACTGTCCCAGAAAACAATACTCTATGATAGGTTTCCTATTCTTAATCTCTTCAGTTTCCTAACTGGAGAAATGGAAATTAAAAATAATACCTCCCTTGTGACATTGTTTTGAGTATTGTATGAGGTAAAGAGTATAAAAATTATAGCCTAGTGCTTGGTATATCATACTGATTAACATTTAAAATTATGCTTATTATTATTGCCAACATGGCATAGTATATGGAAGAGCTTATGGGGGAAATTTGATAGAATTAGCCTTAAGTCTCAGTTGACTTCTTAAATGTAAGCAACAATGTGTCCTTGGGTATATCACTGTAAAATAATGTCACTTATGTGGTTCCTGAGAAGCTTAATGAAAATTATGTATAAAAGTAAACTGAATGCAGTGTCTAGCACATGGAAATTGATGAGTGACTGATAGCTATTATAACTCTGTAATTTTTATAGTATCTGGACTGATATGTTCAGCCTGTGCCATACCTGATGCTGTACAAAAATGAGCCATTGTACACCAGGAATTGTGGGAATTGTGAACTGAGTCAGTTCAGGCCCTTCTAGAAGATGGGGTTAGATGTGCAGAAGACTTACTGAGGAAAATATGTTCGATGGGTAAAAGAGGAGAAAGTAGGAGGAGGCAGGAAGAGACTTCAAACCAGGACATAGTCTAATCCTTGTGGAAGAAGGGAAGGAAGGTGGATTGGCTATGGAAGAGGCTCACATAGCAGTGCAACTCGATGAAAGGTATACCCAGGTTGATGGAAGATCCCAGTGCAAAGATTGTCCATCAGAAGGGTTCCATGTCAGGCAGAAGTGGCCTAGTCATATTTCCTCTACCATGCTCAGTCATTGGCTTGGGGTAAACATAGCCTTGGCATAGATGTCCCACTGAATCTGAAGGTGCCACAGATGGAGGTTGTCATTGAAATATGTTCCCATAGCAATTTCTTTTGAAGGGAGATCTGAATGTATACCTTCATGACCATCACAAGAGGTCACATTAACCTGCATCCCAGTCAGAATTATCTTTGTTCCTGGTAGTTAGTTCCTGGTGTGGGTCATGCCCTCTTAACAGACTTTTCTAAATGTGGGATTAGTTAGGATTTTCCCAGAAAAGATATAGTTCACAGTATTTTTGGAGAATAATTGAGATATTAGATTGAACAAATAAAACATTACAAAAAATCAACTGTCTCCATTTGGAAAAGAACAATGCAGGTGCCATTTTGTTCTGTTTGATTCCTTAAAGGAAGCTAGACCCTAAGTTTCTGTTCCATATGTAACTGAAAATAAAACTGCATATTTTTAAATGATACCTTTAGTCATGAAGTTTCAATAACTCATCCTGGATTCTCTTCTTGTTTAATTGTGCTACTTAGATTTATTTAAGTGTTCTGCCTTACAGGGATATCAGTAATATAATAGCAGAGGTAGATGGGAGGGATCTAGCAAATCTACTTTTACATCTTCGTTCCCCTGCTATGAAACAATTGCTTTTTCCATGTTTCCCCTTTATCTTCCTTTTCACTTGTGGTGTTGGAAAGGAATAGCTTTTCCTCTATCCTCTTAGGTCCAGTGATTGAGGATTATGAATTAAACTGACAAAAGACAGATTAGCAAGAGAAAAGACAGATTTTAATCACCTGCATGCACATGTATATGGGAATTCACAAAGGAATGTAACTCAAAGGGCAATTAGAATCTGGGCCTTGTATACCATCTTAGTAGGGGAAAGCAGGGGAAGAAAGGTACTTACAGGTAAGCAAATGACTTTTTGGAAAGATAAATAGATTCTTAGGAGAATTAATGGATTAATACTGTCTCCAGAGAGTAGGTTGCTATATGAGTTTATCCCACGAGCTCACTGGAGACCAGTTCCCTTTTTATTTTTCTGCCATAGTGTGACACTAGATGACAGTCCTATGATGTTTGAACTTACAGCAACCAGAATTGTGAGTGAAATAAACCTCTTTCCTTTATATATTACCCGGAACCAGCTATTTTGTTACAGCAACAGAAAATGAACTAGGACATTATAGCATGAACTCTTAGGAAAGAGATAAAAGATTACAACCTACCAATCAGAACATTACTTTGATAAGGTAGGTATATTGGAACTGAGGGTAGGAGTGAGAAAAAGAATAGGAAGTACCAGAGAGAAGATTTAGGGCCAAGCAGTAACTGGATTGTAGGTGGATAAACTCACCACTTAAGAAAATTCAACAGGTATTGGACATATGAGACCAAGGAAGATACCCCATCACTAGGGAATTGACATGGCTAGTAAATTAGTAGCAGTCCTGGAGAAATTGAACCTTGTCAGTACAGGCAGAAGCCATGATCACAGTTGTGATACACTTTCTAGATTTTCTACCCAAGTTGAGAGTGAGTTGAGGGTGAAACCTAAGGTCAGTCTTTTTGCTGCTGGCATTCTTTAGAATCATTTTAAAGATTTTGATTAAAAATGATATGGCTTCTGTTACTTTTGTTTATTTATAGATTAACATCTCTGAGAGGCAAGGGCATCAGTGTTGTGGAAAGGATTTTACTCATATGACTGTTTTTGACTAGAGTGGTGCAAGACTAAATAGTTTACTTCAACTTGTGTTAAGAGTGTATTTGAAGTTCTACAAAAGGTGGGTGGTTACTTGATATCTTTGTCTAAAGAATACTACTATACAATCTGGAAATCAATTCTCTATGAACATGTGGGCATATATTTAAAAATATTTGTTGCTCCATTGTTTTTGCAGCCAAAAATACCTGTACACAATCTGAATGTATATTAGTAAGTTAATTATTGAATAAGCAGCAATATATTCATATCATGCAGTTATTAAAAATAAATTAGATGAATACCTATACCTATAGGCCTTGAGAAAAATCCATGAAGACAAAAATACCATGTTGTTCAAAAAATTATTCCAGAACGCTACTTGAGAGACTTTAAAATTTAGCTTGCTCATAATAAATAGTTCCTTGAGTTTAGATGGCAGACAGATAAACTGCTTACCATGTGCTTGGCCTACATTCCTATGACTCAACCTAGCTAAAATAATACTGAGTATATGATGATTATATAGTAAAAGTACAACTTTTAAAAAGTGAAAGGAGTAAGACAATTTGGAGAGGTGAAGGGTAGAGGGTTGAATGTGCTACATTATTTGGTTAGGGTTAGGTAATTTAAAAATGTTTCTACTGAGAAAGGAAATACGAATGTGGCATACTACTGTTAAAATAGCATGAGAGGAGATGAAAGCACAACTGGTCAAGGTAATAGATCTAGAATTGCATATATAACCTCATATCTGATAGAGCATTGTAGTTTTAAAGACATTTTCACATCCAGTTCCTCACTTGTCAGAGAGCTGGATATAAGCCTGTCATTTCATGGAAAATATAAAAATAGAACTAGATTAGTTCTGCCTAAGTTCTGCTTCTTGGTACTAGCTAAATTGGATAATTGATAAAATCTGGATATGGAGTCAGTCAAGGGAAAATTAAGGTTTTCTTCATTCGAATGTAGAATTAAGACATTCTTCAGTGTAAATAAATGTATGAACTGTGCTGTGGAGATGCTCACAAATCTCCTATATTTTACACAGGCTCTGGCAGATTCAGAAGCAGAATGAGAATGAAATAGAAAGACACCATATGGGTAGTAATGCAGGTTAAGAGGAAAGAGCAGAGAGGTTGGAGTAAGGAGTTTACACATAAATTGAGGCGATGATGGTGATGGTCCTGGGTACAGAATTCCTCTTCTAATAAAGATACACTATTAATTAAGACTAGCCCTCCTGGAGGTTATCTATCTATCTAATCTCCCAGGAATTCTTAGTATTATATGTATGCACTCACACACACACATACAAACCTCATCATGTTTAAACATATTGTGGAAAGTGACAAATCAGGTAGCTAAAAAAGAGAAACAGAATGAAGAATTACTGGATCTGGAACCAAAGGAAGCTAGATACCCAAGGAATGAGCCAGAGTTTATGAATACTTTTCCCCTGGGACATTTGTCATTTCCTTGGTAAGTGACTGAGAACCTAAAAGGCTAAAATCTGTCTCTAATAACTTTACAAGGGTGAGCAGGGGCCAGAGAGAGAGAGAGAGAGAGAGAGAGAGAGAGAGAGAGAGAGAGAGAGAGAGAGAGTTTGATATTCAGGATGAGGCCTTGGGACTATCATATGTACCTGATACAGGAAGCCATGTATATAATTGGAATCTCAGAAATAAAGAAATAAGAGAGAGATTGAAACAAAGCAACATTTGAAAAACAAAGGGTCAAGAACATTTCAAAAATTGGTAAAAGATTTTAAGGAGTCCTAATGATTTTCTAAGCAGGACACATAAAATGAAACTAGTACCTAGGCACATCATAGTTAAACTACTGAAAACCACAAATAGAAAGACAATTTTAAAAGACTCTACAATAAAAATATAAAATATTTTCAAAGTAGAAACAAATAGAATGATAACTGACTTCCCAGCAGAAACAGTACTAATCAAATATTGAAATGACACAGATTCTGTGGGTCAGGAGACTGTGAATGGGTTAGCTGGATCCTCTGAAAGGCTGATATCAAGGTGTTAGCCAGAAATCAGTTCTCTGTGAAGCTCTACTATTTCCAAGCTCATGTGGTTGGTGGCAGCATTCATTTTTTCCAGGCTGTCACACTGAGGACCTCAGTTTCTTGCTGACTTTCAGGTAGAGTCTAAAGGTTTAAACTTACGTGTAAGAAGAGGAATGATGAAAATCAATATGCTAAGCAATCACCTCAAGAACTTAGAAAAAGTGGGGTTGGAGTTGTGGCTCAGTGTTAGAGCGCTTGCCTAGCATGTATGAGGCACCAGGTTCCATCCTCAGCACCACATAAAAATAAGGAGATAAATTAATTAATTAATTAATTAAAGACATAGTGTCCATACACAACTAAAAATACTTTTAAAAGAAATAGAAAAACAAATCCAAATTAAGCTCAGGTGAGTACAAAGAAGAAAATAATAAAAAGCAGAAAAATGAAATAGGAAAAAGTACAATACAAAGAATTGACAAGGATGAAAGTACTTTAAATCAACTGACTGATTGATTAAAATCATAAAATATTATGGTACATCCTAAAAGATATAAAAATGTATTAAAAGGCTATTATATACAACTTTATGCCAGTAAGTTTGAAAAATTTAGATGAACTTGACGAATTTATAGAAAGAAGAAATAGAAAATCAGAAGAAAACAAAAACATTTTGAAAATAGAATGTATAAGCTCTTTTAGATAGAAAATTTCAGGTTGGGGATATGACTCAGTTGGTAAAATGCCTGCCTCGCAAGCACAAGGCCCTGGGTTCAATCCCCAGCACTGCAGAAAAAAACAAAAAACAAAAAACAAAAAACAAATCCCAAATGACTTCAATAGTAAATTCTATTAAACATTTAAGGAAAATTGAATACCAGTTTGTCAAAACACAGATAAAATATAGAGAAAAATGAAACTTATTCTAACTAATTTTTGAGACCAGCATAACTGTGGATATTAAAAATCCTACAAGGATATGACAAGAAATAATAAATATTTCAAATTAATATCACATGCAAAATCCCAAACAATATAATAGCCATTCTGTCTCAGCAACATACCCCAAAAAATGTAACTGAATCAAGTTGGGTTTATTCTGAAAGGCAAAGTTGGTTTAGGTTTAATATTAGAAAATCATACAGTGTGAATCACCACAATAGGGTAGAGGACAAAGATCATATGTTCCCTTCATAGAAGCAAAAATATTTGTGATAAAATTCTATATCCATTGAGGAGTGTAAAAGCTCCAATAAGCAAACTAGTAATAAAAGGGAACTTTCTGAATCTTATAAAATTATCTAGAGAAATAATATAATGAAAGCCAAAATGGTGAAATGCTGGAATCTTTTGCTTAGAACTGATGCACAGGAGAATGAGAATAATTGAGCTTTACACAATCACTTGACCTTGCTTTATTTGGGGAAGGGTATAGATAGAACGAATATTTTTTAAGTTTGTGATTATCTTTTGATTACCTTTTCTGTTTCCCAAAGTTAGCTTTGTGCAAGTGAAATAACATAGATGGGGAAAACATAAAAATATGATGAATGACCATTCCAATTGACTTCTTTTTTTTATTGTAAACAAATGGTGTACAAATTGTTTCTGTGTTTGTACATAAAATAGAGGCATACCATTTGTGTAATCATACATTTACATAGGGTAATGGTGTTTGATTCATTCTGTTATTTTTTCCTTCCCCCTCACCCCTCCCACCCCTCTTTTCCCTCTATACAGTACTTCCTTCCTCCATTCTTGCCTCCCTCCCACCCCCCATTATGCATCATTATCCGCTTATCAGCAAGATCATTCTTCCTTTGGTTTTTTGAGATTGGCTTATCTCACTTAGCATGATATTCTCCAATTTCATCCATTTGCCTGCAAATTCCATAATTTTATTATCCCTTATGGCTGAGTAACATTCCATTCTCTCTATATACCAGTTTCTTAATCCATTCATCAATCGAGGGACATCTAGGTTGGTTCCACAATCTGGCTATTGTGAATTGAGCAGCTATGAACATTGATGTGGCTGTATCTCTGTAGTATGCTGATTTTAAGTCCTTTGGATATAGGCCAAGGAGTGGGATAGCTGGGTCAAATGGTGGTCCATTCCAAGTTTTCTAAGGAATCTCCACACTGCTTTCCAGAGTGGCTGCACTAATTTGCAGCCCCACCAGCAATGTATGAGTGTACCTTTTTCCCTACATCCTCGCCAACACCTATTGTTGCTTGTATTCTTGATAATCACCATTGTAGTTGGGATGAGATGAAATCGTAGGGTAATTTTGATTTGCATTTCTCTTATTACTAGAGATGTTGAACAGTTTTTCATATATCTGTTGATTGCTTGTAGATTTCTTCTGTGAAGTGTCTGTTCATTTCCTTAGCCCATTTGTTGATTGGGTTATTTGTATTCTTGGTGTAGAGTTTTTTGAGTTCTTTATATATTCTGGAAATTAGTGCTCTATTTGAAGTATGAGTGGCAAAGATATTCTTCCACTCTTAGGCTCTCTCTTCGCATTGCTGATAGTTTCCTTTGCTGAGAGAAAGCTTTTTAGTTTGAATCTATCCCAGTTATTGATTCTTGCTTTTATTTCTTGTGCTATGGGAGTCCTGTTAAGGAAGTCTGATCCTAAGCCGACATGTTGAAGATTTGGACCTACTTTTTCTTCTACTTTTTCTTCTGGTCTGATTTCAAGGTCCTTGAACCATTTTGAGTTGAGTTTTGTGAGAGTGAGAGATAGGGGTTTATTTCATTCTGTTGCATATGGATTTCCAGTTTTCCCAGCACCATTTGTTGAAGAGGCTATCTTTTCTCCATTGCATATTTTTGGCACCTTTGTCTAGTATGAGAAAATTGTATTTATTTGGGTTTGTGTCCATGTGCTCTATACTGTACCTTTGATCTACCTGTCTACTTTGGTGCCAATACCATGCTGTTTTTGTTACTATTGGTTTGTAGTATAGTTGAAGTTCTGGTATTGCAATACCCCCTGCTTCACTCTTCCTGCTAAGGATTGTTTTAGCTATTCTGGATTTCTTATGCTTCCAGATGAATTTCATGATTGCTTGCCCTATTTCTGTGAGGTACGTCATTGGGATTTTAATTGGAATTGCATTGAATCTGTATAGCACTTTAGGTAGTATGGCCATTTTGACAATATTAATTCTGCCTACTCAAGAACATGGGAGATATTTCCCATCTTCTAAGGTTTTCTTTAATTTTTTCTCTAGTGTTCTGTAGTTCTCATTGTAGACGTCTTTCACCTCTTTTGTTAGATTGATTACCAAGTATTTTATTTTTTTCAAGTCTATTGTGAATGGTGTAGTTTTCCTAACTTCTCTTTCTGAGGATTCATCACTTCTGTATAAATATGCATTAGATTTATGAATATTGATCTTATATTCTGCTACTTTACTGAATTCACTTATGAGTTCTAAAAGTTTTCTGGTGGAATTTCCCAGTTCCTCTAAATATATAATCATGTCATCAGCAAAAAGCGATAGTTTGAGTTCTTCTTTTCCTATTTGTATCCTTTTAATTTCTTTGGTCTGTCTAATTGCTCTGGATAGAGTTTCAAGGACAGTGTTGAATAGAAGTGGTGAAAGAGGGCATCCTGCCTTGTTCCAGTTTTTAGGGGGAATTCTTTCAGTTTTTCACCATTTAGAATGATATTGGCCATGGGCTTAGCATAGATGGCCTTTAAAATGTTAAGGAATGTTCCCACTACCCCTATTTTTTCTAGTGTTTTGAGCATGAAGGGGTGCTGTATTTTATCAAATGCTTTTTTTGCATCTATCAAAATAATCATGTGATTCTTGACTTTAAGTCTGTTGATATGGTGAATTACATTTATTGTTTTCTGGATGTTGAACCAACCTTGCATCCTTGGGATAAAACCCACTTGATCACATGCACTATCTTTTTAATATATTTTTGTATGCAATTTGCTAAAATTTTGTTGAGAATTTTTGCATTGATATTCATTAAGGATATTGGTCTGAAATTTTCTTTCCTCGATGTGTCTTTGTGTGGTTTAGGTATCAGGGTGATATTGGCTTCATAGAATGAGTTTGGAAAGGTTCCCTCCTCTTCTATTTCATGGAATACTTTGAGGAGTATTGGAATGAGCTCTTCTTTAAAGGTTTTGTAGAACTCGACTGAGATCCCATCTGGTCCCGGACTTTTCTTTGTTGGTAGGCCTTTGATGACCTCTTCTATTTCATTACTTGGAATTGATCTATTCAAATTGTGTATGTTCTCCTGGTTCAGTTTAGGTAATTCATATGTCTCTAGAAACTTGTTGATGTCTTCAAGATTTTCCAATTTGTTGGAATATACATTTTCAAAATAGCTTCTAATTATGTTTTGTATTTCAATTGTGTCTGTCGTGATATTTCCTTGTTCATTCTGAATTTTAGTAATTTGAGTTTTCTCTCTCCCTCTCTTTGTTAGTGTGGCTAAGGGTTTATCAATTTTGTTTATTTTTTCAAAGAACCAACTATTTATTTTGTCAATTTTTTTGATTGTTTCTTTTGTTTCAATTTTGTTGATTTCATCTCTGATTTTAACTATTTCCTGTCTTCTACTACTTTTGGTGTCGCTCTGTTCTTCTTTTTCTAGGGCTTTGAGCTGTATTGTTAGGTCATTTATTTGCCGATTTTTTCTTCTTTTATTGAATGTGCTCCATGAAATAAATTTTCCTCTAAGTAGTGCTTTCATAGTGTCTCAGAGATTTTGATATGATGTATCTTTGTTCTCATTTACCTCTAAGAATTTTTAAAATTTCCCCCCTGATATCTTTTGTTATTCATTCATCATTCAATAGCATATTATTTAATCTCCAAGTGTTGGAGTAGTTTCTGTTTTTTACTCTTTCATTTATTTCTAACTTCAATCCATTATGATCTGATAGAATACAAGGAAGTATCTCTATCTTCTTGTATTTGTCAACAGTAACTTAGTGGCACAATACATGGTCTATTTTAGAGAAGGGTCCATGTAGTGTTGAGAAAAAAGTGCATTCACTCTTTGTTGGATGGTATATTCTATATATGTCTGTTAAGTCTAAATTATTGATTGTGTTATTGAGATTTATGATTTCTTTGTTCAATTTTTATTTGGAAGATCTGTCCAGTGGTGAGAGAGGTGTGTTAAAATCACCTAGTGTTATTGTGTTGTGGTCTATTTGATTTCTGTAATTGAGAAGGATTTGTTTGATGTACATGGATGAGCCACTCTTTAGGGCATAGATATTTATGATTGTTATGTCTTGCTGATTTATGCTTCCCTTAAGCAGTATGAAATGTCCTTCTTTATCCCTTCTGACTAGTTTTGGCTTGAAGTCCACATTATCTGAAATGAGAATGGATATTCCAGCTTTTTTGCTATGTTCGTGTGCATGATATGTTTTTTCCCATTCTTTCACCTTTAGTTTGTGGGTATCCCTTTCTATGAGATGAGTCTCTTGCAGGCAGCATATTTTTGGATTTTTCTTTTTAATCCAATCTGACAGTCTATGTCTTTTGATTGATGAGTTCAGGCCATTAACATTCAGGGTTATTATTGAGATATGATTTGTATTCCCAGTCATTTGGCTCATTTTTGTTTTTTAACATGACTTGGTTTCTCCTTTAGTTTGGCTAGTCCTTTAGGGTAGTTCCTCCTTTTTGCTGATTTACATTGTTGTTTTTCATCTTTTCCTCATGGAATATTTTGCTGAGAATGTTCTGTAGTGCCAGCTTTCTTTTTGTAAATTCTTTTAGCTTTTTTTTTTATCATGGAAGGATTTTATTTCATCGTCAAATCTGAAGGTAAGTTTTGCTGGGTATAAGATTCTTGGTTGGCATCCATTTTCTTTCAGAGCTTGAAAAATGTTGTTCCAGGCCCTTCTAGCTTTTAGAGTCTGGGTTGAAAAATCTACTGATAACCAGTATTGGTTTCCCTCTGAATGTAATTTGACTTTTTTCTCTTGCAGCCTTTAAAATTCTGTCTTTATTTTGTATGTTAGATATTTTCATTATAATGTGCCTTGGTGTGGGTCTGTTGTAATTTTGTATATTTAGAGTCCTATAAGCCTCTTGTACTTGATTTTCCATTTCATTGTTCATATTTGGGAAAATTTCTGATATTATTTTATTGAATAGATTGTTCATTCCTTTGGTTTGTTTCTCTGTGCCTTCCTCAATCCCAATAATTCTTAAATTTGGCCTTTGCATGATATCCCATAATTCTTGTAGTTTCTGGTCATGATTTCTTACCATCTTCTCTGTTTGGTAAACTTTGTTTTCAAGATTAAATATTTTTTCTTCAATGTCTGAGGTTCTGTCTTCCAGGTGTTCTATCCTATTGGTTATGCTTTCTATGGAGTTTTTAATTTAGTTTATTGTTTCCTTCATTTCAAGGATTTCTGTTTTTTTTTTTTTTCAGTGTCTCTAACTCTTTATGGAAATGATCTTTTGCTTCCTGCATTTGGTCTTTTAGCCATTGAATAGTGCGATCATTCAAAGCCTGCATTTGCTCTTTCATCTTATCGTTTGCTTCTCTAATCATTTTAATTATGTACATTCTGAACTCCCTTTCTGACATTTCTTCTGCCATGCTGTCATTGGATTTTATTGATGTATCATCTAGGTTTGTTTGGGACATTTTCTTCCCTTGTTTTCTCATATTGCTCAGGTATCTACCCCTCTAGTAGTGAAACTCTGAGATATTGCAGATTTCCTCTATTGACTTATAGTGTCTCTGTAGATTTCAAATAACTCAACTCTTAGTCTTCAGTAGCCTGAAGTCTTGGAGGAACTTCATAATGCAGTGATGCACAAGGAAGCTGCCCCTCTAGGAATGGTGGCCTTCAGGTGGGGTATATTCCCTTCTAGTGTGCAGAGGTGCCTCCACTTGTTGACCAATGGTCAGCCAAAGGGGGACTAGAGTGCAGGCTGGGGCATGGCTGATCTGGGCTTGTGTCTCTGGTTCTACCACCCTTGTGGAAAAGCCTTGCCTGGTGGGGAAGACTCACCTGGTGGGTAAGTCTCACTGGGCAGCTCTCCTCCAAGAAGTTCCCTTCGGTCCAGAACTACCACCTGGGCTGGGCAGCCCTCCTCTCCAATGTTCCCTAGGGTGTGGAAGTACTGCCTGGGCTGGAGAGCCTGGCCCTGTGAGTGAGTCTCTCACTGAGTGGCCCTTCTCTGCTATGTTCCCTGGGGACTGAACCTACCTTCTGGGCCTGGGACCCTCGCCCTGTGCCGAAGCCTCTCACTGTGCAATGCTCCTGGTTGTTCAGGTTCACAGCTCCAATGGGGGAGTTTCACTGGGCTACTCTACTCCATGAAGTTCCCTGAGTTTCAGGACTACTGCCACATCTGGGGAGCACTCTCAGCGGGAGAGACTCACCTGGTGGCTCTGAGTTGTTCCCACGTCTCTCAATACCTCCCCTTTTTGACTACTGAGTCCTTTCAAAGGTCCTCCAGTCTCCTGTAGGCGTCTCAGGAAGGGAGCTGCCCTTCTGATGATGATGGCCACTCCCTCAGGAATAATTCAAAATGCCTACACCAGCCTCCAAAGAAGCTGGGGAGCCCCAGCGAGGGTGCACTGAGTCAGCATAGAGGCAAGTGCAGTGTATCTCAGCAGTAGGGGGGGCAGACAGGGAGGCTCAGCGATGGCGTCCAACCTTGGTGTGGGAGTCAGGCGGGTTCCATGATCTCCAATTGACTTCTGAGGGGAGGAGACATCTTGGATCAGCCTTTCTCCTATAAAATGGGGCTTTCTGAGACCTAGTGAAAACATACACTTGTGTCCTATGCAGGCTAATGTTGCCGGAATATATTATTTTGATTTTACTATGACTGAGAATGAGCTGGAGTACTGAAAATATACTTTACTATTTTGAAAGCCATTTTCTCTGGGGCTATTTTTTTAAAACAAAATCAACAGAGCACTGACATATGTTTGAGTACTTGAGGACTCACTGATCAGTATTATGACTCACCTGCTCTTAAAGACAATGACATGCATCTGACTATTACACACACATGAAAATGTCTAAGCCTGTTGTTAATGGATGAGTAAGCTTAGCTACAACAATTGGGATGATAATGAAACAATTTATTTTAAGACTTGCTATTATTAGATGAGTTCAGACAGCAAGGATGATCATGCTTGAATCAATAAAGGTCTTTATATGATAGACTGACAGGCCATTCAGATATGAAGGAAGCAAGAGATATAATCTACACAGACATCAGTGTATCTGATTATATTAAAATTATATTCCCCTCCAACAAGATTAGTATTCTTTGATATTTACTAGGAGCACAATAGGGAGGAAAAGGTTATAAAGAGAGTAACTGGGTAGGTAAAAAAGTATAAAATAAATTATGATTTGTTGAATCCCACATGACTATATTTGGGGGTGGACCCATAGGTCCCTAAGTGCATTTAGAATGTTTCCATAGAAGACATTAGTATTGTCTTCATTTTGGGTTGACCTAAGTGTTCACAAGTAACCATATGACGTTTTCTTCTCAACAATTTGGCTGATGTTGGGTTGCTTATGTACAGTGTAAAAACAATGGAACACTTTTTAAGCATAGCCTAAGTAGGCAACTGACTCATACCACCATTTAGAAATATACATCTCAGGGTCTTCCCAATGCTGAGGTGCTGATGATTAAATTCATCTTACCTTTCACAGACACATAAAGTGTGATAAAGCTTATTGCTCCTGGGTAGGCAGTGACAGATCAGGAACACACCACTGAAAAAATGCAAGCATAGCCATATGTCAAGCACTAATAGCAATTATGGAATGTTTTAAAATAAGATAGGTATTCATGTATCAAAGTTATGATTTTTAGATGTTCATCTCCTTTAAAGCAGCCACCTGAACCAATTTTGAGATTTTGCAATGTGGTTTCAGGTTCTAGAATGGGCACTCTCCTTCATTATAATTTTCTCACCTACTTTCCATGTAAGGTTGTTCAGAGTGTGCACTGTGCAAAGCTATCAAAATTAAGGGGCACAGTTCACGTTGGAGCATATAGAATGAATTTACATGAGAGTGCTATAAGGGAATGCAGACATTCCAAACCTTTTGGCCAAATGCTGAAGCAGCAGAAGAGAGCCCTTTACTCTATGAGACTGCCTTCTAACATTTTCTTGGACACATGTGTGCATATGGCTGTGTCTCTTCCTGGTTGCATCTTGAGTGCCTGGATTCCAGCATTTCTCCTTCACTCTGAACTTGTCACCTCATCTTGGCAGGGAGTGTGTGCACCCTTTATGTTTTATGTGCCAGGGAGGGGCTAAGTACATAGGAATGGAGGGCAAGTTTCTGCCTGTGCACTAGCAGCTACTGCCCTCAGACTCTGGAAGAATCTTCAGAATCAAACTGAGTATATTAAAGCAGGTTTTCCCAATTTCAGGTTAGAAGCATATTTCTGTCAACAATTTGTAAAGCAGTTTAATTTATGTAATGATTTAATGCTTAGTACTTAAGCCCTAGATGTAGTGTTGCCCTGTTTCCCTTTCTCCCTCTCCTGCTCCTCTTGTCCTTTACACACAGGCTAATTTTTAGGTCACTAGGGTAGGCTGGGATAGTGACACCTCTCCTAAGATAGTCACTTTCTGATTCTTAGTACCTGTGAATATTACATTATATGGTAAAAGAGTGAATATTACCTGGTGTATCAAAAGATGTGATTACAAATCTTGAGACATAGAGCTTACCTTGAATTATCCTGGTGGGCATTTAAGGCCCACCAGGATAATTATAAAAAAGTATAATAAAGTATAAAATTATAAAAAATAGGGGCAGAGGGTGGAGACAGACAGGTACAGTCATCTACGTGGCTGGAGGAGTCAACAGCAGGTTGCTGTGTATGATTTCTGAGATTGCTTAATAATCTGTGTATTAGTTTTCTATTGTTGCACAACAAATTACCAGAAACTTAGTGACTTACAGCAACATGTATTTATTATCTCATGGTTTTCATGGGTCAGACGTCTGAGTATGGTGTAGTTGGGTCCTCTGCCAGTCTGCAATCCAGGTGTCAGTCAGAATGAGAGGCTCAATGGATGACAGTTCTGCTACCAAGCTCCTGTGGTCATTAGCAGAATTAATTTCCTTGTGGTTGTAAGATTCAGAATCTAACTTCTTTCTGGTAATTGATGAGAGGCCACCCTTAGCTTCCAGATGCTTCCACAGTTCCTCACCATATGGCCTTTTCCATAGGTCTTCTCATAGCCTGACACCTTGACTCTCCAAAGCTAGCAACAAAGAAAGATAGCAAATCTGCTAGCAAGATGGAGTCTTACATAATGTATTTGTAAGTATAACATCCTATCATCTTTGTCATAGTCTATTGGTTAGAAGAAAGTCACAGTCCCTGCCCATAGTCAAGCAGATGGAACTACACAGAAGTGTGAACTCCAAAGAGGTAGAGATCATGGAGTTACCTTAAATCTTATCTACCATGTATTAGTTTAATAATTTATAGGGAGTATAAAGTACATAGTTTCAGTTTTCCAAGAGGAATAATTTCTAGAGATTCAGTGTAAAACATGGTGACTATAATTTACAATACTGTATTTTATATATACATAGACACAAAGGAAAAACAAAGAAAATAGTAACTATGTAAGGTGATGGACATGTCAATTAGCTTGAGTGTGCTGATTATCTTACAGTGCACACATATATCAAATCATCAAGTGGTACACCTTAAATACACACAGATATTCCTTGACTTATGGTAAAGGTGATGGACATGTCAATTAGCTTGAGTGTGCTGATTATCTTACAATGAACACAGTATATCAAATCATCAAGTGGTACACCTTAAATACACACAGATAGTCCTTGACTTATGGTGGGGTGACATCCCAACAAATTGAATACATCTAGCTTACCAGCATCATGAGAAAGGACTGTATTGTATATTGTTAGCTCAGCAAAATATTAAAAATTCAAAATTTGAAGTATGATTTCTACTGATAATCATCACACTGTACCACTGTAAAGTCAAAAAAAATCTTAAGAAGTTGAAGACCATCAATATAATTTTATTTGTCAGTTTTACTTCAATAAATTTGAAAAATTATTGAAGGAGAATTCAGTCTCACATAGCTTAATAGAAGCTCTTTTCCATTACAGCTCTTTATTTTTTTCTTGCCAAAGTAGTGCTAAATTGATAAACCAAGGGACAGACATGTAGTTATTAGCTGACAGAAAGTAACTAAAATCTGAAATCATATAATTATGGTTTAGTTTTACAGGTGTTCTTTCCATTTTGATAACTTAGCTTCTAGAGGCTTCTATAGTTCCTTGATATACGACCCTTTCCATAGGGTCTTCTTACAATATGATTTCTTGCCTTTCCAAAGCTAGTATTATTAGAATGAGCCTGGTTTTAGAAAAGAGAATCTCAATAAATATACTACCACAACTGAAAATATCTTCTTTTGGCTCAAATTCTTTTTATTAGACAAAATATTGCCCACACAGGTTTTATAAATATGCATCTGTTGTAAGTTGTCTGTTCATCTTAATGAATCCAGAAAGCACAGGTTGCTCATTAGTATTGATCCAGTGTCTCTGGGTTCCTCTAACTAGAAAATATTATGAACTATAGTGTGTTGGATGGAAAAATCTTGAAAATAATTTATCCTTCTTCAAACTTTCTTTGTTCCCATTGGTCCAACTGGGGATTATGTTTGAGTTACCACTCAGCTGGGCATTGTGATAAACTACCAGCTTCTCCTTATTCTAGTTTATGCCTCTCTGACTTGTGTTCCTTCTCAGCTTAAAGGCTTTGTGTAGAACTTTGTTCCTTCACCTGAAATTCTGAGTCCTTCAGCTGTCCTCCAGGGCCCTGCATGGTTCCCCAGCATTCCAATTTCTCATTCCTTTCTGAATAACCAGGATGGCCATATTGAACAAGAAAAACATGCTATAGGCCTTTATAGATTCACTTCCTTCTGCCTGAAATGCTTTCTCCTTTTTCTTCAACTCATTGCTATAGCAATTTGCTTTGTTTTGTTTGTATATTTATTAACATATTATAAAACATTCCAAACATAAAAGAAATATAGAGAGAAACATTATAAACAAGCATGTCCCTACCATCTGTTTTAAAAATATTGATATTTTGCCATATTTACCTCAATGTATATTTTTCAATTTTATAGTGAATGTTTTTAAAAACAAAATAGAATGACACAATGAACATATGTATATCTAATACTGAGTTCCAACAACCATTAATATTTTGCCTATTTTCTCCCTCTCTCATTTCTTACATTTATTACTACCTTTATCCACCTCCACACCAAACAGACATACATACACATGTGAAAAATTTAAATACAAATCAAATTTCATCTATATTCATGGCATTTCATCCCTAAATAGCTCTACATGCATTTCCTAATAAGGTTTTCTGCTATGGAATCTCTATATTATTGTTGTACCTCAGAAAATTAACAAAAATGTCCTTATATCATATAGTTTATTCATATAAAATGGCAATTTTCTCCAATTATCCCCAAAGTTCTTTTTATAACAAGTTTTCTTACACAGGATCCAATGAAGTTTAACTCATCACATTTGGCTTTGCTTCCTTAAAATCTTTCACTCTAAAATAGTCACCCCTATAATTTTTCATATAATATTAAATTTTTGAAGTCACCAGTCCAATGAATAGTGGTATATTTCATAATTGGGATTTCTCAGAATTTTTCCTCATGTTTTCATTTAGCATTTACCTTTATAACATATCTCTCCCCCAAATTGGAAGTTTATTCTTTTCCATTACTCTTTACCTAATGGTTTTAATATACATGGATGCCTGAATCAGTCATACCATCAGTGATTATAAAATGATAATTTTTTAAATCTATCAACTACTTTACATTTATTAGTTGTCGTTTTGCTGCAAAGAAGAACATTCACTGATCAATAGGGATGAACCCCAGTTCCTCCTCTAGGGTGATTCCTTCCTTCCTTCTTTTCCTTTAATTGGTAATTTTCAGAGTAAGTCATCTCCAATGGTGGCAAATGAGTGAATCCCTCCCCATTTCTTTCTTCTTCTTTCAAATTGAAAATTTCAATGTGAACTTGTGAAATTAGACCACTCAAAATCACAAAAGCAATCAATCACACACATAATGACGAGAACTTATAACTATCAGATCTTGATTTCCTCCTAAAAATGAATCAGAACTATTTGGGAAAATGGTTAATTTCAGACCTGTGACCTGGGCTATCTTAATATGGGTTCCCCTGGAAACAGACTCTAAGACAAGACTCAAGTGCAGGTTGTTATTTGGGAGGTGTTTTCCAAAACACTGGTAGCAGAACACGGAAATGATGGGAGGAAGGAGAAGGAAGATAATCAGGGAATGTTCCTTACTGGTTCACCACTACAAATAACTGTAACTTACTTCCATTGCAGAACTCAGAGAGCCAGTGTAGTACATGAGCCACGATCATCTCATTTGAGGGTTATTTATCCTCCAACTTCTGTCATTCTTTGAGGACTTCTCCTAGAGAGCATTAATTTCTGGCACTATCAACTGGCTATGTGGACAGGTAAAAGAGCTTCAATATTCAGAGAAAGCTTTCAGTCAAAGAAACACAGGTGCTGGGGTTGGAAGTCTACTGCCAATGGAGTCTGAATAGGATACCAACAGCTAAGTACAGCTACAAAGATTTATGGGTTTCTATTTATTCAGTGTGTTACTATCATTTACACTCATTTTTTCCATATTTTATTGAGGCATTATAGTTTTGTATAATGATAGAATTCATTGTTACATTTTTATACATGCACACAATGTAACAATATAATTTGGCCAATATCACTCCCCAGTATTTCTGATGCTCAATGCCTCCCAAATTTGATCAATGTGAACCTTTTCAATTCTGCTTTTCAGGGGTTCTTTGAGCATATTTCCATTAACTTTGGTCACTTCCTTACTTTCTGGCACACGATGAACCAAAATTGCCTTGTATTTTGTCCTAGACCTGGAATTAACCATTTCTCCAAGGAATTTTGACTCATATTTTAGGAGGAAACCAAGATCTGACATCTAAAAGTTCTCACTGTTACAGGGCATGCAATTGCTTCTTGTCCTTTTGAGTGGCCTAGTTTCACAAGCACACATCAAAATTTTAAATTTAAATTTAACAATATAAATTTTTACTTAATTTCTTCAATTTTTATCTTTGCATTCTCTTATACTGAAAGTATGATTTCTAATAACACTAACTTATGGTTTCAACATCACTATACCAGTGTTATATATAAGTAAAAATGATCATCATTTCTTCATAATTTTTTTTCATTTTCCTATATCACCATTAGGATGTACATAAAACTATAATCACCTGAAATAATTTTCTCTCTTACTTTTTTCCTTTTTAACTGTTATGATTTGGATCTGGAATGTCTCCCAAAGGCTCATGTGTAGATGACTTTGTCCACAATGCATCAATATTCAAAGATGGGGCTCCATCAATGGGGAACTGTACATTGATGGATTAATAATGTGATGGCATTAATGGGAGATGGTGGAGACTGTAGGAGGTGGGGGCTATTTAGAGGAAGTTTCTTTGAGGCATGCCATGGAAGGGTATTTCTCAGCCCTGGCCCCTCCCTCCCTCACTCTCTGCATCTCAGCTGCTATGAAGTGAGCAGTCTGGCTTCACCATGCACTTCCACCATGATTTCCTGCCTCACCACAGTCCCAGAAACAATGAAGTGGCAACTATAGGCTGAAACCTCTGAAACCATGAGCTAAAATAAATCTTTCCAACTTTAAGATGTTCTTGTTGAGTAGTTTGGTCACTCTGATGAATAGCTGACTAACACATTAGCCATTTTGACATAGGGCTGCAATCATTTCTTTCCATTTGAGGATTTTCTTTAATTTTATTTTGAAAACAGTAAAACACTACAGAGTTCATACATCAAAGCATATATAAGAAAATACTCAGAGAAATCTGCCTCTTTTAGTATCCTGGCTTACCTTTCCAGTGCTTGCTTATGCATATGTATTTTTTTACTTTCTTACCCATATGGTAGGCAACTATATGTACTATTGTGTCCCTTGCATTTTCTTCCTTCCAGTATATCCTAGAGGTTGCTCATCTTCGATTGATAGAGCTCTTCCTCATTATCTTTCACAGTTACATAGTACTGTATTTTGTGGCTATCACATAATTTATATAGCACAAATTGAAAGACAAATGGATTGATTCCAAACTTTTGCTCTCTCAAATAAAGCTGTAATGGATAATCTTGTGTGTGTGTGTGTGTGTGTGTGTGTGTGTGTGTATGCAGGTACAACTTTAGAGTAGATTCCCTGATGTGAGATTGTTTAGTCAGAAGCTGTTTGGTAATTTTATGTAATATTTTCATATTCCTTTTCATAGTAGTTGTACATTTTATTCTACCACCTTACTGTCTAAAACTTCATCAGAAGAATTTATTTTATTGATGTACTTGGTTATTCCAATTATATGCTCATATTATTCAAGAACAGTGCTATACTTTTCCTTCTAAAATCTTTTGTCTCTAGTAGTTTATTTTTGTCTTATTGCATTGTCTGATATTTCCAATACAATGTTAGGAGTAGAGGAAATAGGGTTATCCTTGCAATGCTTCTAACTGTAGTTGGAATGATTTTAATGATTCTTTATTAAGATGCTTGCTTTATTTTATTTTAATTTCATTTTATCATGATAAGGAATGACTAGTACCTATTTCATTAAAAGTTTTTTATAAGAGAAGAGTTTGTCTGCTGTCAGATGCTTATGTAATATCTATGAATATAATATAGTTTTAAAGAGACTTAAAATATCAAACCTTTCTTGTATCCTGGAATAAGCCTTGTTTGTTCATAATATGTAAGGAGCTCTTTCAATCCTTTTCCCAGTGAAACTGCTGAAAATTAGTTTTAAGAAATCATTTAAAGTGTCTGGAAATAGCCTTAAGGATATAATGCAAATGAAGAAGCATTTATCTGAGAGACTCTGCTAAAATCCGTAGGAAACTTTTAGTGTCTGTGATATTTGAACCAAGTCCTGTACCTTCTCTCCATTCTTCCAGTTCTATTAGGTAAAGCCAAGAATGCCGGGCTGCCTTTTCTCCCAGCTCCCACATGAGGTTATCTTACTAGGAAAGGTATAATATCAGCATTTCTTATCCTGATTCCAGATACCTGTTGCTGAGGCTAAACTGTGGGTTAAGTATAGATGAGAGGCTGAGGCTACCTTCTTCCCAACCCCTATCTTGGGTGTGCTACTATTATCAAGGGAAGGTTTGCTGCCTGATGCATATAGAAGCCAACACCATGGTACTGATTTTTTGCAAAAAAATAAAATAAAATACAGTAGCCAGGTGTGGTGCTGCATACCTGTAATCCCAGTGACTCTGGAAGCTGAGGCAGGAGGATCACAAGTTCAAATTCAGCCTCAGCAGTTTAGTGAGGCCCTAAGCAACTTAGCGAGACCCTACCTCAAAATAAAAAATAAAAAAGAACTGAGGATGTGACTCACTGGTTAAGCACCCCTGGGTTCAATCCCTGGTGCCAAAAACAATAATAATAATGATAATAATAAATTTAAAAAGATTAATTTCATAGTCAGCTGACAAGGAGGCCAGGAGCTATAAGTGTGATGGACTGACAGATCTGGCTCCATAAGAATATTATAGGCCAGACTCTAAGGGAAATGACTAAACAGACTCCATTTTGCTCTGATACTCCATGTTATGTAGGAAATAAGCTTCTCCCATGGGAACATCCTGCCTCTGTACCCATAATCAGTTACTTAGTGTGACATGTTTAATAATATACAATGGCAACTCCTATGTAGTAAAGAATTGCTCTCTTTTGATTCCTATTGCTTCTAAACAATGTACCATGTAAACAGTGATTGTGTGGATGTTAATAACCATTCTTTAGTTTGTACCTTGGTAAGGGTCATTTTGACCCACTTCCCCTTCTGTCGATGATCTCATGATGTTAGTTTGTAATTTCAAATCATAGCAACAGACACTTATGATTAATGTGATTTTTGGTATAAGAACCCCTACAACCCTGTGGTTGGGGCTGTTCTCCCAATAGCCATTTTTTGGGGCATTGTGTGAGACAGTCAGCCGTCCGGCTTAATAAAGACTCTCAAATTTGGACTTCTCAGTGGTGATCGGTCTGTTCTTAAGTTGCACCCCATAACAATAAGCTCAAATCTACCTCCCCCAATTGCCTGGTAGTGGAGGGAATTTATAGGAAGGGAAAGGGCAATGTTGTTTTTTGATTGGATATCAAAAGGGGGTACACATATTTCTTTTGAGGGGAGAAGTTATACTCTGTGTGTGAAATTTAAATCTTGTGACATCATTGACCAGCTAAGCTAGCTTCTTTTACTCATATAATTCTTAAAAGTTGGCTCTAAACTGTAAGAATTATTGTGAAAGTCTTGGAGACTTTTCTTGGAAGACAATTTAAGGAACTTATGTTGGGTATGTCCAGGCTGTAAGTGTTTTGATTGCCACTAAAATATTAGGGTCTTGATCACCCTTAACCCTACTCATGGAGTAGGAGTTCCATACTGACAGAGGCACATAGAGGGAACAAGGAGTTATTGCCCATTATCACCAACAGCTCAGCTCCTAAATTGGGGTTGCCATTCACAGAGATATACACAATTGTCCCTGAATTCAGCTCCAGAGCCCTGGCTCAGAAGTTTTACCTGTGGGAGGAAGCAAGCCATAGAAGAGAGAGCTCCAATTCCTCCCCAAAAGGAACAACTTTATTTGTAACAAAAAGTGAAGGAGACTTGTGCCTTGTTGCACCCTTGAAAGCAAAATGGGTCACCAACAACTTTATTGGAACCATCTGTGAAAATTCTGTCATGGTTCTCACTCTTGTCATGTCTGCTTAAACTGGCATGGTCTGTCCTGGACTGGAAATATAGCCTGAACATGTGCAGGCCCTGCTTCTCTCAGTATGTGAAGGATATAGGATTCAATAAGTTGGATTAAGTGATCTGCCTCAAATGGATTGCCCAAGACAGTCATGCAGTGAAAACAAACATGCTAGCACTTTGCACATAAAATAAAATTCTAAAAATCTTCAAAAAAATGTGAAGAAGTTCAAAGCTAAAGGAGCTCTCTAAAAAAAAAAAAAAGAAATCATGGTGAAAGGCAACTGGTAGACTCATTGGAGATATAGGCTTAACTGTAGTTTGGCTATTTGGCCAGAGAGAAACTAGAAAGAAGGAGGTAGAAAGAGCCATCCTGGTGTCATAATAACTTCAAATAGTAGTTTTGGGGAAACTGTGTCTTTAAGGCTGCCCAAGTTTGACAGGATTCATGGGTAAAGCAATAGAGAAATCACCTGATAGTGAAACTTAAATGCTGGGTGTGGTCAAGGAAAGAGACTGTAAAGGAGAATACTGGAAAACCTATTGTCCTGCACTTCTGTGGGCATATCTAGGGTTGCACTTTTTGAAAAACAGTATGAAGGGATTATACTTCAGGGGTACATAGATTTTTGCTGAAATAATTCAGTCTGAAATTAAATAAATCAACAAGCATAGGGAAGTTCAAATTTTCCCTTTGAAATTTCCATATTTCCATCTGCTGAAAATAAGTGGTAATAGATTCACAGGAGAAAAGCCATAATAAATTTATTAAATGGTAATTTTAAATGACACAGTGACCTTCAGATCAAAGATCCAGAAGTAACTACAATTTTTATGCTTAGGATTGCTGAAGCATGAACAGGTATTTAGAAATATTATTGGACAAAAAGGGTATGATCTAATACTAACAGACTGAGGGGGGAAACTCAATAAGGTCTGCCCAGATTCTTCTTGGTCTTTCTGTGCATCATTCTTTCCTTTCTGAAATGGGGGTCTTATGACCAACAATCAAACAAGGTAGGTTAGATAATTTTTTGTACCAGGGATTAAACTCAGGGGCACTCAACCACCCAGCAACATCCCCAGCCCTTTTTTTGTATTTTATTTAGAGACAGGTCTTGCTGAGTTGCTTAGGGTCTCGCTAAGTTGCTGAGGCTGACTTCAAATTAGTGATCCTCCTGCCTCAGCCTCCCGAGGCTATGGGATTACAGGCGTGCACCATCATTGCCCAAACTAGATACTTTCTTTATAACTAACTCATATACAAAATGTGTGGATGGGAGTCAATAGTATTTTTAGATTTTATAACTGCCTTTGGGAGAAAAGGGTTCTGGTTTTTGTGACTTGTATGGGGAAGAGGAATGCTGGTTTCTATGGCTTACTTTGGAGAGAATGAGGGGTGAGAGACCGGTAGGCAGAAACAACTCAGAAGAGTTTATGCTCCTAAAAGTTGGGTGATCATTTTCTGAACCCCAACCCAAGCATATGACAAGATTTGAAAGGGTGTAACTATTACCAGAATTGCTATATTATCTAAAATTTTTGTTTTCATTAAATATTTATTATCATGAAAAGAAATAGAAAATTATGATCCACATACTGCAAAATAACAAACATAAACAGGCAACAGAAACAACTGATTGATCAGATGTCTGATTTGACAGATTAAAAACTATAAAGAAGCCATTATAATTATGTTTAAAAAACTACATGAAGCTATAATTAAGGAAGTAAAAGAAGGTATGCTAATAATGTCACATCAAATGCAGAAAATCAATAAAAAATAGAAAAAGTGGAATCCAAAGAGAAATGCTGGTGTTGAAAATATAGTAACTAAGATGAAAACTACTCTATGGAGATCAACAGTAAATTTGAACTGGCAGAAGTAATGAACTTGAATATATGTCAATGGAGATTATGCAATCAGAACAGATAGGGAAAAGAATGAGGAAATATTAAAAGAGCCTCAGATGCAGAAGAGCTAAAACAAGAAAAAGAACAAATAAAGAGGACTCACAGTTTCTGATTTCAGACTTACAACAAAGGGTCATTGAGACAATATGGTAGGGGTACAAGGATAGATATGTAGGTCACTAGTATAGAATGGAGAGTTCACAAATAAACTCATACATGTATGGTCAATTGATCTTTGAAAAGGATGCTTAGAACAATCAATGGGGACAGAATAGTTTTTTTCAACAAATGATTCTAGGACAACTGGATAACCAAAAGCAAATGATTAAAATTAAATCCTTACTTCATACCATGTATAATAATAGTGAACCCAAATTGGATCAAAGACCTAAGTGCAAACTCTTAGGAGAAAACTTAGAGGTAAATCTGAATGACTTCAGATTTAACAACAGATTCTTAAGATACATGTTATGTAATAGCTATGAAAGCCCCAATGAAAGAACTTGGAGGATTCAATGGAGAGCTTTTGGACATTTTATCATTCTTATGCTCCCTGTCAGTGGCCACACCATGCCTACAAACAGAGGGAATATATAGACTAGGTTGCATGTCCATTGTGCAGATAGATTTCTTCAGATGTTTTATGAGTATGTTCTTTAATTTTACAAAGTTACTCTGCTTCCTTTGTCTCCCAGACAAGGGAAGTAACCACTTTGCCCATTTTCCCTTCTCCTTACCTTCATTAGCACATTCTTCAGAGTCCTATTGCACTGCTAGGATCAACAAGACTTCCTAGGTGCTGACTGGTGTTTACCCCTACAATATGATACCCCAAACTACAAGCAACAAAAGGAAAAATATGTAACTTGTACTTCATCAAAATCAAAATCTTCTATGTTTCACAAGACACTATGAAGAAATGAAATGAAAAATCACAGTATGGGAGAAACTATTTGAAAATTGATTATTTCATAAGGGACTAGAATATATAAAGAACTTTTATAACTCAATAACAAAATAACTGAAAAAGTGGGCCAAGGATCTGAATAGACATTTCTTCAAAGACATAAAAATGATCAATAAACACATGTAAAGATGTTTGACACTCTTAGTTATCAGGGAAACGTAAATCAAATCCATAATTAGATACCACTTTCTACCAGTAGGATGGTTCATAATCATTTAAAAACTTGGATGATAACAGGTATTGGTGAGGAGGACATAGAGAAATCAGAACTCATATACATCCTTATTAAAAATGTAAATGGTTGCTTTGGAAAATGGTCTATTTCTTAAGTGGGTAACATAAAATTACAGTATGTTCTACCATTATACTTCTAGGTATATAACCAAGAAAAATATATGTCCACCACAAAACTTACAAGGATGTTTATAGAAGAATTACTCATAATACCTGAAATTGAAACTAGTTCACATGTTCATTGCTTAGATGAATGGATAAACACAATATGTTAGATCCATACAATGTATAACATACTCAGCCATTAAAATAAGCAAGTACTGATACCCACTACAACATTACTGAATGTTAGAAACATCATAGGTGAACCTAAAAACAAAAGGTCACATATTGCATGATTTCATTTTTCGTTTTTTACAAAATGCCAGAATAGTTAACTCCATAGAAACAAAAAGGAGATTAGTGGTTGCTTAGGACTTGGTGGTATTGGGGAGCTATGGAGATGATAGCCAAAGGGCACAGAATTTCTTTTGGAGATGATGAAATGTTCTAAAATTGACTGTGGTGATGTTTGCTCATATCTCTGAGTATATATGCACATATATATTGATTTAGTTGCATTGCATCCTGGATTATTTTGGCAGGGCTGACATAACAAAGTTCTGTTCCTATTTTTATTCTGACATGAATAGAGTGATCACTGAATTTTCTTATTTTGTAATGTATGTGCTGATAGTTTTATATATATATGTATTATATATATATATAATTTTACATATTATTTGAAGTGCATTTTCTCCTTTCCTTTTACAGTTTTTTGACAAATATCTCTTACTGGTTTTTAAATCAATTATGTGGTCTGCTCAATTTTTCTATTTCAATATATTTGTTTTTTCATTATTTTTTCACCATACTTTTTAAGCTTAATTATGTGCTTTTCTAATTTCTTGATTGAATGCTTAATTTAAATTCATTTAATATATGAAATAATTAATTTAAACTACTGATTTTCTCCACCATTTTCACTCTATTTCCCAAATTTTCATATGTTCTTTTCTTGAAATTCACTTGTAAGCATTTTAGTTTCTTCTGTGATTTCTCTTCTGCCTTAAATTCTTAGTCCTCGATTTTTAAAAAATTCTACCACTTTAAAATTCTGCAATTTTATTTTATTTTTTAACCCTGAAAATATCAGTCATTTTATTATATATGGCTCACAGGTGCATCTAATATAATATAACTGAAAATGATGTGAATTAGATTTTATCTATTAGACATTCTCTGTGGCCATAGATAGAATACTTCTGTTTGCCTTAATATTCCTACTGGTTTAACTGGGACAGTAATAAAATATAACACTTTTTTCTCACAATAATGTCAAACAATCAAATCTTTCTGGCAACCATAGTGACTATCAGTGCACAGAAGCACTAATACACTGCTCATAACCTCAGAAAGCAAATATCTCTGCAAGCATCCTAAAAGGAAAACTCTTAAATTCTGGTGGGACCTGGGTCTAACTTTGAGGGAAATCATTTCAAAAGAATTCTGGACAAAGTCAGTTCTTAGTGTTTTAGGAGAAACTGTAAAGCCATGTACAGGAATAGTACAACTTTTGTTTTTTAAGATTTTTCTTTGTTATTTTTGAATTTAATTGCATCATGGGAATAGTAAGATACCAATTCCTCCCAGCAGCTAGGGAGGCTGAGGCAGGAGAATCGAGAGTTCAAAGTCAGCCTCAGCAAAAGCAAGGCACTAAGCAACTCAGTGAGACCCTGTGTCCAAATAAAATACAAAACAAGGCTGGGGATGTGACTCAGTGGTCAAGTGCCTCTGAGTTCAGTCCCTGGCACACACCCCCCCAAAAGGAGATACCAATTCCTAATATTTTTTGAGATTTCTTTTGTGCCATAGTGTTTGGTCAATTTTTGCAATTTAATTCATAATTACAAATGAATGATAGTCTCTTTTGCTTTCACTCTGTTTCTCTGTCTCTCTTTGTATATGTATATAAACTGCACTGTTAAAGTCTAACACTTTTTATATGCTTACTTTTATCTGCTTGATCTATCAATTTGTGATAGAGTTATGTTCAATGTTCACTTAATAAAGGACTTATCATTTGTTCCTTGTAATAGGTTTTGCTCTACGTGTTTTGAGAATATATGATTCAGGCATTTATGTCCACAATTAATGATACTGCTTGGTTATATTTCTGTACCGATTCTTTAATGTAGTGTTCCTATTTATCCTTAACAATTTTTTGTTGTTGTTGTTGAAACCTGTTTTACTAATGTGTCTATAACAGTTTTCTTTTGCTTAATACATTTCTGGTATAGTTTCCCCCCATCTCTTTATTTTTAAACTTCCTTTACATTTCTGTTTTACATGTTTCTCTTATATGAAATATAGAAGTGGTTGTTTTTTAACTTTCACTCTATCTTTATCTTTGCTGTAAAAATGAAGTTAATACATGGATTAATACATTTTGTCCATATTTCTCATTTTCCGCTGGTTATTTTGACAATCTAAATTATTGCATCTGTGTTTTTTCTAGTTTCTTTAACATTTTGACATACAAGCTTAATTACTTCATTTTTTCACACTGTCGGAAATCATTTACTAATTTCGTTTTTTCCCAAACATAACAAAAACTTTATCCTGCTTTTACTACCCAGAAAATAACACTCATCTTATCATTGTCATCTAGAGATTTAGATTTACCATTTGCAAGAAAAATAACCTTTAAAGAAAATAACAAATTCTACTTTTGTGTTTCATTGCTATTTCTTTTAACTTACTGTTTCTTGCAGCATTTACTTTTTTTCTGCCCAATGAATACCCTTCTGTATTTCTTTTAATATGGAAACTTCTTAATCTTTGTATATCTAAAATGTTTTATTCTCTTCTTCTACCTTAACTATCTGGGTATAAGTTTCTAGGTTTATAGTAAATTTTTTCCACACATGTGAAGATATGGTCTTCCACTGATTTCTGGCATTTATTGTGCATGTGAATTCTTCTGTCAGTGTATTATTCTTTAGTAGGCATTCTTTCCTTTTTAGTCTGATAGTTCTTTCCTAGCACTTGTTCTTTCTTATTTTTCAGTGCTTCTATTATGTACTTGTTTATTGGCTTACATTTATTTACCCGACATGTTTCTTAGAAAGCACTTTCGATTTGAGGTTTCTTCTCTTCCTTCAACTTTAACTTGGAGGTTATTCTCCCCTCTCGTATGTCTACATAGACTCCCTAAACCAAACTTCCCAATGCTTCCCAATGACCAAATTCCTTCCAATGGGTCTTGGATCTTTGGAGCTACAACTATTCGTCAAAAACATCCCCTGTACCCTCAGACTCTTCTCTGTACTTTTCCTTTCCATACTCACTTAATCTTATTTCATTCTGCTTTTCCATTTATAAGCTCATATTCTTTTCAAAATGTAAATTTTTATTTTGTTGATCCCTTTGGATATCCAGAACATCCTTATTTAGTATTATGATCAGTCTGTTCTAGTTTATTAATTTCTGTTGTATTGAATTTGTTTTGATTTCAAACAAAAACCAAAACGTTTGTTGGCTTCCTTAGCATAAATTGGATTTGCACATTATCTAAATTTGGTTTGCAGACATATTTTTCAGCACTTTGTCCTCTTTTCTTATTTCCTTACTCCTTCCTTCCACCTGGGCCCCAGACTCCTGATTCAGAATCAGCTCAGGGCTTTTCCCTGGTGATGTTGGTGATGTGACAAATACAGTCTCCAGGCTGGCTGTCAGCTTGGACTACTTCCTGGTTTCCAGGCTAAGTAAGCCTCCTCTCTCTCATTAATTTCAGGCACAGCTGTGTTTTTCAGCCTCTTTCAGAAGTCAGGAAGGTATTTCCCAGCCCTTTGTTTTAATTGATGAGCCTGGCTCTATTTCTTTATTTCACATGGAGTAATTTTAGTCCTTTTACTTTATAGAATGTGAACTGTCAATCATCATTGTCTGTTTCTAGTCTCAGAGTCCAGCAAGCCTATTAGGCCTGAGGCCTTAGTACTATTCACCACTGTATATTTCTGTTCAATTTCTGATCTATAAAGATATGTATTTTGTTTGTAAGGCTGTATAGGGCTATTTTGAGCTGTTACAGTTTATCAATTGTGCAATATATTAGAGCAGATGGAGTGCCTTACAATATGAGCTTGCTTCCACATTTTGTCCCGAAGTTTCCTTTTTACTCTTGAAATCCCAGCTTTGACCATACCCTTTGCAGAAAGCCTCCCTTGGTCACTCCAGTCCACTCCACTGCCTGTTTAAGTAGATAATATCCTCTTTTTTTGGGTTTTTCTGTACATGGTAAGATATTTGCTATTAATTTCCACTTGTAGTGACTGCCCTCTCACAGTCATCAGTCATAAAGTACTGATACAATGAGCAATCCTCAAATTTCAGAATGTAGTTTATTGTGTTTATTACAATCTGCTCCAAGCATTTTCATATCTGTAGCATTTGATACTGAAATGCTCCCAGATCACTTTTATCCTTTTCAGGTTCCCATTCTTTGATATGTTTTAAATTTTGAAAACCAAACACCTGGCAATCTTCTTTGGAGGCCTGCCCTTGGGCTGCATGGCTGGGAGCTCATGTGCACTTGTTAGCCCATGCTGCCCTCAACCAACAATTAATGTCTATGGGAACACAAATGCTCAGCTCACTTGCTTTTGGCGACAACTCTGAGATGTACTTTACACTATGCAGTTTCTTTGCAGGATAAGGTTAAAGCTATCCTCAATAGGATTTTGCCTGAAATTGTTCCTTTGCTTGGTTTCTTCTTCTTTCCCAACCTCCTCCTCCCATTCTTGTGCTGGTTTCTCCTGGGAAAATTTCCTTAATGAAGCACTGCATATGAATCCTCACCTTATGGTCCACTTTTGAGGATCTTTACCTAATATACCAACATTTGGTAAAGCCCAATATATAGAGGCAGATGGGAGTAAGATTAGCTAATGCACTTTATACTGATGCATTCAAGTTTCTTTACCCCCAACACATCAACTCTTGCATATTATCTGTGTTCTTTCCTTCCCTTTTCCTTGTCTTTTATCTTGGGATTTTTCTCTCCCTCCCTTGAATACAGGGTCTATTTTAGCCTTTCATTGCCTCCTTTTAAGATCTCCTTTCTCATTGGGCACAGTGGCACATGCTGTAATTCTAGCTACTCCAGAGGCTGAGGCAGGATTATTGCAAATTCAAGGGCAGTCTCAGCAACTTAGTGAGATCCTGTCTAAAATATATAAAAAAAAGGGGCTTGTAATGTAACTCAGTGGTAGAGCAGTCCTGGGTTCAGTTCTTCATACCACACACACGCACAAAATCTCCTTTCTCTTCTCACTTTATCTGAGGCTAATGATGATCCCTACGTCACAGGAACATATCTCTCAATTATTCTCCTTGTTTATATTACTTTCAAACTTTACACAGATGCTCCTTGGTTCATGATGAGGTGATGTCCCTTTCATCAAAAATTGAAAACATAGTAAATGAAAAATGCACATATTACAACTAACCTACCACCTGCCCTAGCTTAGCACCATGGCCCAGTGTAGAGTGTCAGTTATTTCCCTTCACGATGGTGTAACTGATTGGGAGCTGTGGTCACTGTTGCCACCTAGCAATGTGAGCCAGAATCATATCACATATCATTATCCCTGGAGAAGATTTACATTCAAAATTTAAAATTTATACTCAAAGGGTATTACTTCTGCAACATTGTGTAGTAGAAAAATTAAATCAAACCATCATGAAGAGGGGAAGCATCTGTATACTAACAAATTTGTTAACAGAACTTTGAATAGAGTGATAGAAGGAGCCATGGTGTTTCCTTTCACTGTGGGGGCTCAGTTGTCTCTGAAGTACTGGGCATTTTAGGACTGTGTGTTGTAATGTATTTTTGGTATATTTTCCCCATGTACCAGACTGTTACCTTTTTGAAGGCATATTAACTTCTTTATTTTTGCATCCTCAGCTCCTAGAAAAAGTGCTTAAGTTAGTAGTTTTCAAATTGTGGTTTGAAGGTCACTGAGATCACAATTACCTCCAGAGAGGGGAACACCAGCTGTTAAAATTGAGAAGGTTGGTTCCTATCCTAGATGCACTGAAGCAGAATCTTAGGGGCAAGACCTAGACTCTGCATTTTAAACAAAACTATCAGGGAATTCTTATCCCATTTGAAAATTTGTAGCCTAGAATTTAGATCCCTCGGTAAATATTTGTTGATTTAAACGCACCTGTTTACTTGAATGATAAATGTGGAAAATGAAACATACTAGAGATGTTTGATTACTGAAGATTAGATAAGACTTTTAAAATTATAATTGTTCTGGAAAAATCCTACCATCCTGATTGATGAAAATTTTAATAGGTAACTTTTGTCATACAGATCAACTTAAAACAAAATCATGGAAGGAGGCACTAGTCAATTATCTATAGACAGATGCTGAAGCTAAATGTCGGGGTCAGAAGTCATTAGTTAATACTTTTTACCTCATATAGCTAGTCCTCAGTTTTTCATTTTGTGTCTTATTGTAGAGAAACATCCTTAATTACAGAAATTAGATGGACTCTGTTATCGTTGATATTAGCGGAATTTAGTCCGCTAGCAAATCCCAGTCTGAGCTCACCAAAATTGATAAGCAATCTTTGAGGTTGTTACTGAAGGTTGCAGCAATGACCTGTTTCCATGGAAACAGACGCCAGCTTGCTGAAAACAGGAAAGAACTTTAGCATTAATTACTGTTTCAATTTGAATTCAATTGATTTCAGAGCAAATCTGGAGACAACTTGGCAGTATTATTGCAAGAGTGCTGTAGGCATGCCTTGAACTATATTAAAACAGCTTAACAAATATAACAAGGTACTGTGGGCATAAGAGAATGAAAGTTCAACTGTTGAAATAAGCACAAAAGTATGTACAATACCAAAGTCAAAAACTTTTTGAACTGTGTAGATGAACGAGCAACCTTTTTTTTTCTTTTTGTTGGTGTTGGGTATTAGAACCCAGAGTTTATGTACATGGTAGGCATGCACTCTACCACTGAGCTACATCCCAACCCTAGTGCCTTGATCCTAATGAATCAAAATTTCCCTTCAGAAATGCTATTAAGTATGAGTTGTTCTTATGTCTCTTCCACCACCACTAAGGAAGACAATGCAAAAAGATGTAAAGGAAAAAGAAGTCTAATTTTGGAGAGTTGTATGTTTGATTCTATGCAGTTTGAGGGTGAGAATGCTGGGTTCCTTAAATTTTTTGGATTACTTAGCTTTATTCCTTGACCTCCTTGGAGTGTGTGTATGTGTGTGTGTGTGTGTACTGACTTTTCACGGATCTCTTATCAATCAGATTCAGCTCAGGCTGGGACTTGCTAGGACTAAATTTTTCTAACACCAACAGATATGAGAATCCAACTAATTTCTAGAATAGTTACAGCATATATATATATATATATATATATATATATATATATATATATATTCAAGAGTCCCTATTTTCAAAGTCCTTGGGAAGCATAGTATATTAGAACATTATTTTGCCTGGAAAGTAATAGGATTGGATTAGTTGGAAGTTGGCTCAGAGCTACATGTGAACACAATGAATAATTGGTGAGAAGTCAGGATAAGGAACCCAAAGAAGAGAGAAAAAAGAGCAAAGTTTGCCAAAAGCAAACTTTTTCTATTGAACTATTTAACTGAGACTATAAAATAATATGTATGTGTGTATATGCACATACACATATATATGCACCTACTTATATATGTATAACTTTTAAAAAATCCTAGATAGAAAGGGAAAGAGGATTTTGGCTATCACATTCTATCAACTGGGACTTTAAGAATGTCAAATTTCTCTCTAGAGAGGTGCATTTTTCTTGGCCATTGTATATCAGTGGATGCTGACAAAGTAAAAAATCCCAATTTTGCAAGAAAGTCTTTAAGGATAAGAATTCTGTAGTAAGATACTTGCAGTAGAAGGACTTTGTTAAGAGCCCCACATAGATTCTCTCTATTCCATTTACTGATTCCCTGACACCATCTCTTAGCTTCTGTGTGATTTAAATAGGTAACATTGTGACCTTCTTTCTAGTACTATCTTTATGATTTTGGAACTGTTTCCTTTGTATAGAAAGCCAGAGATTCCTGGAAGTTCCCATACTATATGAATACCTTTCTCATATGGCACTATGAAAATCCAAATCTCTTTTCCTAGAATGGAACAAGCTCTGTTTTTAATATTCCAGAGTCATGGTAAGATCAGGTTGAGGCTGAAATCTTATCCTTTCTTGGCTTTTCCTTCTTGTCCTGAGTGGAAGCTAGGGTCTGAAATGACTGCCAATAATCCTTGTCTCTTATGTTAGTCAGCTTTCTGTCACTGTGACCAAAAGACCTGACAAGAACAACTTAGAGGAGGAAACGTTATTGGACTCATGGTTTCAGAGATTCAGTCCATGGATGGCCAGTTCCACTGCTCTGGGCCTGAGATGGATGTTATGGTTTATACATGAGGTGACCCCAAAATGCTCATGTATGAGCTAATGCAAGAATATTAGTTTATGAGAGGTCTAACCTAATCAGTGGATTAATCCATTGCTATGGATTAACTATGTCTAGGAAGGTAGAGTATGATTGGAGGGAATAAGTCACTGGGGAAATACCTTTGGGGTTTATATTTTCCCCCTGTGTGTAGAGCTTTCTCTCTGCTTCTGGGTTACGAGCTGCTTTCTTCTGAAATGCCTTTACATCATGATATTCTGCCTCACCTCAGGCCCAGAGTTATGTAGTCAGCCAACCATGACCTGAACCTCTGAAATCATGAGCCCAAATAACGTTTCCTCCCTTAAGTTATGTCGTTTTGTCACAGTGATGCAAAGCTGACTTAAACAGCAGTGGCTCATGGCAGAAGAGCATAGCAGAGGAAAGCTACTGAGCTCATGGTAGTTGGAAGCAGAGACAAGATACACTCCCCAAGGGCATGCTCCCAGTGATCTACTTTCTCTAACCATACCCCATTTGCCTACAGTCACCAAAATACAGTAGTCCTTTCAAATTATTAAACCATCAAGTGGATAAATCCATTGATTATGTTGTAGCTCTCGTAATCAAATCATTTCATCACTGAACATTTCTGCATTAGCACAGGAACTTTGGGGGAACACCTTGTATCTAAATCATATCAGCTCCAGATTTTCATACCCTTATGTAGTCCTGTTCCACATTGTATAAGGTTAACCTTGTGAATTTTGGAAACAATAGTGTTTGACTTCCACGGATAGATCATAAAATTTATCATGGCTTCCACTTCACATTCTCTTGTGTTGTTTTTTCTGCAGGAAGAAGTCATTTGCCGTATGGGGCAGACATTCAAGGAGTTCTATGAAGAGGTCTATGTGGAAAGGAACTGAGCCCTCTCACCAGTATCCAGGATAAACTTTCTATTCATGCAAGAGAGTCAACTTGGAAATTGATCTTCCAGCCCCAGTCAAGACTTCAGATGAGGGGCTGGCATTGTAGCTCAGTGGTAGAGCACTTGCCTAGCATGTGAAAGGCACTAGGTTGGATTCTCAGCACTGCATATAAATAAATAAAGAAAGAAACTAAATAAATATCCATCAACAACTTAAAAATATTAAAGATAAAAACATCAAATGACTGCATCCCTGAGTGATATTGTGACTACAACCTCATAAAAGACCCTAAACCAGAACCACCCAGGTAAACTGGTGTGTGTGTGTGTGTGTTTGTGGGTGTAAAATTTTTGCAGAGCTGGGTGTTGAACCCAGGTCTTCATACATACCAGGTAAGCACTCACCACTGAACTATATCCCCAGCTCCTTGTTGTTAAGTTACCAAGTTCTGAGGTACTTTTAATGTAGCAATAGGCAACTGCTACTCACTGCTTCCCCTTCTCTCCTGGTACCATGTGCTTAATAAGTAATATTCACCTGAATCTCATTTGAGGGCATGTTTCTGGCGAACCTGACCTAAGACAGTTGTATTTTAATATCAGCCATGCTATTAGCTGTGTGACCTTGGGCAAATCACTAACATCTCTATTGTACCTCACTAAAATATGGATAAAAATAGTACTGACCACTTAGATTTATGTGAGAGTTGAAGAGGTCAATACTCATAAAATTCATAGCATTATTCCTAGTACAGTGCTATAATAGATAAATGTTAATAATTATTATGAGAGTAGTGTAGGATGGCACTTGTAAGCTTCAAAGTTCTAACCAAGTGGAATTTGTATATGGCCTCTGTGGTCCCAAGTGTCCATCTTGCTAGCTTTTGAACACACAGAAATATGAATAAGAGGCTGTGTATGTTTCAATCCAAAATGGGAAAAAAACAATTCAAGGCACATGTGCTCTTTGAGGTAGGTCAATAGTGTCATCTTTTGTAAATGAAACTCAGGCCATTGCATTATTGCGATAAGATCTGCCATTTTACCTTAAGTAAACAAACCTCACTGCCTGATCCATCACTGTTCCCACCACATAGGAGGTGTGGAGCTGAAGCAGCTATTTTAACAGTTAAGTAACAATGTTTTTCTGTTGGAAACTGAAGGCTAGACACTGCCTTCCTCTCTTAGCCTTTCAAACCCAGGAAAAAGTGTATAAGGCAATGCCCCAATTAAGCATCTTTATAAATGAAGATTCTTTTCTTACAGTAGGACTGGTTGAAAAAATTCTTCATGTAATCTTAACACATGCATATGAATAGATGCCAGGCAATTATAATAGACTGTAGAAAAAGATTATCATGTTCTGACAATGGGGATATAATGAAGAAAAATCAGAATTATGCAAGCTGAACAGGGAGTGGAAGATGAGCAGACTCTGGACTTCAGACTCCAGTTAGAGAACAAGAAAAAATTCTACCTTAATGAGGGGTAAAGTGAAAAGCCTTGACTATAAAGGTACCAGATGAAATGGCTTCCCAACAGGGACCCTTAGAAACTTTCTCAGGGCCTTTCATTCCTCTACCATAGCTGAGAAAAATGCCTTAGGAATTCCAAGGACATTTGGGAGAATGTCTCCTCCTAAATTTTGTTTTAACCTTTGTAGTCTAATATGTATGCCCAGCTATGAAGATTCATCATTTATTTCTTGTGTGACAAAGCACTAGGAGAAGTTGAAGATGTCAGGTAGGAATGAGAAGCATGATTGGAGAGATTGACAAATACCATTTTGACATCTGACAGTTTGTGGGTCCATCATAATCTGCTCTATTTCCAGAAGTCTCTGAAGAATAGTCTGCTGGATATGTTGTTTATTCAGAACCTATGGAATTTGTGATTAAGGCAACCCATGAAACTGGCAAGTGATATCACAAGAGATGCTCCTTTTGTCTAAGTAATAGTTCTGCCAATAGTCATAGGAATGGTTCACTGGACTTTAAACAAGGAATCTTCAGTTGAGGACAAAAGCTTAGAGAGCTTTCCTGAAAATCCTTGGTAAGCTCAAGAATTATTCTTTTAACCATTTTTACCTGTCATGATGAATTAACCATAGTGTGTTCATCATTGACTTTCAAAGCAGTTGTTAAGTTCTTGCTTACATTGTAGTGCCTTTTAGATATGTACACAGAGTGGTTAACTGGGCACCCTCACACTGTTGGTAGTTGGACAAATGCCTACATTCTTTTAGTAGATAATTTTGAATATGTATCAACATTCAAAATGTGTGGCATTAGTTAGGGTCTTTACACAAAACAGATGTCACTTTCAAACTGGGTAATTAGGGGCATGCAATCAAGGGCTTAGGAAAAGCAACAAGAGGTGATACAGTAGCAGAGACTGGTCAGAGAAAGAAGCCATTACTACCCTAGGACTTAATAGAACTTGCAGTTATATGAAAGGAGCCACCCACTAGGAGCTGTGGCTTTTGACAAAATGATGCAACCAACTTACTATGCTGTCAGGGAGGATCCTTGGAGAAACAAATATCCCAAACTACATTCTTGTCTTCCAGTCTCTTCTCCCTGCCTCTAAACAGAAGCCAGAGGCAAGAGAGCCTAAGGTTCCAGTTCACATGAGTCAGTCTCCTCAGGCAGGGAACAGGATGCTGTAGGATAGACAGTGGATCTGCAGGGACAAACAGAAACTTAGCACATGTACATGCCTTTAGGCTCAGCAATTCTATTTTAAAATCCTTTCAATACTGACAGTTCTACCAGTGTTCAAAGATAATCAGTGCAGGTTGAATATCTCTAGTCTGAAAATATGAAACCTGAAATGCTCCAAAATGTGAGACCTTTTGAACACTAACATGATGCCACAAGTGAAAATTCCACAGGTAACCTTATGTGATAGGTCATAGTCAAAATACAAGCACACTAAAATATTATATAAAATTATCATCAGGCTATGTGGATAAGGCATTAGAAAAAATATATGAATTTTTAGTTTAGATTTGGTTCCATCCCCAAGGTATCTCATTATGTGTATGCAAATATTCCAAAATCTGAAAAAACCTAAAATCCAAAACACTTTTGGTCCCGTGTATTTTGAATAAGGGACATTCAACCTGCATAGCATTTCTTTGTTAATAAAGAAGAACTAGAAAGGAATTAAATTTCCAGTAATAAGAGAAAGTTTAAATAAAGACACCACTCTTATTATAGAATGCTAGTCAGCTATAGAATCTGTATGTTCTAATATAGAAATATATCCAAGATGTACAGTCATGTTAAAAATGCAAAAACAGCACACAAACAAAGAGAGAGAAAACACAAGTTGCGTATATACATAGCATGATTCTAATTTGGTTAGGGAAAACAACAAAACAGAAAAACATGAATATCAACATGTGCATCTAAATAAATAGAAAACCAATTGAGGATGAGCAGGTAAAAAGGCACTTAGAGTATTTTTTCTAGGTAGATTTTTTTTATTGTTTGAATTGTTTACAAGAACATATTTATATGTTACTTGTGTAATTAGATAAAACAATAAGGAAGCACAACTCAAACACTTGGGTTAGGCATAACTAGGGAACTCCTGGTGGGCAGAAAAAATTCCCCTCCTCAATGTTTTTCTTTCTTTGTCTCTGGGCCTCCACTCTGCTTTGTGGGCATTGAGAGGCTTTGATGTTCATTCTTGGTGTTGCTATTGTCAAGCCAATGCTTGGGAAATAAGCTGCATATTTAATTATCCTTCAGCCTGTTGGGAAAAAAATGTGCTCCCTCAGCTGTTCTCATTCCCTTTGACTCATGCTATGTTAGTTGCTAAACTCAACCATATTGTACGGAGACTTGGGAAAAATGTAGAAAATGCACATTGACCTCTGCCCTTGGACTTTGCTGTAGCTAGACACTGCACTGCCTATCTGAACTTCATAGCTCCTCTTTTGCACATTATCTTGTTGCTTCATCTCTTTCCTACTTTCTGATTGCTCATGTTCTAATGTTTGACATCCACAGTGTTTGAATGTTCTAGCTTATCATTGTTGCTTATTGCTTTTTTTTATTTTGGAGTTTTTCTCCCATTTCTGGTAAGCTGCCCCTTTGCCCTCTCTTAGCTGATAGCCTTGCCTGACATGGTACTGTTTCTACTTGCTCTCTGACCCCAGAAGACCAGGTCTACAGAAGTTCTTGCCTTGGTTTTCTAATGCACTAAGATTTCTTCAGTCCTACAGTCCTGGCCTGGAACCAGCTTGCTTAGTTAACACCTGCCCATCTTGTCTGGTACCTAGCCATATTTTCTCAACAAAAGATTTTGCCTTGCTTCCATACATCCATGTTCTTTCTGTCTTGCTCTAAATCAAGCAGATCACCTGGAACCACTTACAGCAAACTATTGAGCCTTGCCATCACTGAGTGATCCTCAAAGTGTGGTCTCCAGAGCAGTAGTGTGAGTACTTATGAGAAATGCAAATTCTTGTTTCACTAAATCAGAACATCTGGGACTAGGACCTAGAAATCTGTTCTAACAAACCTCCCAGGGAATTCTGATGCATGATGATATTTGAGGACCATTGGTTAGAAATTCTGGTTGTCCTATGATAGATCTTAAACTTGAAGTTCTTAGATTTAATGAATCTAGGAATCACATGAAGAACAGATTCCAGAGCTCTACCCACAGATAATCTGATTTAATAGAATAAGATTCAGAAATCTGCATTTAAAAAATTCTACACAAGAAGTCTAGGGAAGGTATTGTGAGAAACATTGTTGTACTAATCAGCTTTCTGTGCCTGTAACAAAATACCTAAGATAAACAACTTGGAGGAGAAAAGGTTTATTTTGGCTGATGTTTTCAGAGGATTTAGTTCATGGTCCTTAACCCCATCTCTTTGGGCCAGTGGCAGCACAATACATCATGGCAGAAGTGCATGGTGGAGGAGGCCTATTCACCTCATGACAGGCAGGGGGCAAATGAAAGAGAAAGAGACTGGGATCCCAATATCTCCTTTAAGATTAAGTCCCAATGACCTAACTTCCTTCTACTAGGCCCCACCAACTAAAGGTTCCACCACCTCCCAATAGACTGATGATCAAGTCTTCAGCATATGGACCTTTGGGGAATATTTAAGATCCAAACAATAGCAATAGTCTTAACTTTTGGATAGGCTCTAGTGCCTACAGGACATTGGGCCACTGATTAGTAACCCATAAAACCCCCCTACTTACAGCAGACTTAGTTAGAATCTTTCTATACTCGAGGATCTCTCTATCCCTTCATCACTTCCCCCATTAAGTAGCTGAGTACCCAGAATGTGTCACTGCTAGGTCCAACGGAGGAAAATCAATGATTCAAAAGATAGAATGACTGACTATCCAGTAAAACAATTATCAATTCAAATCAATAGCTCTTTCCTCTCTTTTATAGTAGAGGAGGTGTTTTCTGACATGGATTTTTTTCTTCTCTATTTTAGTCAGAAGATCTTTCCTGGTTCTCAGGAAACCACTTACCTTGTGCTTGTGTTACTGAAAGTTTGGTCCTTTTCCCCAGTGCCAATCCAATAATAAGAACATGGTTTTGAGAAAAAGGAAAAAAAAATTTACTGCTTTGCTAGTGAAGGAGAAACACAAGAGACTCCTGTCCCAGAGGCTGTGATTCTGTCCATCAGGGGAAACAGAGCATTTTAAAAGAGGTGATTCAAAGGTGTTCTCTGTGGGTTGGGGTTGTGATTCACTTGTTAATTTGGGAGGTAGTCATTTCTTAGATTTTCTAGAGCCATCCCTGAAGTCTGAGTTACTTGGTTCCTGTGGTGGGTGTGTGGTAAAAGACAGATAATTTGGCCTCTGATGGGAAAAATAAGTAATCCTGTTTTCCCCAGGTTAGACAGGGAGAGAGGAAAAAGAGGAAAAGAAGGTATGTCCATTTTAAAATAAGCTTCAGTGGCAGAACAGCAAGGGTATATTCACAGCATGAGGTGGACTACTGTTACATTTGTATCAACTCAAATAATGCATTCACACAAGAGGACCAGAGAGACTGATTCAATGGTTAGAATACCACCTGGTACATCTTACAGTCCCTTATCATCATCAGTTAAGCTTTTATTTTGGAGGTATAGTTAATGCAGGGTATAGTCATTGGTGTGTAGTTGCATCTATTGGGGTACTTAATAAGCTATACCAAACACTTATGTATCTCTTGACTGGTTTTCCTTTTCTGTTGCTAAAAGTTAATCTATCACCTCTCTTCTTTTGTTAGTACTCTCTTGGTTTTCAGGGCGAATACCCTGCCAAATTTATCCTCAATTGCAACTTCCAAATCCCAGTGTGTTCCTTCCAAGTCTGGGCTTGCAATCTAGGTCTTGGTGCTTGTCTCAAACTCTTCCAGTCAGTTCAATTCATTAAACTCAATCAGCGCTCACATGTTGTTTTCCTCACACAGCTACTCAGTCTGGAGTTTTGGGAACTTCCTTAGTCTGGCCTCAGTCAGACTCATCATTCAAAACTAGGATCAAATGACACTTGCTTTATCAAGACTTCTTTGATGGATTCCCTCCCTATTGGTATTTCTTTTGAGTTCTTTATTTATACTATCCCTTGTTCTTGTACAAAAGAAACTAAAAAAGTTCATTTGTAATCAAGTGCCAGTATTCCTTATCTTTCTATACTGCATGGTTCTTTGAAGTAGAAATTGTTTTCATATACACATGTATACCCCACAGCACATCATGCAGTACTTTGCATATAGGTGTTTTAAATGTCACCTGCATTTTCAGAGGGATCAAGTCATTCATAACAAAGTCCACAGGGATTAGCCATCTTGGTTTATGATAATGAAGTGGATGTGACCATTCTCCATGCTAAGAAAAAGTGATATATAGTAAAGAATTTAAAGTTGCCCTGGTTGTTCTTAAATATAGAGCATAGATGGTAGAAATATCTATAGTAATTTTGTGACTCATTTGCACAACTCTTCAGTTTGTATATATGGAGCATCTACTATGTGCAATACATTATGCTGTGGACAGTGGAGGATAAATAAGAAACTAATAAAAGGCACTCTTCCCTGGCTCTGTTGCCTTCAAGGGGCTTGTGAGTTATTTTGGAAGATAAGACATGTATATATTTTTTAAATGACAATGCAAGGTAGTACTTAAGTACAGTATGAGCATTGATGAAGCCCAGAGCATGGAGTGATCACAGTGGACAGGAATGGTCTGGGAAAGGTGGGCTGAGGAAGGCTGGAAAAACTGAGATTATAGAATGAAGGATTTTCTAGTCAGAAGACATGTGTTTTAGTCAGCTTTTTCACTGCTGTGACTAAATGACCCGAGCAGCACAACTGTAAAGGAGGAAGGGTTTATTTGAGGGTTCACGGTTTCAGAGGTCCTAGTCTGTAGAAGGCCAGCTCCATTCCTCAGGGCTAGAGGTGAGGCTGAACATCATGGCAGAAGAATGTGACAGAGGGAAGCAGCTTGCATCATCAGGAAGAAGAGAGAGACTCCACTCTCCAGATACAAAATATATACCCCATAGCTACACTCCAATCCCCACCTCCTCCAGCCACACCCCACCACTTCAGTTGATCCCATCAGGGATTAATTCACCAATTGGGTTAAGACTCTTACAACTCAATCATGTCTCCTCTGAACCTTCCTGCATTGTCTCACATGTAAGCTTTCAGGGGATACCTCACATCCAAACCATAACAACATGTAAGTAGAATATGCATATGTGTCTATGGAATTAAAGATAAGTGAGATTTTTTTTAAAGCAGGGGACTTAACAATTTTGAGCTTCCACATCTCAGTCTATAGGATCATGGACACTGCTAGTACTACTCTTAATGCTTACTCTTATTGCATAATATGGTACTGATAGCACTCAAGTCTGTTGGTTACAATTGTTCACCTTGTAACCTCAACAAACTGGTTACCTCCCCCATAGGTTAGGTACCTAAGAAACCTAAATTCCAAACAGTTTTCTTCTCTTATCTCATGCAGTTTCCCCTTTGCAGTTTGGTAATTCATGTCCTCAGAAACTGCATGAAAGGAGACTCAAGTCCAGTTCCCTTTACTCCTTCCAGGTCACATAATTCCAAGCAGGTGGTATTCATTAGCTGTCCACTCCCAGGATTGCAGTGTGTGTGTGTGTGTGTGTGTGTGTGTGTACCATAAACTCCAAAATTCTGCACACAGTTCCTACTATGGGGCCTAGAAATTCCTCTACTCATGGAGCCCCAGGGCCTGCCAGAACACCCCAGGGCTTCCTGAGGTGTGCATGCAAATTAGACCCAAACCGTGACACCAGATGACACTTAATTTTTATTTGGGTTTGAGGACCTTTTAAAAATAAATGCACATAACATCTAGAATCACCCCCAAGGGATTCATTTTGACTATCTTTTCATGGAAATAACTAATGTAAGTTACAACTGAATATTTTAAGGAACAATTTCAAGGAAGGTTTCTTGGGTTTGTTTTTCCTTTCTCAAGGACATCACTGTGCTCTGCATAATTGGCAAATTAGATATTATGAAAGGGGAGGAAAAAATGAGCAATGAGGTCTGTGAAATGCCAAGAGGGCAGCTGTAGATGCAGCTAATGGCTGGAGTTGTTTCATGGGCTTGCATTGCGCAGGAGCAGTTCACTTTCTCGGCAGAAGAGTCAATACATTATGCTGTATAAAGAAAAAACAAGCAGGTGAGGGCGTTGGGGTTTTGGGGTATTGGTGGCTGCTTTGCAAATAGTGTTAAGTACTGCTGGTTTCACTGTTTTTCTTTCTAAGGATATCGCCTTGATGATACTATTTATGTGACATTACCAGACAGTTCTCAGACCAATAATTACTTGTTAGACTGGGCTCCTCTGCCAGACATGTGTCAGAAATAGGCTTCCATAAGAACATCCAGCCAGGGAGGATTGAGATAATCAGGGGGTTGAAGTCAGAACAAGACCCACTATGTGCTCAGCAAGTACTGCACAACTTCTTATAGATGCCATGGCTAGATTGGAGTTCTTAATCAATCAGTGTCTTTTCAACCATGTGGCTCCCTTTGAGAAAACTGTAACCATATTTTTAATAAGGAAAGAGGAGAATCTCAGATTCATGAGGGGGAAGCTTCTATACATCCTGACAATCAGACGCCCCCAAATGGGCAGATACAGGGGAGTCCAAGTCAGTCTGGGCCTAAGACGACTCAGGATGTTGTATGTTTTGAGCCACTTCCCAAGGTCTTACTTCTTGCACATAACTGTGATTCTTAGAGGATGAATCCCATCGGCCCCAGTCATGTTTAATAAGAGTAAATGGGATTCAGTGTCCTGATAAAATGAAAGAAATCCCAGTTGTATTGAACTTTAGTTTTGGTGTATTTTGATGATGGGTTTTTAAACTCATTTTGGTGGCAGACTTAAGAAATTATGCCCTGTAAATCAAAGGAAAATCACAATCACTTATGAATTACAGTCTCCTCTCTATGTAACTTTCTTTTTGTATATCTATCTCACTCAGACTGTGAACCTCTCCAAATGGAGGTGTGTTTCATTCATCATTGTAATCCCAGCCAATAGCATAGAGCCTGCCACATGAAAGATCCTCAATAAGAAGTTTTATATTAATTGAAGAAAGAAAGAAAAAAAACAGGAAGGAAGGATGGAAGGAAAGAAGGAAGATGCATATACCTGGCAAATGCTTTCCACTGTTAGGATCTACCTGATGCTAGATCAAACAGGAGAATTAAATCCTTAATCTTGTGATGCTTAAACTTTTGATCAGTTGAGGAAAGATTCTAAAGTAGAAGAATTCCAGGAAAAGTAAATTTAACTTCTTCACCATAATTCTAAGTACTATTTCACAAGTTTATCAGCTTCAGATTTACTGTAGACTACTTAAAAGTTCTGGGCTTGCCAACATCTACGAAGAAAGCTGTTAAGCTGCTATGTGTTCACTCCAAGCCTATACTAAGGGTACTTGGCAGGCCTGATATAAAGGAAAAATGTGCTAAATTAATAATAGAGGATAATCTGATGGGAAGGGAAACATTAATTTTTATGTTGAGGAAATAAACTTTAAATTATTTGAAAACACTTCTCCTTTCCTGGTGTTAAACTTGGGGAACAATTTCTCACATGAAACATTAAGTAGGAGTATTCAGTGACAAGCAACTCATGCAAAAGGTATAGTCACAAGGTTAGCTACTATAGTCAGTTTTGCTAAAAATTGAAAGCATAACTATAAAAGTAATAATTAAGTGAAAGCTATCCTCTAAGAAACTAGATGCTGTGTTTTAAAAAGAGTCACACAACTGCCTAGTGGTTAAGGTTCCCAAATTTAAATTCATCTCACAGTGAAAGTTCAACTTCCTTATTTACCTGCAATTGGACCTTTAGCAAATTAACCTGCAAAAGGTTGTTTCCTCAACCAAAAAAGTGTAATAATTTATTTTCTAAGGAAGTTGTCATGTGTATTTGAGACAATTACATGAAAAGTTCTTTGTATAGTGCCTACGGTATATAATTAGTCAAAACAATGCCAGCTTTTAATAACATTCTAGTGATGTATGTTATCTGGGTTAACATCTAGAATATTCAACATAGATGAGAGGTAGTATATCCCAGGAATGTTGACTTTGTCAAGTTTTCCTTCGAGTGTCTGAAAGGAGTAGAGTAGTGTTTATAATTTCATTTACCTAGGCTGCATGACTTATTTGTTGAAATATGTTCTCCAAGCACACAATTATCCCAGGTGGGTAAAGATTCTGAAGATAATATGTGTAAAATGCTTTCAAGGCTAATTTCATGTGAATTAATTCAATACTTCAGGAGATGAAAATATAATTTTTATTTTTTGGTCAACAAGTGCCTTTGAGTGACAAGTGTCCTTGCATAATAACAGTGGAAAAAAATCTCTCCAAGGCTCCATTGTGACTGGAAAACTACCAGCAATGAAAACAAACAAAAAATGTAATATTGTTCTGTGAACAATTCTCATACTAAACCTCACTGACTCCAATTTTCTTGAGGTATTTTATTTCATTTTAAAAGAATCAACTTTGAATTAATGGCAAGCATGTCTGTTTTGAGTTGCATCTCATTTTTGTTAAATTGGGTTTAACTTTACATCTGTAAAGAGACTTAATGTCTATCTGTTGTCATTGCCACTATTTTGGTGCTTTGTGTAGGTTATTATATTGTATCTTATTGAGTATATGATGTCATTTATTGTCAGAAAATACTGCTGTCTAAACTATGGCAAAAATCTTTTTTGTTGCCTAGAATTTCTATTGATACAATTTGGAAGGGTATATTTAGGCTCATGTGGATGTAAATTTTTATTGTATACTATACATGTGCATACATAAAAAGGGGAACATGAATGAAATAAATTGATTAGTGTATCCCTAAAACTTCTTTACATTTAAAGTTCTTTTATTTTGAATTACTTCTTGCCTTGTGTCCACATTTTTTATTCACATACCACCTAGTATGTTGGTGATGCAAAGGTTTTTAAAACAGTGCTACTCTATTGTCTTTAGATTCTCTTACACATTCTGTAAGTTTTGATTTGATCATACATGTCAGTGAAGGATTTTCAGACAATTAGGACTTGTATTCCTTCATCAAATGGTCCTCAAGTAGTCTGCTACTTGAGATGTCAAAGAGTTGTACTTGTCCATTCATGCCACTAGGAAAACAACCAAGTGCAGATAATGACAACTGTATCATTCATGCTTCCTATCTGGAAGTAGTTGTAAGGTGCCATTTATTATAAAATACATCCTGACTTCAGAGATGTTAATATATGAAACATAATGAAATACAATTATATATATATATATATATATATATATATACATATATATACACATTAAATAACATAGTTTTAAGCATCCTGTCTTAATATTGGACTTTAAATATTTTAGTACAAGGTCCACATATTTTCATATGACTCTCCAGCCCAGCACATAAACAGATTCTATACAAAAAAGGACTCAATATATGTTGGATGGTGGTGGCTCAATGTCTTCCAGATTCTTCACCTTTGTTTTTCACTGAGGAGCATGCAGGGAACAACTTCCTGTAATTAAAGGTTGGAGTTGAAAATGGTTGCAGACTTCAACCTCCTCCTCCTCACTTTCCTCCTCCTTTTCTTATTCTTCTCCTACTTAGTCGTTTTCCTTCCTATGTATTTCAGTTATTTCCCATTACAATCACTTAGTAAAATGTACATGTATTAATCAGCCTTTCACCCTGTCACCAAAATACCTGAGAAGGACAACTTAGAAAAGGAACAGTTTACTTTGGGCTCCTAGTTTCAAAGGTTCAGTCCACAGTCAGCCAACTCCATTGCTTTGGGCCAAAGGTCAGGCAGAAAATCATGGCAGAAGAGTGTTGAGGAGGAAAACTGCTCAGCTCATTGTAGCTGGAAGGAAGAAGAGAGAGAGAAAGAGAGAGAGAGAGAGGGAAAGGAACCAGGGAGGAAATATAAACCCAAATGATATGCCCCCCAGTGACCTACTTCCACCAGACACATCCCATGTGCCTATAGTTAACACCCACTTAATTCATTAAAATTAGGGTGGACTGATGAAAGCTTTATAATCTTATCATTTCAGGAATTTTGGGGGACACTTCATACTGAAACAATAAATGATTGGAAGTCTATTCTATCAAAGGAGAAACCCATATTTGTCCAGGTCAAATCATATTCATATTCTATCACATTTAGTTTTTTGTACTACCTTAAATAAAATATTTGATACTTTGCTCAACATTTTTGACACAGGACAGGAAAAATATGCCATAATATTACTAGTGGAACTCAAATGAGAGTAATTTTATGAGCTTATGTAAGAAAATTTAAAAGAATTCTGGGTTCATCGGTTGAGTATTCATCATTTAACAAATACTTATTGATTGAGCACCTTATATGTGACAGTTACACTATTCTAAAATTCCAATTATAGACATAGACCCTTCTCTCAAGAAATTTATAGGTTGATTTTTTTTCAAGTTGTGTTCATCATCTAATGATACACAAATTTTTTTAGCCAAGAATTCTTAAAGAAGTTCCTGAGTTGTATGTCTATGCACTCAATATTTTCACTTGAATATTCCCTGAAGGTCAAAATGTCCAAGACTAAATCTATGAAATTGAACTTTCAGCCACTCCTTACCATTTTCCTACAAAGAAAAATAAATATAACCCATCCCTCTTCCAGACTTTCCTATTTTAGTGGATGTTACCTTCATCAGCACAGTATCACAAGGAAGAAACATAGAGATAGAAATGATAACCTCCCTTTTTGTAAGCCAGTTTCTTATTTATCTCCTGTTAACGTCTCATAGCTCTATTGCTCTCCATTTCACCATCACCACTATTGCTTTATATCAAAGCACTATAATGTTTTATGCTAGCTGCTGTAGAAACTCAAATACCAGTCTCAGAGATCAATGTTGAGCCCCTTAGCTCACTCTGCAGCAAGGATAGACACAAATGTGATTGTTTTTAAAATTTTTTATTCATTGCTTTATCCTCAGGAACTAGAAGGGTGCATGGCAACAGTAAACACCCTAAACATTTTCTAAGTACATAAACAAATTACTTCTTTTTTCTTAAGATGTTGAAGACTAATATCTTTAACAAGCCTATATATGTTAAATTATTATGGTAACATTTCTCATCCATATACCTCACAAACTCTTATTCTTCATTCCTCAACTAATGTGGACTTCTTTAAGTTTCTCAAACAAATAATGCTCCCTCTAATCATAGGATCTTTGCATATCTTGTCCTCTTGGTCTGGGTTTGTAGCCCTCTTTTCTCTAATGAGCTCCTACCCTTCCTTCAACTCTTAGGCCACATGTTGCCTTGAGAAAGAACATTCTCTCTGCTCTCCCAGGTCATACAGTTTTCTTATTAACTCACCTAAGAGGCCTATACCCTCCTATTTATATAATACTTTTCTCTGTTTGCAATTTTGTATTCATCACTATGATCCATTGATTAATATCTATCTCCTTGTTTGAATGGGGAACTCCACAAGAGCAAAGTAGATGTCTTCTTTTGCCATTAATACCTAGAAACTTGCCTGGTCAATAACTGGCACACTATGAATATTTACTAAGTGAAGACAAATACTTAATTGAGAAACTCATTATTTATTAATTATAACTGGACATACAATTATTTTTTAAAAACTACAAGTGTCATTGCAAATAAAATCACAATTTGGGTACAATCATCTTGTACTCTAACTTTGCCATTATTCTTTGCCTTCAGCAGAGTGCAGTCTACTACAGAAGGTGTGAGTGCGTGTGTGTGTGTGTGTGTGTGTGTGTTATAAATTGCATTGTTTACCACCTTAGGGAAGACATTAATGAAAGTATTTATTTATAATACAATCTATAAACAGAATTAATCCTAATTTCTGTGTTTATGGAGTTAAAACCTTAGAAGTTTAGCATCTATAGCTGTCATCAGGTAACAAAACACCTTTAATTGGCATTTTAAAGTCTTAAGAGAAAATGAACTGGGTAAAAGCAGATAGAATCAGCCATGAAGTTGAAGGGTATGATTTTTCACTCTGCCAAGTGTCTGAGTCAACAAGTCAGTCTAATTCTCTAAATCTGGTTACTTTTCTTTGCAAAATGTATCTGTTCTCTTCACCTCAAATGCATATTTGCAGGTGTTGACTATGAAGTACTCTTTGCCAGCCACAGTTATTGAAAAAGAATATAGATGATCTGTGTCTTCAAAACAAGATTAAGATTTTTATTCCCACTCAAACTTATTCCTTGTCATCTGGCAAGTAATTATAGAATTATAAAAATTATAAAATTATCTCTACCCAAAAGAGAACCAAATTCAAGAACTCAAAAATGTTTCTAATATGAGTTCTGAAAACTTGTGACACTTCTATCATTCAACAATATGTTCTTTAATAAAGTATTTGGGATTATTAAATATTTTTTCCATATTTCAAAATTGAATGCCTTGAGAGAGTCCCCAATCCTACATATATATCAAATTAAGAGGGATTTTTAAAACTCAAAGAAAAGAACCATGTGTTTTTCTTGGTATATATCCCAGGTAACAAGTATTTCCATATTACTTTACAGTTTACAGGATGTATTACCTAACTTAACCCTCAGAATAATCCTATGAAGACAGCATTTTTCCTCTCCCAGATGACAAATCTGAGTGTTAGCTGTCATTATCAGATAAGAATCATGGAGCTGGCATTTCACTCATGTCTTCAGATTTCAAGTTCCATGCTCTTTTGCTCTATACTATTCTTTTTTTGTTTTTTTGTTTGTTCTTTAATTGTTCATTTTATTGTATTTATTTATTTATTTTGATTCATTGTACACAAATGGGGTACAACTTTTGTTTCTCTCGTTGTACATGAAGTAGAGACACACCATTTGCGTAATCATACATGTACATAGGGTGATGATGTTTGTCTCATTATATTATTTTTAATTCCCCCCACCTCCTTCCCACCCCTCATTTTCCTCTATATAATGTATCCTTCTTCCATTCTTGCCTCCCCCCACCCCCATTATGTGTTATCATTCACTATCAGAGAAATCATTTGGCCTTTTGGTTTTTTTGTGATTGGCTTATTTCCCTTAGCATGATATTCCCCAACTCCATCCATTTACCTGCATATGCCATGATTTTATTCTTCTTTATGGCTGAGTAATATTCCATTGTGTATATATACCACAGTTTCTTTATCCATTCATCTATTGAAGGGCATCTACATTGGTCCCACAATCTAGGTATTGTGAATTGAGCAGCTATGAACATTGATGTGGCTGTATCACTGTAGTAAGCTGATTTTAAGTCCTTTGGGTATAGGCCAAGCAGTGGGATAGCTGGGTCAAATGGTGGTTCCATTCCAAGTTTTCTAAGGAGTCTCCACACTGCTTTCCAGACTGGCTGCACCAATTTGCAGCTCCACCAGCAATGTATGAGTATACCTTTTCCCCCTCATCCTAGCCAACACCTATTGTTGCTTGTATTCTTGAGCAAAGCAGGTGGTATCACAATACCAGATCTTTGACTATACTACAGAGCAATAGTAACAAAAACAGCATGGTATTGGCACCAAAATAGACAGGTAGACCAATGGTACAAAATAGAGGACACAGAGACGAACCCACATGAATACAGTTATCTCATACTAGACAAAGGTGCCAAAAACATACAATGGAGAAAAGATAGCTTTTTCAACAAATGGTTCTGGCAAAACTGGAAATCTATATGCAAATTGGATGAAACTAAACCCCTATCTCTCACCCTGCAAAAAACTCAACTCAAAATGGATCAAGGACCTTGGAATTAGACCAGAGAGCCTAATAGAAGAAAAAGTAGGTCCAAATCTTCATCATGTTGACTTAGGACCAAACTTCCTTAACATGAATCCCAAAGAACAGGAAATAAAAGCAGGAATCAATAATTGGGATAGATTCAAACTAAAAAGCTTTTTATCAGCAAAGGAAACTATCAGCGATGTGAAGAGAGAGCTTACAGAGTAGGAGAAAATCTTTGCCACACATACTTCAGATAGAACACTAATCTCCAGAATCTATTAAAAACTAACTTTACACCAAGAATACAAATAACCCAATCAACAAATGGGCTATGGAAATGAACAGACACTTCACAGAAGATCTACAAGCAATTAACAGATATATGAAAAAATGTTCAACATCTCTAGTAATAAAAGAAATGCAAATCAAAACTACCTAAGATTTCATGTCAACCCAATCAGTATATCTATACTATTCTTAAAAGAAGAGCTATCAATGTGCTTAAGATACTCGGAGAATAAACCAGAATAAATTTCCAGTATCCCTAAACTTCAATAAGGGAAGTCTGAGTGAGTGTCAAATATCTCCAGAGATACTAAGAGATGTTCTCGTTCCTTCTGACTCCAGAATAAGAAGAACTGGACCCACCTCAAGAATAAAAGTCAAGATTTGTTCACTTATGAAGTTCCAAGTATATCACAAGCACTGTTCAAGGTGCTGGGAATGCAAAGATAAATAAGACATGGTACCCACACCTTGGGACCTCATAATCCTTAAGAGGATATGAACAAATAAACAGAGAGCCATAAATAAGTGTGGTAAATGCAATGTAAATACATGCAAAGGGAGCAACACAGAGTAAACCATCAACCTTGACCTGCAGAATGTAGAGTTATCCTTACTGAACATAGTTCCAAGGGCCAACTGGACACATTTTTCTGCCAAATTTGGTCTATACACTCTGAGAGTAACAGGACTTTTCTTACTTATTTTCCTATCTTCAGCATCTAGTACATGGCTGATGCTCAATACATTCATTTTTTAACCAAACAACCACCAAATCAGATTTTCTAAGGAGACTCACAAAATGCCAGTTCTCTCTTGAAAACAAGTGTGGCTCTTCAGCTATATGATGAATATTTTTACAATTCCGGAATTTGCCTCACCTTTCTTACTGTGAAATATTTTCAAGCATTTATATATTAAGGAAATGTGCAGCATTCCCATCTATGAAGAGTTTGGGCCATAGATTCTATTCTTTTTTTCATGGTGGTCCTACCCCAAATGGAATTACTGAAGGTCTCCTCCAGTTGGGTGATCTTTTAACTTTTGCCTCAGATTTCTCTTACTCAAAAGAAAACTCTGTGTGTGTGTGTGTGTGTGTGTGTGTGTGTGTGTGTGTGTATGTGAGAATAAATGCTTCTTGGATGGAATAGCTTCCATATTATTATTGCAGTTGATAGCACCATATATTGAATTGCCTTTCATTTAATCAGTTATCACGTCCTCTCAATTCTGCCTCAGACTTGACTTCCAAATCTTTCTTTTCCTTTTTTTATTAAATTGATACTACCTTGTCATTATCTTTTGTTCACACCTTTGCATTAACATTCTAATCCCATGTTCACAAAGTTTCAAAAGTGATCTAGGGACTTCATTTTTCAAAAACATTTCATGACTATATATTGCTAATGGGTGAGTCCAAAGCCCCTTAGCATAGTTTACCAGTCCTTTATATCCTGAAAAAGTGGATTCAGTTGGAATGAATTACAGTGTGTTATTTGTAAACAGAGCAGTTACAACCCATAATCAGCTAGTTATTTCAATAAATTGAACTCAATTTATAAAAATACTGCCTTGTAATATCCTGATTTCTTACTCCATCAGGCAGTTTCAAAACAGGGTTACAAAATGGAGTTAAAAAACTGCTTTACCTAGATTCTGAAAAGACTGTCCCTTTGAAAAAAAATATTGCTCTCTTGGAGAAAGTAGAAATGAAAATAACAGCTTTTCCTACTGATGGAAGGTCTCTGCTGCACTCTCTGTTGGTGATTTGGAAATATTTACCTTAACAGAACTGGGATTATGACCATTTTCATCAATCAACATTCAGGAGTCAGCCTCCCAAGTTCAATTGTCAATTCTACTGAAGATGCAACCCTGCCTTTAAACTCTACAGCATCAGCTGAGAGTTTTGCTGAAAACTTTAAAGCTATGGCTGCATTAAAAAATATTATAGATGCTTTGTTGTGTTGACTTAATGTGTGTGTGTGTGTGTGTGTGTGTGTATGTGAATCTTGTCCTTCATAATCTTGTCCTTCATACTCTAATGGCTACTGCCTCCAACACTATGGAAGACATTTTTTAATTGTTTGAGTAATACTGTCACATTGTACTTCCATCATTCATTTTATTCTTCAGATACTAAAGAGAAAGTTTTAATAAGGTGTAAATTCTTGTGAGTCAGGAAAAATTAAATTTAAGCCTGATTAAATTTAAGCCTCTCATTTTCTGAAGTTGGAATCTGTCTGGCACAACAGCTGGGGTTTAATTCAGAGGGGATATTGCAGTAGCTTGGGTTGTGAAAAGTGACTTATTAAAGTTATTTTCTGAGAAAATATTTGCTACTTCCTTTCATTTCTATGCCTCGACTTGTTTCTTTACTGTATCCCAGTAAAAGGAAACAAAGAACATTGGAGGGTAAGATCAGTTAATATAGCTCTGAGATGTGTAAAAATGAAGGGGAACTCTTCCTATCTCCCATGCTGGGAGTGACTGAGGTCTGGGTTTGAATCCTGATTATTCATTGACTGTTTATGGAATTGATTCACCCCTGGGATGAAAGGATTGTACCAGTTGATTTTGTGTGCATATGGTGCATGTGTGTATGTGGCAGGGAAGGTCTTTGTCTCTAGCATTCCCCGATTTTGTGTCATCTCTTCTCACAAGTCTGGTAAATATCTCTCTATGAGTAGTGAAAGATGTCTGTCTGTGGGAATTTTGCCCACCTTGTATCCTACACATGTATGTAGAACAGAGAGCAAAAAAAAAGAAAGAGAGAAATACAAAATGGAATTTAGACCAAGAAATCACACCTCCCAATCCTCTCATCTTTCTTTCTATGGTCATCTTCAATCATGATTCCTTCATGACTTAGAAGCACTTCAGATCTGGATCTGACTCTGTACTTCCAAGGGAAATAACCTGTAGATTTACTTTAGGGGCAGGGGAGGGGTGAGCATAATGGTGGCAAAAAATGGCAGGTGTTTGTATCAAAGATAGCATAGTTAGCAATTTAAGGTAGAGAGTGAGATAATAAAAGATAGAAAACATGCTTGTGCCGGCCATAATAATGACTGCACACTGAATACTTGCTCTTGGGGGAACTACTATAGATACCTTCTGCATGTAAATTGATTGCATCCTCAACAACAGTGATTTCAGTATTAATCATCACATAGTGCGCATGATGAAACTGAGGTTAACAGAGACTAAATACCTTGCCTAAAGTCTCATAACTAGTAAGTGGTAGAAACGGTATCCCAACTTTGGTCTGATTATATTCCTAAGCATTCTATCTTAGTGATCTTACGTGGCCATGATATAATTTTCTCCTTTATTCAAAGTTTTGATGATAACAAATATTGCTTAAAACAAATGGGGTTTGGGAATAATTAATCAGAACCTTTTTCCACTGGAAAAATAGAAATGAAAATTTTAGAAATAACTAAGATAGTCTATAGGGTGTATCTGTAAACATGGTTATGAACAGAGACTAGAAGCTTCCAGGAGTGAGTTGTCTGAGTCCACCAGTCATATGCCATTGTTTACCCTGATCCCTCCAAAGGTTCCTAGTTCTTTCTATCCACTCATTTATTAACTATTTATTTAATTACTCACATTTATTTATTTATTCAGCAAATATTAACTGAGTGCCTACTAGGTAACAAACTCTATTTAAGGTATTGGGGATATGCCAGTAAACAAAGCAGTTGAATATCCCTTCATCCACAGGTCTTTAAATTCTACTAAAGAGACTAAAATAAATAAAATAAGAAAAATAATGTATTTGAAAATAACAAGTGCTAGTGAGAAAAAAATAAAAGAAAGTACAGAACAGGTATTGCAATTTTAAGTAGGATAGTCAGGGAAGGCTTGAGAAATTAACTGTTGAGAAAAATCTGAAGGAGAAAAGGGCCATGTGTATATGTGTAGATGGTGCAAATGTCTTTGGGTGAGGATACATGTCTGTATATTCAGGGAACATTAGGGAGACAGTATGATTAGAGCAGAATAAGCAAGGTTGAGAGTAGTAGAAAGGACCATAGTGCAAGGAGGATCTACATTGTAATGACTTTGGTGTATTTTCTGAATGGCTAGAGAAGTCATTTAATATTTTGATATGATCTGACATGCTATAAAAAGTCAACACTGACTTCTGAGTTGAGAATACATTGTAGGGGCTCAAGAATAGAAGCAGGTAGATCAGTTAACTTAAAAGCCTTTTGCAATAAGCCAAGGAAGAAATGATGCCTGTATTAGTTTTTTATTGCCGCTCTGACAAATTACCACGAACTTAGTACAAATTCATTATTTTTTCACAAATTTATTATTTCATGTGTTGGCAAGTACAGATATGACCAGACAAAAATCAAGGTGTTGGTGGACTTTGTTTCTTTTTGGAAACTCTAAGGACAAATTCATTTTCTGTTTATTCACGTAGTTGTCAGAATTAAATTCTTTACTATAGTAATGAGGCATCTGTAAACTAAGAGTTATACCCAATTTCTAAAGGCCACTCTCCAGTCCTTGCATTAGCCCTTTTATCTCAGAACCAGCAATGAATTATTAAATCTTTCTCATGCTGTCAACTCCCTGACCCTTCTTCCTCTGTCACATCTTTGACTCAGTGGGGAAAGGTAACATTTTTACAGGTCCAATGGCTTATGGTGTGGATATAATTGGGGAGAGATCATTACACTACTCATCACAAAGTTGGCTTAGATCAGGGTTTGAGAGTAGAGATAGTCAGAAGTAGTAGATAGATTCTGGATACGTTTTTAAGATAGAGACAATGAGGTTTTTCCATTTTGTTGAGAGTATGAATGAAAGAGAAATATAAAAAAATGACTCCTAATTTTTTGGCTTGAGTAATGGGAATGATTGAATTATCCTATCTGAAATTAGGAAGACTACATGAGCAGGTTTGGAGGGTCTGTCAGAATAGGATAGATTATGCTATAATAACAAATGATTCTAAAACCTCAGTGGCTTTCACAAAGGGCATGACAGTCACATTTTTTAATGTGGTCCTTGCCTCAAGGTTGAGTTTTAAAGGACTTGAGGTTCAAAGGTTTTCTCAGTTTTATATTTCATATTTGATGGTAAAAACAACTTTCATCTTCCAACCCTCCAAGTCCCTGAATTTTTTAACTCTTTCTATTCCTTCTTGTTTCTACTTCAAAGAAAATAGCTCTTTTCAGGACTCATCTCTTTCTTGATTTATGTCATCAGACTCAGCCAAATGTAACTAAGGTATGCTATCAGTGTTTTGTTTTCCAACATCTTTAACCATAATGAAACAAATTAAGAAAATCATCTTTCAAGATATTGCATGGAATAGTTTTAGCAAACTTTTTAGCACTGCATACTGTACAACACCATCCTTTTCATACTCTGATAATATTTTTTCCCTCTCACTACCTGGTCCTGATGTCAATGCCATTTCTGTTTTAATAACACCCATTTCTCTATAAGTTAGGATAGTCTAGGCCATATGAAAACATTGAACAACCAAAAAATTTCAATGGCTTATAACCATACAGGTTTATTTCATGCTCATATAACATGTCTTCTTCACTCTGAAACTCACATTGATAAAGTGCCTATTATCTGGATTATTGCTAGTCTTGTGAAAAGGGAAAATAAAGATATCATGAAAAACTACATAGTAACTCTTAAAGTTCTGCCCAGAAATGACATTTAACACTTCTGCTCACACTTCTTCTTTTGCTTAGAATAAGCCAACTTGATGCAATGGACATGGAAAATTACCACTCTCTCCAAGACTGGGTGAGTAAATTTTTGCAAACAATAAAATAGGCTAATACAGGAGACTAGATCAAGAGTTTTCTTTTTTTTTTTTTTTTTGGATATGTTAAATTTGAAGTATCTCTTAGAATCCAAGTAAAGATATAAAGCAAGTATTTCTTTTTGGAAGTATGGCATTCAGGACAGATAGAAATTGTAAGAATCTAGATAATATGTAAGGTTATTTAAAGATAGAAGAATGGTGTGGTTCTGGTCACTAAAAAGCGAGTACCTGCAGAAAAGAGAAAAGATTCACACTCACTCAGAACTAGAGCAGAAAGGAAGTAAAAATAAAACATAAGAATGGGAGAAGCAGTAATGAGTTATAGGAAAAACTTGGGGTATACAATATTCTGAGCAAAGAAATTATTTTGATGATGAGATAGTGATCATCTTTGTCCTACATATAGATCAAATAAGATAAGTGTGGAAATCATTTGTGATCATGAGAATATTTTTCTGTGGGGCAGTGGGTTTGAAAGTCTGGTAGGAATGGGCTTTATGATAAAACAAGTGAAAAAGAATTAATGATAGTTAAAATGGGGTAAGAGATGAGAAGGTACGTAGGGTCAAAAGGGGATTCATATGTGAGTAATATAAACATGTTTATGTGTTTATGAAAATATCTGTAGAGTTATTGAAAGTGATAATACAGCACACAGAGGGGAGAATCTCTGGATCTAGGTCTTTGAGGATATGGAACAATGTAAGAGGACACAGGACCCAGCTCACAAGTTGAAGTTTTGTTTTTAGCTAGAATCATAAACAAGCAGAAACTATTGAGCATGTGGTATATAAATGCTAATAGGCAAGTAAATGTATTGGTGGCAGCTTATTGAAGTTCCCTATTGATTTCTTCTATTTAATCAATGAAACAATAATCAAGATCAGTTGAGACCAATGGTAAGAAAGTGTCAGGGGGTGAAAATAGTAGAAAATGCAGAAAATATTCCTATAAAAGAACAGTATAGAGAAAAGACTAGAGAAATACAATGTGGTTACCAGATAGCATTAAGGACACTTCTGGGGCAGTAATCATAAATTTGAAGACCAGACAGCATGGATGCATGTTTACTTCAGCCAAATTCAGATATAGTAGCAGAGTCATGGAAAAGGTAGAAAGCTCGATTTAAGTATGGTTGGGGTATTGCCATATCTGGATTACAATTTGAGAAAGGAGAAAGGGACTTTGCATTTTATGCATAGTGTTTATTATGACTTACCATTTTTTCAAACTGGATAGGGAAGTAATGAAACTCAACGGGTCAGAGATGGTGAAAAAATACAGGCTCAATGAACTCTAAATCTCAGTGGAATTGAAGAATTATGGGACTCGAGTTACTCAAGGAAGTAAACCGAAAAGACAGAGGTAGAGATTGGAGTCCAAGATGCATGAAATTGAAATTATGAAAGGGTTGTAGTTATATGTAATAGTGAAATTTGTGTATCGTTATCATTGTTCTTTCTTTTACTAGAAAAGTCACTATCAGTTTTTAATCCTAGAAAAAAATGTATCTTTAGCACCAGGGACACATGGAAACTCATGCACTGGCACTTATAAATGACCTTAAAAATTCTGGATCTCTGTTAGCTCTTCTCTAAAGAGAAATTGATAATATTGCCTCTTCATTGAATTAATGAAAGGATTAGAAATAATTTATGTAAAATATCTAATACAAATGCACTATTTTCTCCCAGTGTGCGAAACTATTCCTGTATGCCTATTATTGTTATTGTTATTATTCTTATCTCAAACAGAACAGGATCTTGGCATTTCTTACTTAGAGCTTGCTCTCAAGAAATTTGGAGTGAGCAGAGAGACGAAGACTTGGAAAAACCTGTGATGTGATTAAGAGAATTGGCAATTTCTTTTCAAGCCTTCATGACCTTGTTCCTCTCTTCACCTCACCCAGTATATATGACATTAAACTAACACTCTTTGTCATACAAGAACAGATGTTTTGAGAAAATTCAAGCATGAATTGTTGACATGGGGACACATTTAAAACCTAACCTTGACCAAGGCCCACCCCCATCCAAGGTAGTTTGATGTTTTCCTTACCAATGATTGTACTCTTTTTTTTTTTTTTTTTGTGGTGCTGGGGGTTGAACCCAGGGCCTTGTGCTTTCAAGCAAGCACTTTACCAACTGAGCTATATCCCCAACCCATCCAATGATTGTACTCTTATCCTCAAGAGCTACTAACTGCAAAAGCTGAGAGCCTGGGAGATGTGGAGATGAATTGTTCCAGGCTCAATTTCACTTACTTTTAAAACAGGATTTGGAAAGGATTGTCCCAGGATGGCAGCTACAGTCAGTTTTCTGTCTCAGTCTTCTGTTCCAGAGTTTCCTTTCTGGGGTGGAGAGAAGAAGGAGCAGAGCAGTGTCAGGCTGGCCATAAAAGTCAGCAGGAGGATGTGCCTTCAACCAACACTGTTGATCAAAAGTGGAAGAAAGACGCTCATACACCAGTCACCAAACCTCCTATAAAGGGGATCATTTGGCCATTTGGCACAACTTCTCTCCTCTCCTGCACACTGGTCAGACTGCTTCAGGCATTTTGTTTTAAGTTCCTAGAGCTCTCAGTGAGCAGGATCAGGAGGGAACATAATTTGAGGTTTTTAGTACCAGCTATGTGACCATGTCATTTTTCTTATAGGACAGGGTATGAATTAGATACCAAGAATATTCTCAAAAGTTGTTTGATCCCATAGGAACCTGAGAACTGAGTAGTGCAAATAATGTAATGACATAATTTGAAAAATAAGTTTAAAAGCAAACATTGAAAAACTACTACATTGACCTATTTTCACAAGTGACCAGCTCAGAAGAATATGGATAAAATAAAACACATTGACTTTACCTGATTTCCAGAGCTCTGGATTTCTTAATTTAGACAACATATTGCTGTTTTTCTTGGGAAATATTAAACTATAATAAGTTATATATAATTTTAAATTTTTAAACAATTTAAAATAATGTATTATTTCTTAAGACTTAATCATTTCCCAGTTGACAATCATTACTCTTGAGTGGTCCTATTTCTTCTCATCAAAGCTTTGAGAAACTTATTTGCTTATGTTTTAGTTCAAGTTGCTGCAAAGTCCAACTTCTTTGAGAGATGAAGAGTGTGTGTGTGAAGATTTCTAAAAGTATTCGTCAAATATGCATTTTTTGATCAAAATATTAAAAAAGTCACATTCACGCATGTTAAAAACTGTAGTTTAAGAGTAATGACCTAGGTCTGGGGATATGGCTCATGGTAGATCACTTGCTTGGCACATATGTGGCCCTGGGTTCCATCCCCAGCACCGCAAAATAAAAAGAGCAATGCACTACCTGCATATGTCAACTGTGGAAATGTCAAATTACTGTGCCCATGTGAGAAGAAGCATGAGGGGGCCTAGCTGGCAGTCTGGACCAGGTAGTATCTGCTTTAAATTTCTTTCCTAGACATGGATCCTATATGTTATAACAGACAACTATTATGTGCCAGCTTAGATTCTTTCAACTTCATCTATCTCCAGGGCCACTTATTCTTCTCTAGTCACTCTGTGTTGATGGATGCCATGGAAAACCCTTGTCACCAGGTGTCAGTGTCTCTGAACCCTCCCACTAGTTTTAGACTTAAACATGTCTCTGACCAGTTATGCATGGAATCTGACTTCTACAACTATTGCTGGGGGCCATGTGATTTGACCCAGAAATGGGAGGATGTTCCCTCTGTTATGGACTTTAAAAAATGGACTTAGAAGACAGGAGGAAATTGGCTAGTGAATTCCCAGTCTGACACCTCTATAGGTTAGACTGTTTTAACATGCTGACTTCAGAAGTTCTCTCTGAACATGTCCAGCAAAACTGAACAACTGACTGAGCTCGTCACAAAGCTGTGACTAGCTTGGTAATGTTTCCTTTACCTTTGCTCCCCTCTCGTTCCTTTAATTATTCCTCCATTTCTTTACAACTGATTACCTTGGATTGTATCCCCTAAAAGTGCTAGCATGTACACTTTTGCCTCAGGCTCTGTTTTCTAAGCAACACAAGTTCAGACACATGAAATATTGATATGATTACTAACGTGGTGAGATAGAAGTTGAAAAGCTTTGTAAATTTGCTTAGGAATTTGGATTTAGGTTTTATCCACTGCTTGTGGATAGAGGGGAGGGTATTTAAACAGAGTTCCTGTTTGTAAGAAGCAGAAATCAGTTCTTATCAACTTAAGTAAAATGAAATATAAAGTAAAATTTTTTTTAAAAAGAGATATATTAGAGCAATATTGTGGACATCCTCAGGGTAGAAGATAGGACTTGGGAAGGACAGGGATGAAGTTAATACTAGAAACTCAGTGGTGGAACTTCCAAACTCTCTTTTTACAAGGCTGCCATCAGAGAATTTCATCTAAATTTTATGTGGACTAAATGTAGATCAATCATTACCAAGATCTGAAAATGAAATACAAGAGAAATAGAGTCTAAAGGGAGATGAAAGATGCTGGAGTAAAGCTGCAAGAAGTGGGAACTGAGACTGTGAAGACTTCGGAAGGAAGAAGAATGTGTTATTTTCATAAATGGGAAAGAAAAAGAATGACGATTTTAAACACAAAGATACTCTGAGATGGGGTGGAGTAGTGGTCACTGAGGGGATGCAGGCTGAATAGAACTTTCAAATGAATGGATCCATACATGTTCTTGTCCTGCCTCCATTGCATAATTATGTTATTTATTTCACTTCTGTGATTCAGTTTCTCCAAACATTAAGAGGGTTTCAGGCTTAAAAGTTCCTTTTTGTCTAAACAGGCTGTAATTCTATATTTCCTTGATAGTGGGAAGGGTGAGAGGTACCTTGGGGAATTCTTTGGTCTATCCTTGGGTAGAAAGAGCCCCTTAGATTTCTCCACTCTCACCAGCATTTCTTAGACACTTTCCTGCAAAATTATGCCTTTTTAGACAATACGCTATGCCTATACATTGATGGACTTCTGTGATTCTTCCATATCACCAAAAAGAGGAACTTTCACTTCTAAATTGCTTGGGTTATTCTCATTTTAACTGCACATTTTGCCTCTCCTTACTGGAAGATGCTCTTCTGGTACCTGGCCATCTTAATAAGGATGAAATTCACTGAAGCAAGTATAGCAAGCTGGGACCTGTGGGAGCAAAATACCTTCCTGTCATGTTGTCAGACTTAGTCATATGACTTCACTTGACCAATGAGTTGTTAGCAGAAATGATGTGAATCACCTTTGGTACAAGCTATAGGAATCTATTCAAGGCTCTTTCTTCCTTACACCATGATGACTGGTAACACTTTTTCCAATAGTGGCTATTCTATCAGTCTGAGACTCAAAGTGAAGATGATGGCAACACAGAGTGTAGCCCCAAGTCAACACTCTAGAATTGTCACTAAGGTAAGAAGTCAATATTTAGGCTATTGGGACTTGGGGATAGGTTTATATTATGGTATACCATCACTTATGCTGATTGACATGAGTAGTCAATACTCCTCTTATGAGTACAAGATTGCGTAAGCCACCAAAAACTGAAGAGATGCTGTTGGTACAACTACCACTTTCTTCTTTAATTCAATGTAAGGTGATACAGGTACATAGACTATTATGCCTTTAGCTTCTCTCTCTCCCTCCCTTACCATTGTTCTTTTTCTATCTTGCTACTCTACTTCCTTATCTATCATATTGGGGATGTGAAGGTTCTTTCTTTTCTTCTGTAGAAAAGGAGTCATTCATGCTTGACCCAAAGATCTGCAAGATCACATATCATCTCTTTTATTGTATGTATCAAGACATTTTAAAATACACATTATTCAACAAATGATGTTCTCTGTTCTAGTGTATAATAAAAAAGCAGAAAATACAATGCATATTCTGCCTATGCCTGTAGAAAAAGACAACCAGTGATTTATTTTATCATAATAAATAGCATTTATGTCATGATTCATGTCTCTAATGCAGTGTCATTATTCTGTGACTGTGGTAACTGTACTGGAAGTGTTGTTTATAGTCACAGAGTGTCAGAATGAGACCCAAGAGTTATTCCAAGAACGGTGACAAGAACAGTGTGTGTTAGAAGAAGTTGCCCAGCTGGAAGGAGGATTGTGTGAAGTAGATGTAACCTCAATATTCTGTCTATAATCATCTATGATTCTGTTCTCTTCAGGGAGAATTTCTTTTGTCTGGTCTTTACTGGAGCAGCTAGTTCCTTCTCATTCCACTATTTAGTAGTGATTTTTTAAAACAGCAAAGCTTGTGGTGGAATTTCTTTCCACAAATTCCACTGAGATTTCCACAAAAGAAGGTATACACATAGTTATATTGAGATTCCATGTACCAGTATGAACAAGACTGGAACAATCATAGGACATTAACATCTAGTATTATCTGAAACTACACAGCTTTATTTCCCTCTTCCCTTGAGATAGATACATTAACTACGTTTCTGAAATAATGCTAGGGACTTAACATTTTTAAGCAAGTTACACTTTTCAGAAGAATAATATACAACAATTTTTATATTTCTTTCTAGTCTTTCTATATGTATGGTTTTTGTAAAAAAAAATCACAAGTTACACATGCACACTTTATTTTTAGAAAACATAGTAAGGTGTAAAAATTCCTTTTGAATACATTCCGAGTCCAATGCTCTCTCCCTCTTCCCCAGAGACAACTACCATGATGATTTTGACAGTCATTTTTTTTGGTACTGGGGATTGAACTCAAGGGCACAACCAATGAGTCACATCCCCAGCCCAATTTTGTATTTTATTTAGAGACAGGGTCTCATTGAGTTGCTTAGGGCTTCACTAGGAGGCTGAGGTTGGCTTTGAACTCGAGATCCTCCTGCCGCAGCCTCCAGAGCTGCTGGGATAACAGGTGTACACCACTGTTCCTGGAATTACAGTCATTCTTTTAAATCCATTTACATACATCAATAGAAAGAATTTATTTATATATACAAACATGTACATGGTATTGTTCTATTAATTTTTCATTGTACTTGTTTTTTGATTTATTAATAAGTATTTTATATCTAGCTTTATACATTTTTATAGTTCTGGTACTGTTCTTTTGGCTGCGTAGCAATCTACTTTGTGAGGATACCATACCTTATCCATTTCTTTGTAAATGGGAATTTGTGTTGTTCATTTTTTTACATATCTCATAATTTTCTAGTAAACATCCAATTTGTCTGTCCACTTGTATACATAGTCAAATGTTTCTCCAGGATATATATCCAGAAGTGAAAATGTTAGGTTGTAGAGTTGGCACGCTTTTCATTTTTTCAGTTGACATACCCATAAAGATGGTATAAGATTATCTGTTTATCCATCCTTCTCCTCTATACTGGTGATTGGCATGCTTTTTAATTATGGTTAGTTTGATGAGTAAAAGATGCTCTCTCATTGTAGTTTTAATTTACATTTCCCTGATTACTGGTAGATTGAACATCTTTTCATATGTTTATTGGTCATTTGTGTTTCTTCTGGATTCATTATATGCCTAAATTATCTCTTCTGATTTTTTCCCTGCACACACAAAAAGTAAGCATTTATACATAAAACGAAGCTGGAAAGAGAGGGAAAATCATCTTCAGCATTGTTCATTAGAGCAATTTTCCTTAATCTACCTGAGAAGGATGACTTCATTTTGCAATTTCATTCTAGGAAGAAGAGACTATTGTAACACAATCATTTACTGCATGGATATATTATCTAGTTACAAAGCACCTTCAAAACTGAAACAAATACTACATAGCTTCCTTTGGAACAAACATATTTGCATGCTTTAAGTAAACATCGCCCTGCAATGACTGAAGCATGAACTTTGGACTCAAAAGGAACTGACTTTCTATTTCAGCTCTGCCAATTTCTACCAAGAAGGAACTTGAGAAAGCTGTTTAGTGTCTCTAAGCCTACAGGATATTTTCTTAATTTTCTTGGTCTTTCCAGCACCAGGGTCCTCTTCCTTATTATTTCTGATGACTTCACCATCCATTTTCATGATAATCCTACAGTCTGGCTTCACAATCTTGAACTTTTCCATTCTGACACCCTTTGTCTCCCTACTATTTTCATCATGAACCATTAGCATACTCTCACATTAAACTATGCTATTATTCATGAACCATCTCTGAGAACTTCAACGCCAGACAAAAACATAGGGTTCTTTCATTTTTGACCCTTAACTTTCCTTTTCATAGTATCTGCCATCCCAGTAACCCTGTGACAGGTCCTTAATCCCTTTTCTCTTTACCATCCTGCCCTCCAATGTGGAACCTTATTCAACAATGCCTTCTCTCTCCAGAGCTTCTCTGGTCCTTCCATTATATCCACAGGGTTAGTCCTTGGTTCTATCAGCTTTTTCTTCTGTCCCCATCATGGGCTTTTTAGCACCTGGGTGAGCGGATCAACTACAGTAGTGGTTCTTCAAGTGTGCATCCTGGAGTAGTAGCATCAATATCACCTAAGAACTTGTTAGAAATAAAAATTCTTGGGCCTCACCACAGATCTACTGATTTAGAAACTAAGCGACTGAGCCCAAGCAACCTGTATTCTACATGCCCTTCCAGTAATGCACTACACATTCCTGACCTCATCTGAACCTTCTTGACAATCCTTTGGCTCATCCTTGAAATAAATATCTATTTTCTCAGAAACCCAAACTATAATGCAGATTTCCCAGTGGCAGTCACTCTGATTTGGTAGATCTGCCTCTCCAATGTGCACTCTTATTAATTCTGATACAGGTGGGGCTATGGACAACACTTTGGAAAACACTGAAAAAAACCTTCCTTTGGTTTTCTACTACCACTAACCTCAATCCATCTTTCTTCCATTTAAAAAGGACCTGGCCCTTCTTTTTATTGAGTTCATGAAGTTGAAAGTTTATTTCTACCCTCCCGTGCCACTTCTGATAACTCATTCAATCCTTTCCCATTCATCTTCCCCCATATGGTGATTTCTTCTTTATGCTTAATAATGTTTTCATGCCACCCCTTTGAGTTCTCATTCTATTTTATATCTTTTCTTCATTAACCAAGTGCTTGAAATAGTGAAGTAACTACAAAATTTACAACTTCTCACCCTCGCTCACTCCCACCACCCTGGTCACTTCACTGAAATAATTCTCTTGATATTTCCCAGGGGCTTCATAATTGTGAAATCAAAAGCCCTTTTCAGTTCATCTTTTCCTCCTCCACTCTGAAGTTTTATCCTCATCACTGGCCTTCCTTATTGAAACTTTCCCTTTGTTTTGCTTCCCATGGCAACAACTTCTGTTTCTCTTCTATCACTTGTATTTTTCCTTTCCTTCTCCATATTTAACATCAGTTCCTACAGCTCCGACAGTGAAGTACTTTTTCTCCTTGCTCTTCTCTTTTTCTCTCTACATGCTTTTACTTGCCTACCTGTGCCAGCCAATGTCTTATATTTTTGCAGATTTTTATTGAGATTTAAATTACCTATGGTAAATTCCTACTTTATTTTATTTTATTTTTATTATCATTGTATACAAATGGGATACATGTTGTTTCTCTATTTCTACATGGAGTCAAGGCATACCATTTGTGTAATCATATGTTTACATAGGGCAATGATGTTTGATTCATTATTTTTTCCCTTCCCCCCCACCCCTCCCACCCCTCTTTTCCCTCTATACAGTCCTTCTTTCCTTCATTCTTACCACACTCCTTAAAAATTCCTACTTTAAAAATAAGCATTTAGTATATTCACAGAGTTATGCAACCACCACCACAATCTACTTTCAGAATATCTACATCATCCCTTTCCCTTCCAAAAAACTCCATTCCATACTCACTGCAGTCACTCGCATTCTTCCCCACAGCGTCTGGAAATCACTAATCTATTTTTTTGTCTCTGTTTTTTCTTATTTTGAACATTTCATATAAATGGGATCTTACAATATCTGGTATCTTGTAACTGGTTTCCTTCACTTAGTGTAATACTTTCAAGATAGATATGTGTTGTAACATGTATTAGTACTTCATTCTTTTTATGACTGAAGTATTTCATGGTATGGTTATACCATATTTTATTCTTTCATCAGTTGATGAATTTTCAGTTGTTTCCATCTTTCAGTTATTTTGAATAATGCTTCTATGAAAATGTATGTAGAAGTTTTTGCATGAAAGTGTTTCAGCTATTGTGCATGTGTACTCAGGGGCTAAGCTACTGGGTTACATGCTAACTCAATATTTAACATTTTAAGGCACTGCCCAACCATTTGCCAAATACGCTGCACCATTTTATTCTCCTACCAATGGTACTGATGCTGGTTTCTCTGCATCCTCACCAACACTTTTTATTTTTGTCTTTTTTATTATAACTACTCCAGTGAATGTGAAGTAGTATCTCTTTGTGATTTAGATCAGCATTTCCCTAATGACTTATATTATTGACCACCTTGTCACATGTTTATGGATCATTTGTTTGTCTTCTTTAGAAAAGCATCCATTATAATCTTTTCTCATTTTTTAAATTGGATTATTTTTTCTTTTCCTGTTGGAGTTGTAAGAGTTCATTGAATGTTCTCTGTACTAGTTCCTTATCAGATATATGATTTGAAAATATATCCTCCAGTTCTTGAATTTATGACAGTGTCTTTTGAGCATAAGTGTTTTGAACTTTGAAGAAGTTCAAGTTATCTGTTTTTCTTCTGATTCTTATGCTTTTGGTATCTTATCTAAGAGTGTTGCCAAATCAAGGTCATTCAGATTTACCTCTGTATTTCCTTCTAAGACTTTTATAACTTTAACTTACACTTAGATTATGTCACATCATTTTTTGTTGAAAACTGGAAGCTTTAAGTAAAGATTGTGGCAATTCTCAAATAAGATTCTGTCCTTTCCCCAGCATTTGTCGCTACTGCTATTTGCTATAGTTGTTATTGTTGGTTTAGTGATTTCTACAAACTGATTTTGTAAAATCTGTATTCTTTGTTATGTGTGGCCATAAGTTTCTATTCTATTACTTTAGTGGTCAGCTAATGAATGAACTAAGATTTCCTTAAATTCCTCCAACCAATAATTCTCCCAGCCTTTGCAGAGAGACTCTGCATGTGTTTTGGACTATTTTCAACACTGAGACAGGAAGTTGACAACTGTCACTTCCTGCTTGTGCAGAACCTCCTTTGTCAGCTGAAAGTGAATGCTGAGGGCCTCCTTAGTTCTTTCCTGAACATAAGCACAGACTTGGGAATGTACACAGACCCATGCCTGTCCTGAGTTTCTAAACTCCTAAGAATATGATGTCTCCTAAGGGCATCTCATTCTCTAACTCTTCCTTCTGTGTTTTTTGCCCAGGTTCTTGTTTGCTTCAATTGTTATCACTAGCTTAGGCAGTTGCATTGTTCAACAATTGTTGCTGATTATTTTCACAAACGTCTACAGGGATTTGTCTGCACTGTGTGCACTGAGCGAAGTCTGTGTCAAGTCAAATAAAGAGAGACTTGGAGAATGGGAGTTTTCAGGTAACTACTAGATAGACCAGCTAATAACAATTATCTGAGAATGGGGTTTTCAAGGAAATTCACATTCTGCTCCCTCTTGTGTCTGCTAGGCTCCTTAAATGAGATTAGGAAAAGTTAAATGTTCTTAATAAGATCTAGTCATTTTTTAAAATAAATGCTCCTCAGATTGTTACAAACTTTTGGTTAATTTCCAGAGTGTTGAGAACATTGATTTTGATAACTTTTGCCAGTGTTCTCAATGCTTTTATGGGGAACTGGCTTTGTGGAGGTCCTTCCTCTGCCTTTCTTGCTGACATCATCAGTGTCACTCTGGTATTGACTGTTACATTTGTGTCCCTATTTCACTTGAACTTCACCTGAATTTCCCTTGGCACATATCACCAACTTAATATGTTTTAAATAAAGCTAATAGTCTCCTTCCACAAATTTTCTCTTTCTTGAAATGCCACTGCTAAAGTTTTCACTTTAAGCTGGAGAAAAACTGGCAAAGCAGATAGAAGAGTCGTCAAAATGGTAGTAGAATCTAATTATAATTATCTGCATTGATCTGGTAGTATTGTATGAAAAAGGAATGAAAAGATTAAGAGTTGGAAACTGAGGAATTTGAATAACAATATGATTGACATCCAACTCCTCCCTTCTGCCATAATCTCTGATTCAATTTAATAATTCTACTCTTCAATTAATTGCTTGCTCCATGGACCAGCTGAATTGTACCTCACCTCATTGAATTCCTTACTCATGGTAAGTGTTCAATAAATGACTAATAGTATCATAAACTTAATTAAGTAAATAACAAATTTATTTCTTTTATCCCCATCCCCAACCAGAGATCTAGTTTCCTTCCCCATTGGAAATTTCTCCAAAAGTCATGAATATAATTACCTTTTTCAATATTTCATTGACATGTCAACCTGAATTATAAACCAAAGAGAATCAGAATAAGAGTTTGGTATGGGATATGAAGCCTAATATGACTTCATGCCTCTTTGTGGGCACTTAATAAATATTTATCATGCTGGGAATCAAACTAGCAAATGATGGCTGATTCTGTTTTGCTCAACCTTACCTTTTCCTAGAACCTTGACATAGACTACTGAAAATCAAGGACAGGTATCTGCCACATGAAATAAACAACAAAATTATTAGTCAGGGAATGTGACCTTGGAGCTGACTTTAAAAAGTGAAACCTTGAGCCTTTAAGAAAACAATTGCATTGAAAGTCTAGGACAGGCCCATGTGACATGAGTACATCTTAATATTATTTTTAATGATGAAACATTTTCACTTTTCTCTAGCATTTTCATGTGCATGTATATATATGTGCATATGAGAGAGAAGGAGAGAGAGAGAAAGAGGTACAAAATGGCATAGGAATGACTATGTTTGTGTTTTCCATTAATTGTTCAGACTTCAAGTTCTATAAAGTAGGACAATAAAACATAAAATGGGAATGGAAATTTACTAACACACACATAATGTGAAGTTCTTAGAAGATTTAAACACTGCTTGTAATTATTGGGTTTCCTATAATTAAATTTAAAAGAAATAAATACATTTTTTGCATAAATAAATTCTTGGAGATAAGTCCTCATGAGTGAATGAATGAACAATGAATGTAAACAATTTCTTTTATTAAAAATTAAAGAGAAATATAAAGTTTATATGTATTTAAGTAAATAATGTTTATGGCTTTTGCAGAAACATAATTGAGTGCAACAACTTGTGTATTACTCAATGTCCCTTACTAAATAAAGATTTCTTCTATCAGCCCCTTAAGAAAATCAAGGCTATAGTATTACATATGTTTATATGTTACATATATAGTATTATATATATAGTATATATATATAGTATTATATATGCAGTTTTATATATGTATTATATAGGTTAACTGGCTAGAGACATGCCTTGCCAAGGTTCAAGTACATTGCTTTTTTTTTTTAAACAAAGTATATTTACTAATAGGAAGTTGCACATATCTGAAGTGTATACAGCTGATGAATTTTTACCCACATCAATATATAAAAGTTACAACATCTCAGCAAACTCCCTCATGCCCTATTTTTTTTAAATATACATTTTTTAGATGTAGATGGACACAATACCTTTATTTTATTTATTTATTTTTATGTGGTGCTGAGGATCAAACCCAGTGCCTCACACATGCTAGGCAAGTGCTCTACCACTGAGCTACAGCCTCAGTCCCTCATGCCCCTTTGCAGTTGTGGACATAAGCACACTTATTTGTTGTGAATAGAACTTTTATATTATATGGAATACATATATTTAGCTTAGTTAATAATACTGATGTTTTCTGGAGTGATTGTATCAATTTTCATCTCTATTAGCAATATATGGGAGTTCCAGTTGCTTTATATCATGCATATTACTTTTTAAAGACCTTAATCAGTATCATAGGTCCTCTTAATTCATTTTAATTTTATTGGAAGTTATTGTTAAAGTCATTTGTCAACTAATTGTAAACAACTTTCAGTTGGTGGGTGGCATCTCTCCCAAGAATATGATCCTTTTCCAACTGAGAAATACAGATTCCTCTTTCAATGGAAATGAATATACAGATTTCTACAACATATTGCTCTGATTTTTCACAGGTCTGCCAAGGAAAAGGAAACTCCAATTGAAACTTCTTTGAAAATGTCCAGTCTATTCAAAGAAAATACCTGCATTGAAGGAGATTTCTTGTATGGAGGAAATAAAACAGCATACCACTTGCCTGTTTGTAATACCCAGATAGTCAACTTGAAAAGTAAAAATTCAAAAATATACTCTCTAGAACATGTCAAGAACCCTTCGACATAGGTTTAGGCCACTATTTTTTCCTTGTGTTCATGTCTCACAGTAAATATCTCACAAGGTCAGTATTTGAAATGTGCAGATTTCATACTTTGTATTCTCTCCAGCTATTAACAAGTATCATGGGAGTAGTCAGAGAGGAAAATCAAGCACAGACCATATCATGCTGGAATTTTCATCTGGAGTTGCAGTAATTTTCATTATATTTCATAATACAGAACACTAATTTTAATCTGAGACTTTAGGTCATTCTCTCCAATAGGGTTCCTTACAGTCTAGCTCCAACTATTAAGTACTAGTCATAACTTGTAGCACAACCACTATTTTTGCTTACATTAAACAACTTATGGGCTGGTGTTGTGGCTCAGTGGTAGAGTACTTGCCTAGCATGTGTGAGGTACTGGGTTTAATCCTCAGCACCACATAAAAAATAAATAAAGGTATTGTGTCCATTTACAACTATTTAAAAAACAACTTATACCATAACAAGGAGTATCCTCCTAACAGTTTGGCATGCATCAGCAAAAATAGATGGCATTAAAATATAGTTACTTCTGAGAGAAACTTGTGGCACTGTATGATAGTGGAGAGGTGAAACTGTTCAGTAGATTAAATGTTATTTCACAGTTCATGGAAAACCATCCTAACAATCCTAAAATTGAAGTTACTTCTTGGACTTTAGTATTTCTCCCCTGATCTGTTTATTATTTTGCTTATTATAAATTAGTGGGTGATGTTCTCATTTTGAAATTACATCTTGATGTTCAGGATAATGAGGTCATATACATGTGGACAGTTAGAATGGCGTGAAATTGCATTTTGTGTTTTATTTCACTCAGTCACTTAACATTTGTTCATCTATCAGATGCCACTCAGTCATGTCCTCTGTGTACACAGAATTTGGTATGCTATGTGAAAATTCTATGAAGGAATCCTTCCTTTTTCCTCATGAGCTTGGCTTTTAAACAGAAATTTTATGCTCCCAGTGCTCACTAGAGTCACATATCATCCAGGACTACCGAAATAAGAATGGTTTGTGGGGCACATCATCTTTAATACATGTAAGTAATAAATTCAGCTTTTGGAAATAGAAACATCTTCGAAGGATCCTCAAAATTTGAATTTTCAAAATACCTAGTTTGCCTATGTCCCATAAAGATCCTATTAATGGTTTAGGTCATTAACAGCCCTTTGTACTTATCAGTTCAGGCTGCATTTTCCCACTGGGTCTTCATTCACAGTATCCCAAACATATTTTCACAACATTCATCTGATGACATCAGCTAAGAGAAAAATCTTCAATCTGCAGAGAAACATCAGGAAGCCATGAATTTTTAAACAACATGGTTGATTGTAAAAGTGTTGTGTATATCTCTTTGAAAATATCCTTGCCAATTGTTAACTAGGAAAAGAATTAGTAGATAGTTTGGACACATTTCTTCAATTGTGTTAATAGGATACTGTGAGGTGTTTGTGTGGTGGCCAGCCTTTTTGATTGCTGTCTGCCTGGGGGATTGACATTAAAGAATATGTGGGAAAAAAAGGAGAATCGTTTTAGTCCTCTGAAGTTCACAAAGAAGTAGAAACAGGTCAACAAAGTATCATTTTGTTTCTCCTTTTATGAGCAAATAGAAATGATTTTTAATTAATATACATATGCTTTTTTAAATGAAACTACACCTAAAAACAATTCATTCTATTAAGAGGCAAATAATTCCTCCTCTAATCTCTTTTAACACATTCATTTGTTCAATAATTTCCTGTTCCATTCCTGTATAAAATGATCCTCATATTTTTATAAGAGTTTCTATATTGTATTTCACTCACATTGCATTTTATTATGTTGGGAACATGGAGATGCCTGATGTGATTACTTGGGGTATGAATAAAATCCACAGTTGTTACCCCTTGGAGATATGGTTGGCACCAGACTGGACTTCTGTTGATGGTATTTCATTGTGGTCAAGGTTCTTAAAACTGAAGTCCACTTAAAGTGCGACCTTTATATCATCTGCATTAGGATCAGTAGGGAACTTGTTAAAAATTCTAGGGCCCTCAACCAGGCTTTTGGCATGACTATATTGGTGATGTGGAGGACCAATAATCTCTATTTCAATAAATACTCCAGGAAATTCTCCTCTATGCTAAAATGGGGTAGTACTTTTCTAGGGTATAATTTTCACAGGTTCAGAATATTTATTCTGCTGTATTGCCTATCATCTCCTTGACTTTGAGTGGGTTGTACCCTCTATTTGGAATTATTCTTTTTTATCTTCTATAGCACTCCATGACCTCCTTTATTGGAGCAAGTTCATTGTAACTTACTTCAAGAAATCTCCAGAACCCAATGTGAACCTTTTCTTCCCCCCATGTTAATGCAGATGCTTTTCTGCTCCTTCATTTGGCATATTACACACATCACACCAAATATATAAACTAATTGACAATTGTAATACAGTGTAAGTTCTCCCCTCAGACTATGATCAACCTCTACAAGGCAAGGACAGTAACTTCTTTCTGTATCTCTGATACAGAAATATAACTGGACTTTTCATAGAACAATTTGTTGATAAATGTAAATGTTGAAGGACTCTGCATTTCTTCCAAATTGTCCTCAGAATACGTCGTGTTTGTTACTGACTAAAGTGCTTTGCTTACTATGTTCTCTCTTCATCTACTTATGGGACAACTCTTTCTCCCACGCCAATCCTACCATGTCTTTGTTTTTCTTCTCTGCATAGTCAAACTGGTCAAATTCCTTTGCATCCTTTGATTTGTTCGGTCTCTTCCCTGAGGCTCATTCCAAATTTTCAGGTTGTGTTATCAAGATGAGCAGGACAGTCCATTGGGTAGGGGTTGATAAAGGAACCATCTGCTATAGGTGGCCATCTTTCCTGCTAATGTAGTGAGGTCTGGCTAGTTTGGTGAAGCATCATTAAAAGAAATAAGTTCAACTTCCACTTTTTGAAAGACTCAATAGAAGTGTTTTCCTCTATTCCTTTAACTAAGTATAACCAAAAACCCTGGAAATTATATATAAAACAAACTTAAGAAGACTCTGAAATGTGGATAGAAGTAAGAAACCCAGGAAAAAAAATGGCAAAAGATGAAGGCAAAAACAAGACAAAACAAAACAACAAAAAAACAAACAAACAAAAAACAGAAAACTTCCTCTCTCTAGACAAAAGACTAGGAAAAAAGAAGCACATGAAGAGTGAAAACACTTGATAATAATTGTTTTTCTCCGGACAAACGTAGATAAAACTGAGGTCCCACCTTCTTCCCCAAGAGCAAAAGATAAGTGGGGAGCCAGTTCTTTCATCACTGCTGGGAAGTAATGAGGTCCCCTCCACAGTGCCAGTGGAGGTCACGTGGGGAGGGTTAATGAGCTATCTCTGCCTCTGCCAGTAAAGATGGTACCAGTAGAATCTAGTGGGAAGCCAGAATTCCTATCTCCACCAAGCAGTAATGAGGAGGCCCTTACCCATGGTGTCAATGGAAGCTGAGGATGTAATGTAGACTTAAGCCCTATCAGGAAATAGTAAGGTGATGCCTCTACTTCCCTCCTTAAACAGTGTGAGAGGAGTCCTATTAAAATGGAAGACCTAAATAAGATCCAGAGTCTCATAATACAATACTCAAAAATGTCCAGAGAGATCATTGTGGTGGTATAATAGTTCTGTATCTTTGTTGCAGTGATGGTTATACAAATCCACAAACGTGATAAAATGACATAGAATTATGCACACACATTGTGCCAATGCCAATTTCCTGTTTTGGTGTTATATTATAATTACATTAGCTCTAACCACTATAGGAATTTGGGTGTGGGCATGTAGGATTTGTCTAATTCTATATTTGCTATATCTTGAGAATTTGTAATTATTTCAAAATAAAACTAAAAATAGGCTTATTATCTGGTCTTAGACAAAGAGAAAGCCAATGGAGTTGGTGGTGAAAATAGAACTTCCAGAACCCCAGGGTCAGAAACACAGAAAACTCAAAATTGTAAGCTTACCTAAAACTCAGGGAAAGAATACTTGAGAGAATTAGGGAAGAAGTTTTCTTTTTATCAGTACTAGAATACAGAAAAGCCTCTCAGGGACTCTGGAATTGTCAAAGGTCATGATTGTAATGTGTTTGACAATTAAATCAAAACAAAAAATACATTTGTGAACTGAACAAACAAATAAGTGAGAGTGGTAGGTCTTAGGGAGTGGCTTGTTGGCTGTAGTTAGAAAAGCTAGAAAAAGGCTTTAGGGAGGACTAAGAATTTCAGCAGGTGCCACAGAAGCTGCCAGAAGCTCTCTTAGGTTAAGCTTGTAGGTTGCTGTTTATATGGTGCTTAGTATTTCAAACTAGGAGAGAAGGAAGCAAAAGGCTTATGACCTGAGTTAGTGTTGTTGAAGCAGCTGATCTCTGGCTAGACTTGTGATATCAGGATTAGGAGTCCATGTGCTTAGGGATTTATTATACTTTTATAACTTCTTCCTTTCCTTTTCGATTCTTGGTAAACTACTTCAGAAAATTCTAATTTATTATGGACATGTCATAATCACCTGTCCATGCCTGGCAGAGCTCAGGATACAACTACAAAGGCCAGATCATAGCAAAAGGAGTTTTCCAAGATAGTTAGCAGGAAAACACTGGGTGAGATGATGTGGTTAATGAAGTGAACCCTCCTAGAGTGCAAGATCAGAGAATACTGCAACCTCTGATTTTATTCCAAGATCCCTGGTCATTTGCATGGGCCCTGGATATTGCTAAGTGTGTAGATATATTAGTCCAATCTGATGTTCTTGGACCTATCTGCAATGTAAAAGTACATGACAATATAGTAAAGTACATTTATAGCATTGCTACTCTTCTCTAGCAGGGATCAGCATGAAATTCAGAGAGAATAACACACGACGAGAATGTCTCATATAATAGTCAACAACCTATGAAATCATTTCATGAGGAGTAACAAATAGACATGATTTAAAAACCACAAAGTTGTGGTGGCCACTTAGAGTTTAAAACTAATGCAAAATGCATTAAGTATCCATCTTAAAACATTTTTGAAGTGAAGAGTAAATCTACATAAATTCAGTTGATCCTTTTGTAACAGTAATGTGACCTTTGGGATATCAAATAGATATTTATTGAACATTTACTGAAGCAGAGAATTTCACATCTCAAGGATAAGAATAAAGTAATTTTGCCTGGATTTTTAAAAAGTGTGCATATGTGTGTGTATGTGTATGTAACATTCCCAAGTTATTCCAGTCAAAATTTTCTTACTTTCTTCTGAAGATATCTGTTCCCACAGTAAAACCCACATATGATCCCAGTCCATTTATTTATTTGTTCATTCCATAAGACTTTTCCAACACTAATCATACATGAGGTATTGTGAAAGGACACAGAAAGATTTTGTAATGGCACAGAAGAAAAATCAAGGAAGAAAATTACATGTAAGAAAGTGGAGAGAAATACAGACCACGGTACAGAATGATGGAGGGAAGAGGAATTAAAGGGGAAGACCAGGAAAAGGTAATCTCTGTAGACATACAACAGAATTGGGTTGTGATATCTGGAAAGAAGATGAGCAATCAGCAAAAAATGTGAATAATCCAGTGGGCAGTCAATAGGACTGTGAATTTGGCTAGGTTGGGGATTATGTTCCCCTTGTCCCCCTCTAATTATCATACACCTAGTTTAAAATTTTATGCATGGTAAGCATTCCACAAATATTAGTTCAATAAATAAATTTCCCTTTGAAGGTTTGATAATTGAGTCTGCTGAAATAAACTACTAATAGATTGACAGGAGAAAAGGCATACAAATTTATTAATTTACACATGTGTATGGGAATCACACAAAATATGATACTCAGAAGAGGACTGGATGGTTAAGGCTTAAATGGTCTCTTCATAGTGGCCAGGGAAGTAGGAGATGCAGGTACTTTTAGAGAGGGAGCAAATTATTTTTAGGGGAGATGAATGGGCCCCTAAAACAATGACCTGAGATAAAATTCCTATGTGTCTAGATATGGTGTTTGATTTTCAGTCTTTTCCTCTGTGATAGGAATTTAATCTCCCATGGTTAATGAAATTTCAGTAAGATCAAAAGCAATTGTGTTCCTCTTTAGTGTATTTAGTCTTTAAGTAGATAAGAAATCTTCAGAGAGAGACCTTTCTGGCTTTTGTTGCTCCCTAGATTCTCTCAGTTTAAAGTTCAAAGTGGCATATTTCAGGACATTGTTTTCATATTTCAAACAGAATGAATGAGGAAGTGCCACATTCTGGTTGGCACTGGTTTTCTGAGAAATATAGAAATGGTTATTTGCCATCTGACATGACACATTGTGGAATACAGTGCCTGTTTTCAGAAACCTTCAAGACATCCTACCAAGGCTACTACCTAAGTAAGAAACTTAAGTAAGAAGGGATGGAATCATCCCTGAGCCTAGGGCTTTCACTTTCCCCTCACAGAATTTATTCAGAATTTCTTTCAAAATGTTTAGAGGAATTCTTCAATATTTTTAATGAATCAAGTGAATCAAAATTGAAAATTATGATTCTCAAAAGGAAAACTATCATAACCCATTATTTTCTGTCTTAAGTATCTGGAATTGTGAAATATATAGTAGGTATTAATATACATGGAATTGGAACTTTGGATAAAACTTGGGGCTGAATATTGATATTATAGGATACTTCCAGAAGCTGGAAAAAGGCTTCTCAGGGTATGTTTGTCACTGTGACCAAAATATCTGACTAGAAAAACTTAGAGGAAGAAAATTTATTTTGACTCATGATTTCAGAGGTTCAGTCCATGGTCAGCTAATTCCACTGCACTGGGCCCAAGATGAGGTGAAGCATCATGGCAGAAAGACATGTTTCATGAAAGAAAGCTGCTTACCTCAAGGTTGCTGGGAAGGAGAGAAAGTGTATAAGGACCCAGAGAGGCAAAAATGTATATCACCAAGGCATGTGCCCAGTGACCCACTTCCTACATCTTGCCCCACCTGACTATAGTTACCACCCCGTAATTCATTCAAATCATTAAGCCCTCCAATGGATTAATCCACTAATTAGGCTGTGGCTGTCATACAATCTAATGATTTCACCTGTTGCATTAGTAATGAAACTTTTGGGAAGACACCTCATATCTAAACCATAACACATTGCATATGAGATGCTGGTCACTCTTTCTATCAGTCAAAATGCAATTATGTCCCTTTGCGTTTGTGTAAAAGTCATTTGATCAACAGACGAGAAAATCTCTTAGTAGAGATTTTTGTTTTATGCCAGGGGTTGGGTAAATTATTTGTTTCAAAAGTTATTTTCTTACAGATTCACTGTTTCTTAAATAACAAATTATTCTGATAAGTTTAAAATATAAATCAGTTATAATTCTTTTTAGAATTTTCTAATATTTAAAGTATAGAATAATTTAAAAATATGTAGATGACTTGAATGTCTTGATATTGCTGTTTTTCACACATTCTATACCTAGTCATGCTCCTTAAAAAAAAAAAAATATATATATATATATATATATTCCAGATCCAATCACTTTGCCAAAGTTCCAAACTACCATCATCACTTACCTGGATTATTGCAATGGTTCAAAACTAGTTTCTCTAGTTCCTGTTTCCACTCTTGTCCACTACAATCTGTCTCATCACAGCAGCTAAAATGATTCATTAAAAAAAAAACAAAACAAACAAACAAAACAAACCCTGGCAGGTTGTAACCACCTCCAGCCCCAGTTATTCAGGAGGCTGAGACAGGAAGATCACTTAAGCCCCAATGTTTGAGTAATCCTGGACAATAGAAAGCAAGACTTCATCTCAAAAATAAAATTTAAAAAATAAAAAAATAAAAAGTAAAATCATGTCACTCCTCTGTTCAAATTCCTGCAATGGCTTCCCATAACAGAAAATGCTAAAAACTTTTTGATGGTTTATTCATAGCTCTTTCTATCCCCCTACAATTCTGACCCCATGTCCCTCTACTTTCCTCCCTCCCACTCTACACAGGCTGTTTTAGTTAGTTAATTAGTTAATTTAATAGTAGATAATTTAAAAATAGACCATATGTTTAAATAGATATAAGTAAAAGAAGGACATCTTTAGACCAAAAGTATAAGTTTATGTTATAAAATGCAGATTTGATGGTTGCAGTTGGGGTATACAGTAGAGGTTTCAAACTTTGATGTTTACTTTTAGATGACCATGATTTAATGAAAGAAAGACTAAGTTTATAAAAGATATCAGAGAGAACATTCAATCTTTGATTTTTTGGGGGATTGACTTATTTCACTTAGCATAAATAGTAAACATTTTTCAGTTTTTGTATCTTTCTCTTTGATACATTTTCTGGAAGAGTTTGACTATATCTTCCACCTATTATGTATTTTGAAAAATATTTCAACAAATATTTTATTTATTTATTTACAAAGTTATTTCTTGTTCTTTGCTTATATTCAGTCTTCTCTTCTAGTTTCATCAATAAAACGACATTATTACTCTTTTCAAATACAAAGCACTATTGTTTTCCAGCTTGACTCTTTTCAGAGGCATATTTTTTGTGCATTTATCTTGATCTCCCTGCATCATGATAGATGCTTTTGTCAAACACCTGGGGAAGCATCATAACGAGAAAAAAAGGAAAAATAAAGAAAGAAAGATTGGGAAACTTAGTGAGATTAGATTCTGGAGTAGAGGAATACTTTTTATTTATTTATTTTTTCCCAAAATAATTCCAGCCACAGTTATCAGTTGTCTCTGGTTTGTGAGAATATGGTAGCAGTGGAATTTTACCAGGAATGAGGAACTTGTGAGGCTGTTTCAAGTTTTTACTCCTTTCCTCAATTCTATTAATGCCTCGTTTACTAATGATTGTTAGATAATTGCACTATTTTTAAAATAGTCTTGCTTACTAAAAAGGAACTAAAAGTGTTTTGACAGTAATGGTAACTAATTTTGCTGAGAAAGCCCACCTTTTATTAGTTACAGCAAATAAATATAATGTGTTAATGGTGCTAGTTGATTTTTTCTTTTTTTTTTCTTTTTTTTTTAATTGTAAACAAATGGGATACATGTTGTTTCTCTGTCTGTACATGGCGTAAAGGCATACCATTTGTGTAATCATAAATTTACATAGGGTAATGTTGTTTGATTCATTCTGCCATTTTTTCCCTTCCCCCCACCCCTCCCACCCCTCCCCTCCATCTATACAGTCCTTTCTTCCTCCATTCCTGTCCCCCTCCCTAAACCCAACTCCAACCCCAACACTAACCCTTCCCACTCCCCATTATGTGTCATCATCCACTTATTAGTGATATCATTGGTCCTTTGGTTTTTTGAGATTGGCTTATCTCACTTAGCATGATATTCTCCAGTTTCATCCATTTGCCTGCAAATGCCATAATTTTATCATTCTTTATGGCTGAGTAATATTCCATTGTATATATATACCACATTTTCTTTATCCATTCATCAATTGAAGGACATCTAGGTTGGTTCCACAATCTGGCTATTGTGAACTGAGCAGCTATGAACATTGATGTGGCTGTATCTCTGTAATATGCTGATTTTAAGTCCTTTGGGTATAGGCCAAGGAGTGGGATAGCTGGGTCAAATGGTGGTTCCATTCCAAGTTTTCTAAGGAATCTCCACACTGCTTTCCAGAGTGGCTGCACTAATTTGCAGCCCCACCAGCAATGTAAGAGTGTACCTTTCTCCCCACATCCTCGCCAACACCTGTTGTTGCTTGTATTCTTGATAATTGCCATTCTAATTGGGGTGAGATGGAATCTTAGGGTGGTTTTGATTTGCATTTCTCTTATTACTAGAGATGTTGAACATTTTTCCATATGTTTGTTGATTGCTTGTATATCTTCTTCTGTGAAGTGTCTATTCATTTCTTTAGCCCATTTGTCAATTGGATTATTTGCATTCTTGGTGTATAGTTTTTTGAGTTCTTTATAGATTCTGGAGATTAGCACTCTATCTGAAGTATGATTGGCAAAGATTTTCTCCCACTCTGTAGGCTCTTTCTTTGCATTGCTGATAGTTTCCTTTGCTGAGAGAAAGCTTTTTAGTTTGAATCTATCCCAGTTTTTTTTTTTTTGGTTTATTTTTTTTTATTGTAAACAAATGGGATACATGTTGTTTCTCTGTCTGTACATGGCGTAAAGGCATACCATTTGTGTAATCATAAATTTACATAGGGTAATGTTGTTTGATTCTATCCCAGTTATTAATTCTTGCTTTTATTTCTTGTGCTATGGGAGTCCTGTTGAGGAAGTCTGGTCCTAAGCCAACATGTTGAAGCTCTGGACCTACTTTTTCTTCTATAAGATGCAAGGTCTCTGGTCTGATTCCGAGATCCTTAATCCATTTTGAGTTTAGTTTCGTGCATGGTGAGAGATATGATGATATGATTGTATACTTAGAGGAACCAGGAAATTCCACCAGAAAACTTTTAGATCTCATAAGTGAATTCAGTAAAGTAGTGGGATATAAGATCAATGCACATAAATCTAAGGCATTTTTATACATAAGCGATGAATCTTCAGAAAGAGAAATTAGGAAAACTACCCCATTCACAATAGCTTCGAAAAAAATAAAGTATTTGGGAATCAATCTCACAAAAGAGGTGAAAGACCTCTACAATGAGAACTACAGAACACTAAAGAAAGAAATTCAAGAAAACCTTAGAAGATGGAAAGATCTCCCATGTTCTTGGATAGGAAGAATTAATATTGTCAAAATGGCCATACTACCAAAAGTGCTATACAGATTCAATGCAATTCCAATTAAAATCCCAATGATGTACCTTACAGAAATAGAGCAAGCAATTATGAAATTCATCTGGAAGAATAAAAAACCCAGAATAGCTAAAGCAATCCTTGGCAGAAAGAGTGAAGCAGGGGGTATCACAATACCAGATCTTCAACTCTACTACAAAGCAATAGTAACAAAAATGGCATGGTATTGGTACCAAAATAGAAAGGTGGATCAATGGTACAGAATAGAAGACACGGACACAAACCCAAATAAATACAATTTTCTCATACTAGACAAAGGGGCCAAAAATATGCAATGGAGAAAAGATAGCCTCTTCAACAAATGGTGCTGGGAGAATTGGAAATCCATATGCAACAGAATGAAACTAAACCCATATCTCTCACCATGCACGAAACTAAACTCAAAATGGATTTTTTCTATATTGCAAAACAGAGTTGTCCATTTTGAATAATACAACTTTAAATAATAAGTTAGCTAAGAAGTATCAAGCTTGTTCATTCATGTTCAGAGATAAACAACCAAATACCTTCATGTTTCCTCTTCACATTTATATCATAATTATACTACTGCCCTCTATAGTTATACCTAATTTCTCTAGAATGGAGCTCTGACATTCTCTGAAACTCTTCATGAAAGGGTGCTCTTGTGAAGACACAGGTTTTTGGTATACCTAAAACACTATGAAAAGAAATGGGGCTTAGGATCCCTGAATACTGACTCTCCTGATGAGCAATTGATATTGCTAATGTTGAGTTTGTTTTTAAAAAACTGGGTGTTTTGGTCAGCATTCTAGCAGAATAAAGGGCATGGCAATTTGAGGAGAGCTTAATAAAGTAACTATTTTCAAATGCACAGATACAAGAATTAAAAAAAAACATTGAAGGATAGTGTGGTTCTCCACATCTATCCGTAGTGCAGCCCCCAAAATTCTCTTAGGCTTGAAAGGGTAAGAGAAGGGAGCACACAGACATTGGATTTCACAGAGGATCTATACTAAGGAAGTATAGCCAGCAGAAGTTATAGCTTTCAGGAAAAAGAAGCAGCCAACTTGTGGTGAACCTATAGAGAGGAAGCCAGGAAAATAAAATATTCCAGTCTCTTTTTTCTCTCATCTTCCCATATCAGCCATTGTCTCTCATTGGATGAGATCAATTAGAGGCTATAGGGCAATGGAGTTTGCTGGTGGAATTCATACAAGTTAGTTTCCTGGGATAAAGAGCAGGACAGAGAAGGTCAGAGTGAAGCTCAGATGGGCAACAGAAAATATCTGACATACCAAGAAAACCCCATGTATATAAACATTTCTTTAAATAGAATAGTTGGTATCACTTCTGAATTGGTAAGTCTGTAAATTCAGAGAGAAATACTGTAGCAAGCTCTGGCTTATTTCTCAATTCTGGAAGGACTCTTTTTACATGGAGAATGACACAGGCAGATTTACATCACATAGGAAAGCCAGGCATGAAAAAGACAAAGATACATCTACTCATGATCTCTATAGAAAGACCTCACTCTTTATACTTAGTGAAATAATTGAGAACGTCTATCTTAAGTATGTGTGTGTTCATATGCATTTTTTCTTCCCATCAACTCACAACATACCTGAAACAATGTATTTCCAAATATATGAGTATATATATATATATATATATATATGTATATATACTCATATATATATACATACACACATCCTTTAATCATAGAAATAGCTATCAGTTAATTTGCTGAAAGTTTTACTTTATGAAATATAGGAAGATTATATAATTCATTTGGTTACTGTTGACTGTGGTATTTAATTTGCATAGTTAATATTCATAATCATTCATGATATTAATAGAATAATTCCAAATATCTTTGGATGGAGAGGGAATCCTAGATAGTGAATGGGTTAGGGTAGGAGATGCAGCTGGGAATAAGGGAAATGGATAAGAAAAGAAAAATTACCTGAAGGGAAGTATTGTCTTTCCAGCACTACAGAGTTAATTCTGACATGGGTGAATTACCCTGGGGTAAGGGCTATTATCCAGAGACAGATCGTAGTTTTGAATTACCCTCTTTAAGAAAAAGAGTATAAACTTAGAGATGTGAAAACAAATATCAAAGTAAAATGTGTTGAGAAGTTACATCAAGCAGATTTGAAAAAGTTGACATCGCAAACATCACAGAAACTTGAAAGACAATATTACATTACTATAAGTTAACTACCTTACATACCTTTATTATATTTTCCCTCTTATGTGTTGACTGTGTACTCTTTTATTTCCTCTAACTATGTTTGTATTCTTCTTCCACTAAACCTGTGACCCTCCACTAGCATAGTGGTGTTGGATTGGTTGGCACAATGGGTAGATTCGTTGGCATAATGGTTGAGGAGCCATTTCTCAAAGCCATTCTTACTCTTGATTGACTAACAATACCTTAACTCTATGCAGAAGTGACTGTCTCCCATATAAATATACCTTACTCTCTACAGATTAAAATGAAGCCCAAATTAAGTTCCCTCTAACATAATTTTCCCCAAATATCCGTGGCCATTCCATTGCTACTTGTTACTAGTGGAAATATGACAGAAGGAGAGTTACCATAAAAAGAGTCAACAGTCAGGTGCAGTGGCGCATGCCTGTAATCCCAGAGGCTGAGGTAGGAGAATTGCAAGTCCAAGGCCAGTCTCAAATTAACAAGGCCCTACACAACTTAGAAAGACACAGTCTCAAAATTAAAAATAAAATAGGGCTGGGTCGGGTTGCTCAGTAGTTAAGTGTTCCTGGGTTCAATCCATGGTACCAAAAGAAATCAACAGATTATATTTTAAAATATTTTTTTTAATTATTTATTTATTTTTAAATTTTTTACAGACTGCATTTTGATTCACTGTACACAAATGGGGTACATCATTTCATTTCTATGGTTGTGCCTGATGTAGATTCATACCATTTGTGTAATCATACATGCACATTGGGTAATGATGTCTGTCTCAGTCCACCATTTTTCATACCCCCCCTCATTTCCTTCTACATAATCTAAAGTTCCTCCATTCTTATCTCACTCCCCACACCCCCCACCCCCATTATATATCATTCTCCACTTATCAGGAAAAATATTCAGCCTTTGGTTTTTTGAGATTGGTTTATTTCACTTAGCATGATATTCTCCAATTCCATCCATTTATTTGTAAATGTCATAATATTATTCTTCTTTATAGCTGAATAATATCCCATTGTGTATATATAATACAGTTTCTTTATCCATTCATCTGTTGAAGGGCATCTAGGTTGGTTCCACAATCTAGCTATTCTGAACTGAGCTACTATAAACATTGATGTGGATGTGTTACTATAGTATGCTGATTTTAAGTCTTAATTAGCAATTCTCCAAAATGTATGATGCTAATACATTGCTCACATTTCATCGATGACCTTGGATGAAAACTGTAATTTTTATTAGTTTTATGATAACATCACCTTTGGGTATGTGTTAGATTTCTGTCACTGTGGCAAAATCCCTGAGATAATCAACTTATAAGTAGGAAAGCTTTATTTTGGCTCATGGTTTTAGTCCATTGTCACTTGACTCTGTTGCCTTTGAGCCTGTAGTGAGGCAGTAAATCATAGCAGGGAGCATGCGTTGCTAGCTGATCCCCACATGGTGGCCAGGACGCAAAGAAAGAGAGAAAGAAAGGGCAGGGATCCCAATATCCCCTTCAAGAGCATTCCACTAATGACCTATCTTCCTTCCACTAGGCCCTACCTCCTAAAGGTTCTGCCATCTCCCAACAGCACCATCAGCTGTGGACCAAGCCTTCAAGACATGAGATTTTGGGGGACTCTGAAGATCCAAACCATAACAGGGTAATTAAAATAAGCTGCACAGTGCCTCACCCTTCTCCCATGGGTGTAACAGTAGGATCCAGGGTTGAGTCATTTCTACTTCTTCTCCCATAGAATGAAAGTAGCAGTTCAAGGTCTTGGTTCTTCCTGTCGACCATTCAGCCTGGTGTGGGTTAGAGAGTAGAAGGAATACTTACAGATTATGGTTATGATAATTTTCTCTTGTATTCATTCATTCATTCATTCAACAGGTATTTGCAAAGAAAGAGAGAAAGATTGTCCATTAGGTACCAGGCACTATTTGAGAAGATATAGATAAAATGGTGAGTAAAACAGATGCAATCTCTGTTATCTATTCCATCTTTATGTAAAACAAATGTGTGAAATGTCACAGAATAACTCAAGTATCATCTCACCCATACCTTGGCACAAAGCACTGGTAATCCCTGAAGTTAGTTATCATCCATGGTTCCATACATGGATTTGAAATCTCTGTTCTCTTCTTGTTAAAAAAAATGAGGGGAAAGGAATGCAAGAATTCCAAGCAGTGGAATACAGAAACTAATAAACTACTTTGTCGTCGAGCCTTAGCTCTTTCCAGTTTGGGGCTCCACAGGACCATAGATAACATAGAGGAAGCACAGTCTTCTATACTCAATCATTCATCAGGGAGGAATGATAAGTAATAGATACTATGTGAGTATTCTCCTCTTTCAGACTCTCATATCATTTCTACCACAATCCCTCAAAGCATTTGTAGGCAATGTGAAGGATCCTGGTACTGAATGAAGAGAAAGATAAACTTAATATTCACCCTTGCCACTGGTTTTCATAATGCCATCTTATTTCTTAGCACTTCAGGTGCATACTAGTGAAACAAGGTCAATTATATGAATTCCTTACTTATCTCACTGGGATACAAACTGCTGCAAGAATTATAGCTATAACTTAGCGGTATCTCCAGAAGGCTTGTCTGTGGTTGGGGGAAGTAAGCAGAGCTCCATGGTCATTAAAGAAAGAATAATCATGCAAAGTTGTATGTAACTAAAAGAAATTAATTTTAAAAAGGAAATCCTTGGGCAGAAAGATTTTAATCAATATTGGATATAGAATATTGAATCAATATTAAACTCAGCACTGCTGCTAGCCAAGCCATGCGTACTCTATTTTCATGGGTCGTTCACTGCTTGATTGTTGTCTGTCTTCAGATAAGCCCACATAGGAATTTGGTATCCTGGAAATGGTGATGGGAACTCTAATTTCAGGTTAAAACTTCAGTGGTATCATAAATATGCAAATAATTGATTGTGTCTGTCAAACATATCAAGTTTCTTAAAGTTTGTTAAGCTCTTTCTAGGCCAAGCCAATGCAATCTTTAGATGCCTCAAAGCAGACAGGTGTCGTGTTGCATGCCTGTAATCCCAGCAGCTCAGAAAGCTGAGGCAGGAGGATCACAAGTTCAAAGCCAGACTCAGAAACTTAGCAAGGTCCTAAGCAACTTAGCAAGACCCTGTCTCAAAATAAAATATAAAAAGGGCTGGGGATGTGGTTCAGTGGTTAAGGGTTCCTGGATTTAATCCCTGGTACAAAAAAATTAGATACATCAAAGCACAGGAAAAGAACACTGAGTTTGAATCCTGGATTTGCAATTTTCTTGGTATATGTGACATTGGACAAGTTATTTAACATCTCTGAACTTCAGTTTTCCCATCTTGTGAAACAAGGATAATGATAGGTCTTGCAGGATTGTTTAAATAATTCAAAGAAATTATATACACACATGAATCATGTGCCATATAGTCCGTGCTCAATGAATAATAGGCATTGCTAATTGTAAATTGCAACACGATAATAAGCTATCTTTAAAATCATTTATTTTTTCCAGTGTTTGAACTTTAGGCTAAGAAAGACTTTCTCATAAGAGAATTATGATTTGTAACCATGAGCCAACTCCTATATAGCAATTATTTTGCTGGGAAGTAAGCGAAGTCATAAATCAATGATGACTCTTGCAACCTCAGGACTTATTGATCTTGCTCTTTATCTTCTGTACTGTTCCTGGAAAACCCAATTATTTTGGGAAGTTACCCAAACTAGTTTACCCATTATTCTATATTAGTTTTATTAGAAACAAGTTATAAAAGCCTTTGATTGATTTTCTTGAAAAAAATCTCTCTATGTACAATAGAAATACTTATCCATTTCTATAGTATACTTCTTAAAAATGCAAAATTGGAATAAACAGCTAAAGATTCATTTCAATGCATGTGCTTATGATAGATTCCATTTTTCTGGGATACACGAGTCCTGTCCATCTTAGGGGGGTGACCACAGGCAATGATTTCAAACTGAAATATCTTTTCATGTGTCTGGTGTTATTCATAATACTCAGTATAATGTTTGGTGTGGAGTAAATGCCCAGTCAATGCTTGTTGAATGAATGAATAAATAAATGAATGAAAGCATGAACAAATAAAATGAGTACATAAAAAATTATGCACTATAAATGCATGAGAAGGTGGTTTTACTTCCCTTCCTAGTGTAAATGTTTTCTTGGATTTACAGACCTATCTGAAGGTCTATGTTTTTGGCACTGAATTGTCTTTATTGAAAAATTCAACTGCATCTGTTTCTTTTTTCACTCTATCTAGTTGACAAGAGGTGGTGTCATGAGGTATAAAACTGCCTTTTGTGCTAATAAGGTAGCTTGAATTTGAACCTACTATTTGTAAGGCCAAAGGGAGCTATTAATTAGAATAAAATGGGATATAAAGAAGGATAGTGGTTCCTCAGACTTGTCAGATGTAAGAATCATCTGGTGTACACATTAAAAATGGGAATTCCTAGCCACCACCTTCGCATGTCTGAAGGCAGTACACCAGGTGCTTCTTATGACCAGGAATATTGGGCAAAGACAGGAATAGGGGATGACTGATAGAGCTTGCTTGAAGTAACAATTTCCTATAACTTCTGTTTTTATATACTAAATATAGGGATACCAATATCTCACCAGACAATATCATAGAGTTTCTATGAGAATAATAAAAAGTTTAAAGTTTGAACTTTAATGTTTTATGCAAACTTTGCAATTTATCCGAAAGACTTTCAAATACCCATCAAGATTGCAACATTTCTAGTAGGAGATAGCAATTTACAGTTTCATAAGTCCTTTTTGGCAAACCTCCCATGTGACTTCAAAATCACTGGCCAACCCACACTAACTAGGAGCTCCCAGCCAACTTTATCTGTTACTATTTACCTGGAAATGAGATATGATATTTGTGCAATTAAGAAATTGAAATGTGCAAAAATGTCTTTGCTATAAAAGAAAAGAAGAATCTAGTTTATTATGAGGTTGCTATTAGACCCTAACTATCTCTATTTGACTTATTTTCTTGGCTAGACTAATATTACATCTTTAGAAAATGTTTCTACAGATATATTGAGAAGAAATTTAAAAAAAACTCTTGCCAGTATAATTTTATTTTTCTTGTCACTATATTGACAACTATTAATACAGTAAACTTTGAAACTCAATATCTGTCTGGGCATTTTTTCTAGAAGCAGGAATTTGCAATTAATAGAATAAAACTTCTATAAAATGGAGAGGACACATGCACTATTAATCTAGCCAAGAAAATATACTGGGCTCTTGCATAATTACTGCCTAATAGGAATGAGGCACTAAGAAAGATTTTTCCCTTTCTTTTAATAATAAAAATTGGTATTAATGTAATTATTGTGGGAAAAGTTCTGAACTGAGTATTTTACTTGATTTATTTCTTTTAAGCCTTTTGACGCTCTTCTGAGTTAAATATGATAATCATCACCATTTTACCAATGAAGACACTGAAATTCAGAAATTATAATTTGACAGAGGCCTTGCAGTTAGTAAGTGGCAAAGTCAGGGTATCTATAGATCTCTGTCCACTCCAGAAGCCAGATTCTTAATCACCATCATTTATTTATTCTTAACCAAAAGCAAATAGAAATTTAATAGTTCATATTTTTGAATTTTAAGGTAATGCGTTTTCATTTGTTTATACTTCCTACTTGATTTTCTTTAGAACCTTGAGAAATTGGTATGTTTAACTACCAATACTTTAGGCTAAAACTATTTAAAAGGCCCTTGCTAACTCTTGTTATTAGTGAAAAAGTATTATATGTATGTGTATATAGACACATATGAATGTGTATTCATAATGATGTAATAACAAAAAATCTAATTGGGTTATCTGTTATCTTTTTTTCAGACTATGAATATTTTTAATTAGGGAACTCTGTAGATATTATCATGCCATTATTATATATATACAACCATATATATGATTAACTGGATTATGTACACATAACCATATATGTATGTATGGTTAACTTTAATTTAAATAGGCATTACAAACCCCACAGGGGCTCTGGAGATCACAGGGTCTCTAAAAGTTGCCAGAGAAGCAATATAGGACATTTAGTGAACTTAAATTTCAGATAAGCAGCAAATGATTTTTAACATGAATATGTGTCATGCAATGTTGATCCCACATAAGATTTTCTCTGGCAATTGTACACACCTTGGAACAAAAAAATGGAGGTTTATATCTCATATTTTATCAGTCACCGGATGTGGGTCACTACAGTAAGTTGACTTGAGAAAGTTGGTTTTCTGCAGTAGAGGAAGGCCCTAAAAGAGCAGAGAACTGAACAACTCCTTCCATAAAGGGACATCTGGAACACATATATCCATATTTGCCACAAATTCATTACCAAGAAAGTCTTGAGGTAACTAAAAGTTCTGAAAAAGGGGTTTTATTTTTAGTTATACATGACAGTAGAATATATTTTGGCAGACAATACATACATAAAATATAACTTATTCTATTAGGTTCCCACTCTTGTGGTCGTATATGATGTAGAGTTACCCTGGTCATGTATTCAAATACAAGGCTAGGAAAGTTATGACCAATTGCTTCTACTGTCTTTCCTATTCCCCTTCCCCTGTCTTCCCTTTGTTACCCTTTGTCTAGTCCAATCTTGAAATAGGGGTTTTAGCAAAGGAACTCAAGCAGCTCCAAATATTGCTTCTTACTAGCGAACTCTCACTGATATTGCAAAGAAAGAACCCCAGGAGAAAGCTGTTTTCAGTCAAGTGTGCAAGCAATGATAATTAGTACATACCCATGGAAGAAATGTGACAACTGAGGTATTGAGAGGAAGGGTGACTTTATGGGCATATGACAAGTACAGTCACACAGGACCTCATGCCCCAAAGGGCCCTGCACTTGGTTGGACATTCTGTAATTGTTATCTTAAAGTTTACAGTAATTTTGTGCCTTTTATTCTTTTAGTGATGTCTGAAAGGACAATGGAGCATGCCTGTGAGTAGAAATGATGCACACACAATATTTGTGTCTTCCACTCCTTATGTTCCTATTCACATGTAGCATTCACAATTCCCCATGAACAAAAGAATTCTGGTGGGCTCACTATCAGTGGGTGTTCAGTGAGACTCAAAGTGAATATAAACAGATATAGTTTGAATCTGGAATGTCCCCTAGAGGCCCATCTTGGCACCACTGAAAGGTGGTGAAACCTTTAAGAGGTGAGGCCTATTTGGAGGAAGTTAGGTCATTGTGGGTAGGCCTTTGGAGGGGATATTGGGATTCCAATCTCTTCCCTTCTTGCTCTTTTATTTCCCAGCCACCATGAGGTGAACAGCTCCCTCTGTCACTTGCTCCCATCATGATGTATTATCTTGCCACAAGCCCCAAAGCAATGAGCCAATTTACCATTGACTGAAACCTCCAAGACTATGAGATGAAATAAACATTTCCTTTTTTTAAGTCGATTTATCTCAGGTATTTTTTATGGCAATGGAAAACTGACTAACACAAGTTAAGTAGGCCACATCTATGACTGGTAAGTAGGGCACTAACAGCCCTAGAGGACATGATTTTTATTTAAATTAGAATTTTCTTAGAATGCCAAAGGAAGGCAGTGACATTCTAGAAAACACAAATGAACAAGGAAATCTACCATATTCTTTCTTATTCATGTTATACTTTGGTATTAGCAAACCACTTATGCTAAAAATGGTGAGATAGAAGGAAAAGGAATGATGGGCAATCCATAGTCATTTTTCCCTTTTTCTCAGCCCTTCCTAACTCATGAGAAAGCTGAGAATAGTGTTGGTTGAATGTTTATGTACCAAGAAGTGAAATTAAAACAGTTAAGTTCATTTTTCCAGTGTTTCCACTGCACTGTTAAGAATGAGATACATATATGTGGATGAACTATGAAATACAAATTGTGTGGTTTCAGTGATTCTTTATAATAATTAAATGTTTTTATAGTTGTACCTAAAACTAGCATTGCACAATATAAAAGTGAATAGTAAAATTCACAGGGGGAAGGAAAGATAATAGAATGAGACAAACATTATTACCCTATGTACATTTATGATTATACAAACTGTGACTCTACTTCATATACAACCAGAGAAATGAAAGTTGTACCCCATTTGTGTATAATGAATTAAACATTTTAAAAAAATTTAAAAATTCATGCTTAGTTGAAAGTTTTAATTTTTCTTTGCTTAAAATGACATTAAATCCATGATTTAAAAAAAAAAAAACTTCATTTCAAATCAAAAAAGAAACTGAAGAAGAAAGGAAAAAGCTTTACTTTCCAGTATATTTATGGACACTTTTGGACCAGAAGTCCTGCTTTTCAGTTTTTACTGTGTGCACAAATTATGCATGTGGCTGTAGGTCAGAAGAATGGGATTAGTAATTATAAATGGAGTGCAGTGGGACAAGGATCTGGATAAAACAGTTTTAGGAGAGAGTACTGATCTTCTGGGACCCTGAATCTTGGTAGATGAACTTGTACTACTTTTAACAATTTTTTTTTTTATATTTTGTGACCTAACTGGACAGCCTTGATTTTCCTATCTCCTTTTGTTACCCATTTATCAAATGTTTATTATTGAATCTATTTTGTATACAGAAATGAGCTAGGAAATATGAAGGGGGCAAAGTAGGGTTAGGGTACAGAGATAATAAGTATCAGTTATCTTCCAGGAGTTTGTTTTCCAATAATGCACTTTTCTGATCATGTCTAGATTAGGCATGCTAGCATATATCTCCATCATAGCACTTGTGCATACACACATACAAATACACACCTGCCATTTTCCCTTACTCATCTTTCAATCATATTTTGTCCCCTTCTTCTTTCAGATCCCAGTAATTTTTAGGATGGTAATGGTAATGATGGTTATGGTGATCATGATAACAGTGAACATAATTCTAAGTCCTTTATACATATTAATTTCGGTTAACACTCACAATCATCCTAAAAGATAAATACAGTATTTACTTCCATAATGCAAATGAAGAAATTGAAGCACCAAGAGGTTAATGTGCCAGAAATTAAGTGAGCCAGAAATTGAACCTAGGTGGTCCCCATTGTGCTGCAGTATCAAATTTCCCCAAAGTTTTAGGCATTAGTGACCTTAAGCTGTGGGCTTCAAATTTATATATGTGTACTGTGGCAGAAAGGAAGTTCAAAAAACTCCAGACATATTTTAGGGTTTTGATTTCCAGATCCTTGGTTCCACTGAGTTCTTTATCCCTCAAATTTTCTGCCTAGAAAAAAACTAGAATTGAGACTAGTTCCCTTTCTCACCTCCCCTTTTCAATAGGCCCCTCTCTGGAAGAAAGACCCTCCTGCTGAATGTTCATTGGTTTGGGGCATAACATATTCCAAGTGTCAACCAAAGGGTAATTTAAAGCATCAATAATAGTGTTGACAAAGTAAACGACTTTTAGGACTGGGTAGCAGTATATTTTATAATGCAAGAGTTTCTAATTTTCATTATCAATAAAATTAAAGGAGAACCTAAACAAATTACCAGCTGATATGTTTTTAATAATAATGTTCGATGATAGAACACATGAATTTTGTCATATAACTTAGATGTTGTTCTAAGTATTGGGTGACAGTTTTTATGACAAACTCCTTTCCTTCTGATCCTCTTATTTAAGTGACAAGTTTTCTCAGTGTTATGTTTATCAAAACTGAATAGAGACAGTGAATTCATGTTAAATCCTATTTTATTCTAAGGAAAAGTACAATTCACTCATGGATACATGAACCAATTATGTAAAAGCAACACCATATATCTCATTAAGTAGTATATTTTTATCTGGGTGCAGTGGTGCACACCAATAATCCCAGTGGCTCAAGAGGCTAAGGCAGGAGCATTGTGAGTTCAAAGCCAGCCTCAGCAACTTAGCAAGGTCCTAAGCAACACAGCAAGACCCTGTCTCTAAGTAAAATATGAAAAGGGCTGGAGATGTAGCTTAGTAGTTAAGCGCCCCTGGATTCAACCTCTGGTACCCAAAAAAGTCCATTTTTATGTTTAGTATTTATTTAAGAGCATGAAGAGAGAGCCTATAGAAAGAAGATCTTTATCACCTGCTCCTCTGACAGGAAATTAATATCCAGAATATATAAAAAATTCAAAAAATAAACTTAACACCAAAAAACCCCACAAATAGCCCAATTAATAAATGGGCAAAAGAACTAAAGAGACACTTCTCAAAAGAAGAAATACAAATTACCAACAAACATATGAAAAAATGTTCAACATCCCTAGCACCTGGTGAAATGCAAATCAAAACTACATTGAGATTTCATCTCACTACTATCAGAATGACAATTAGCAAGAACAGAAATAATAATAAAGGATGCGGGGAAAAGGTGCACTCATGCATTGTTGGTCGGGCCACAAATTAGTATGATGCCAGAAAACAGTATGGAGATTCCTCAAAAGACTAGGAATGGACCCACCATATGACCCAACTATATGACTCCTTGGTATTTGTCCCAAAAGTTCTAAAATCAGCATAGTACAGTGATAAAATCATTTCATTGTTTAGAGGTACATAATTCACAAAATCTAAGTTATAGAACCAGGCCAGATGCCTGTCAATAGATGAATGGGTTAGAACATATGTTATATATATATGCAATGGAATTTTACTCAGCCATAAAGAAGAATGAAATTATGGCATTTTCCAGTAAATGGATAGAACTAGAGAAAATCATGCTAAGAGAAATAAACCAGAACCAGAAAGTCAAGGATTGAGTGTTTTCTCTCATATGGAGGACATTAGACAAAAATAAGGACAAAAAAGTTGAGGGGAGAGTCCCATGAATTAGAAGGGTGATCAGTGGAGTAAAGGAAGGGAATTAGGAGGGAAGGAGGAGGGACAGAAAGAGGGAGCAATGGTGGAATGATACTGACCAAATCATGATGTGTATACATGTGTATACATATGAATATACCACAATAAATTTCACTTTTATGCATATCTATAAAGCACCAATTTTAAAAAGTATAAAGAGAAGGAAGGGAAAGGAGGGAAAGAGGAAGTACTAGGGACTGAAATGGAGCAAATTATATTCCATGTATGTATGGTTATGTCAAAATGAACCACAATATTATCTATAACTCTAAAGCACTAATAAAAACTTAAGAAGAAATTAACAAAAATAATTATTTATCAAAATATGTACATATTTGTTGCTTCTTATTATTTTCTAGTAATAGTTTTAATGACAATTTAATCCTGAAGAAAATTTTAATATGTAAGTTGTCTAATCAAAGCAAATTTTAAAAACTTGCATTTCAATTTAAATAGATATATTCATTACATAAAGGAAAAGTAGGTTGATCAGCAAAAGATTTCACAGGGCAAAATATAGAAATAGTGTAAAATTTCTGACAGTTAAATTACGTTCACATAATTTAAAAAAATAGATGATGATGAGTAATACTACAGTAACCAATCACATCAGGTACCTTTAAGAGTGATGTAACAGTTTGTTTAAAGATGTCAAAATCTAAAATATATCCTTTACTTTTATTTAACATTATAATGAAACAATTTAAAGGTCAAGTTGATAAATGTGTGAAGGGGTAATTAATTTAATACAGATTTTTCATAGGTATACTAACATGAAAGTTTGAAGACCTTAAGACCTGGAGGAATTCTCTTATAACCTAAGTATATTGTATTCTATTCATCTCCATTAGGCACTCCTTCAACTCTTTTTAATGCCCAGAGCATCCTTTGAAGTTGATGAAAGCCTTGCACCAAGGAGAAAGGAAGTATTAGCGAAAGGGGTGATAGAAACCCATCAATTGTAGTGTCTCCAGAGGGACTGTTTAAATGAGTAATCAATTTTATTCTTCTCTTCATCATGTTCAGGGAACTTTTGGCCTGCTTACTTATTCAATTTCAAAACTGCATGTCTCATAATTACTTTTGGACCCACATACAGCATTGAAATGTTAAAAAATATATTTACCTTACAACTTCCCACTGATATAGCCCTAAAAAAAAGAGAAAGGAGAATAAGATTTTATAAGTGAGAAAATGAAACAGGACAATTGCTTTCACCTTGGAAATGGAAAGCAAGATGACTGACAGAAGACTAACCAAGATATAAAGAATGAGGAATCAAATTACTTCTGACTAGCTGTGTGTATCTAAAGTTAGTTTTTTAACCTCTCTGAGACTTAGTTTTCTCAAATAAGAAAAAAGCAATACCTATCTTTCTGTCAGGTATGAATGAGATTGTATGAAGAACTTGGCAAAAAGCCCAATATTAGGGAAGAAAAGAAATCTCTGCAGCTGGCTGGAACAGAAAAGAGAAAATTTTTGGAAAAAAAAGCCAGGAGATTCATGTTCATATATCAAAGATTTCCTCTTATAAGTAGTGCCCTTTAAAGTCTAGATGATTATTTCAGAGATACTGTCAGTGCCAAAACATATCAGTAATTACAAATGCACCTTTATGTACGATAGGTTAATATCCTGATAAACCTGTCAGAAGTTGAAAATATCATTGTCAAAAATGTGTTGAATGCACCTAACCCACCATCCATTACAGTTTAACAATACAGCAACTGTAGAGTTTTGGTTTCTTCCCCCTCATGATTGCTGCCACCATCCAGCATCACTGGGGAGGATCAGACTGCCTATGACTGGCCTGGCAAAATATCTAAATTTAGAATTTGAAGTATATCCTTTTTCTCCTGAATGCATATCCCTTTTACACTATAGTGAAGTTGAAAAATTATGAGCCGTGGTAAGTCTGAGAACAGTTTTTCCCTTTGTTTCCAAAACATAGTAGTTTAAAATATCTTTTTGTTTCTTTTCTCTTCTTTGGCATGGCTAAGGATGAAATTCAGGGATTCATGCATACTAGGCAAATACTCTGTCACCGAGTTGTATCCCCAGCTCTTAGAATATCTTGTATTTTGGTGTGACTGCATCACTGTAGTATGCTGATTTTAAGTCCTTTGGGTATAAACCTAGGAATATCAGGGTAATTTTGATTTGCATTTCTCTAATTGTAGAGATGTTGAATATTTTTTCATGTATTTGTTGATCAACTGTATTTCTTCTAATATTTATAGCAGCTCAATTCACAATAGCTACACTATGGAATCAACCTAGGTGCCCTTCAATGGATGTATGGATAAAGAAATTGTGGTATATATACACAATGAAATATTAGCCAGTAAATGAATGAAACTGGAGAATATCATGCTAAGCAAAATAAGCCAATCTCAAAGAACCAGAGGCCAAATGTTTTCTCTGACATGTGCATGGTAATTCACAATAAGGTGGGGGGTGCTAGGAAAGAATAGAGGTACTTTATATTAGACAGAAGGGAGTGAAGGGAGGGGAGGGGAGGGGTATGGGAGTAGGAAGGGTAGTAAAATGAATTGGACATTATTATCCTATGTGCATATATTATTGGTGTGATTCTGCATCATGTACAACTAGAAGAATGAGAAGTTATACTCCATCTACATATGATGTGTCAAAATACATTCTATTGTAATGTATAATTTAGAAAAAATAAAAAGCAATAAAAAGAATATCCCATCTTTTAAAGAAGGTTTTTTAAAATCATAATTATTAACACATATTAATTGTACAAACAAATGAGATTGACCATTACATTTCTAATACCTGAGTGCACTGAACATTGACCATGTCCATTCACCCTTCTTCTATCTTTGCCCCACTTCCTCTTCCTCCCACCTCTGGCACATTTTCCCAGTCCCTAGTACTCCCTCTTCTACTTTTAAGTCGTATTTCTTTTTTAAAAAGACTTCTAGAAAACTTTTTATTTTAAAATAAATGTAGATTCTCATTGTAGGAAATAATACAGAGAGATCCCATGTGCCATTTTCCCTAATGATAATAACATCTTTCAAAACTATAGAACAATATTGCAAGCAGAATATTGATATTGAAAAAATACATTGATATAATTCTGATTTCTCCAGTATTATTTGTGCTATGTGTACACATGTAAGGTGTTTGTTTTGTGAAAAGTGTAGATGAAAGTGTTAATAATTTTCTATTTTCAGGCCCCTGCCTACCTAATGAGAATCCATATCAGAATTTAAGGACCCTTAAAAAGGAAACCATGTTAAGGAAGTCTGGTCCTAAGCCAACATGATGAAGATTTGGGCCTACTTTTTCTTCTATTAGGTACATGGTCTCTGGTCTGATTCCAAGGTCCTTGATTCATTTTGAGTTAAGTTTTGTGCAGGGTGAGAGATAGGGGTTTGGTTTCATTTCACTGCATATGGATTTCCAGTTTTCCCAGCACCATTTGTTTAAGAGACTATCTTTTCTACAATGTAAGTTTTTGGGCACCTTTGCCTAGTATGAGATAACTGTATTCATGTGGGTTTGTCTCTGAGTCCTCTGTTCTGTACTATTGGTCTACTTGTCTATTTTGGTGCCAATACCATGCCATTTTTGTTACTATTGCTTTGTAGTATAGTTGAAGGTCTGGTATTGCAATACCCCCTGCTTCCCTCTTCCTGCTAAGGATTGCTTTAGCTATTCTGGGTCTTTTATTCTTCCAAATGAATTTCATGATTGCTTTCTCTATTTCTGTGAGGTATGTCATTGGGATTTCAATTGGAATTGCATTGAATTTGTGTAGCACTTTTGGTAGTATGGCCATTTTGACAATATTAATTCTTCCTATTCAAGAACATGGGAGCTCTTTCTAGGTTTTCTTTAATTTCTTTCTTTAGTGTTCTATAGTTCTCATTGTAGAGGTCTTTCACCTCTTTTGTTAGATTGATTCCCAAGTATTTTATTTCCTTTTGAGGCTAATTTTTTGTGAATGGGGTAGTTTTCCTAAAATGTACACTCATATATTGCTGGTGGGGTTGCAAATGGAACTACCATTTGACCCAGCTATCCCACTCCTTGACCTATACCCAAGGGACTTACATTCAGCATACTACAGTGATGCAGCCACATCAATGTTCATAGCTGCTCAATTCACAATAACTAGGTTGTGGAACCAACTTAGATGCCCTTCAATAGATGAATTGATAAAGAAACTGTGGTATATATACACAATGGAATAGTACTCAGCCACAAAGAAGAATAAAATTATGGCATTTGCAGGTAAATGATGGAGTTGGAGAATATCATGCTAAGTGAGATAAGCCAATCCCAAAAACCCAAAGGCCAAATGTTCTCTCTGATAAGCGGTCGATGATACATATCAGGGGGTGGAAGGGAGGCAAGAATGGAGGAAGGATGGATTGTATAGAGGAAAAAGAGGGGTGGGAGGGGATGGGGGAAGGAACAATAACAGAATGAGACAAACATCATTACCCTATGTACCCTATGTACATGTATGATTACACAAATGGTGCAACTCTACATCGTGTACAACCAGAGAAACAACAGTTTTACCCCATTTGTGTACAATGAATCAAAATAAATAAATAAAAAGAACAAAAGAACCTAAAAAAAGGAAACCATGGAAATGTACTGCTTAGTAAAATGTCATGATTTTACTGCAATCCTTTTAATAAAATACAAAATTTTAAATACAAGATATTTTAAATAAAATGCAAACTAAACCAATAGAAAGGAAGTTTGACACACTGGAGTATATCAAATTAAAACTTCCTATTCAATAAAATACACAATTAGCAAAGTTTCAAGACAAGCTATAGGATGGATGAAAACATTTGTCACAGATATAAAAGACAAAGTATTAGTATAAATAATGTACAAAAAGAATCTAAGAATAAGCATGAACAAAAAACACTACAAATAATGAAGACTGTGTGCTAACACTCAGTTAATAGAAACAAGAATATAAATGGAAGTGTAAATAAAAAAAATGCTCATCAGGGAAGTACAAATTAAGGTTAAAAAAACTACCTTTTGTTCTCTAGAGTTGCCAAATATTTTAAGTCAATAAATATAAAGTGGAAGTGGATAAAATTAATAATAACATCTATTAATTGAGTACTATGTGTGAATAATCACATTTATTCCTCTGGTAAAAAAAAACTCTGAAGCAATTGGTATCAGTGTAAATTGGATTAACTGCATTGGAGGCTAATTTGGTAGTTATGTATTAAAACTTCAAATATGCATACTTATGATTCAAGGATTTCAATTCTTAGCATCTACCCTGGAGAAATTTTCGTTGTTTATAGGAACAAAGAAGCATATATAAAGGTGTTCACTGAAGCACTATTTGAAATAGTGAAAAATTGGAAATGAAATAAATGTTCAATAATAAGACAACAATTATCTGCTCACATAATAGTTCAAATAAATGATAAAGCTATAGATACTAACAAGCATAGATCTCCAAAATCTATTGTTCAGTAGAAAAAGCAATTTATAGAATAATACCATTTATGTTAAACACATACATTGGTTCTATACATTTTAGTATTCAGTGTATATATATAAGTAAAAAAGTAAATAGTATATTAATTTTAATTAAACTTATTCTTCATCAAGAAGAAACTGTAGGTCAGAGACTAAGTAACTTCCCAATTAATAGGTAGCACGAAATTTCAATACATTGTATTGCTTGTTTTCTATGTGCAACAGTAGAAGGAGAAATGCTTTTGCTACTAACTAGCTGTATTATTATTAAGTCTCTTGCCCTTTCCGACCCTCATTATTCCAATTGAAAAATGGCAACCATAATAGCCACCTATCTTACAGGTTGTTTTCAGGATAAAGTGTGGTACCTTATATAAAGATCTTAGCAATGTATCTGATAAAAGAAAGCCCTAAAAACATGGTAGCTATTCTTTTTATGTAAATCTTTAAAAATTTTATTTATATGCAGTTCTGAGTGTTGAACACAGGCCTCACACATGCCAGGCAAGTACTCAACCATTGAGCCACACCTCCAGCCCCATTCTTAATAACATTGATAAGGAGAAATAAACAACATCAGTGAATAACTCTGGGGTGCTTAGGGAAATGTTCATTAGGAAAAACATCTTAGTTGAACTTTCTTCATAAGGATAGGGAAAATCTTGCAGGCTATGAAAATAGTATACCGGAATGCAAGTTGAAGTGAAAGACAATGGGAAATTTGATGAACTCCTTGTGGTCGAGTAAAGGGGTATCAGGCAGAGAGAGTTTGGTTAATTTGGCTGCCATGCTAAGATCATAGGGCTTAATACTACTGATGAAGGGGTAATGTAGAAGGACTTTAAATAAAGAGTGATGATTAACCCAAAATGGCAGAGGTGAGCAAGGATCATAGGAAGGAGTAGGAGGCTGTTTTTAGGTAATGGTATTAGGAAGAAGCAGCACAAAATTGGAGTAGTAGATCCAAGACAGTAATGAATGAAATACACTTGTTACAAGATCCAGTGACTCATGTGCTGTAAAAGAGAGTAAGGAGAAGCAGAGAAAGCAGGAAAGAGGGAGGAGATGAATATTGGATCAAGAATTATATAAGATATATTAAAGTATACTGTAAATGCTATGAAATCATTATGATTTTGTTGGCAATATTCATATGTATTTTAAAGAACTTAAGGGGACAAATTTGTCTTTTATATTTATCCAGATATTTACCATATCTTCTTTCTGGTATCATTCCCCTTCAGTCTGATGAACTTCCTTTAGCATTTCTCATAGAGTAGGTCTTCTGTTAGTTGTCTTTTACCTAAGAATGTCTTTATTTGCCTTCATTCTCAATAGGTGTTTTTTTTCCCCTGGATGTAGAAGTTAAGGTTGACAATTCTTTTCTGCCAGCACATTTTGTGTGTTTTGTCAAGTTTTTAGTTGTAATAATCAGGAAACAATTACTGGAATTATGTTGCCATGTCCAAAACAGAACTGCATGTATTTTTTTATCATACATTATTTGTCAAACTGTCCCATAATATGATATTTATTTGGTTACTGCTCATTGTTGGTGGGTTTTCTTTACTGTTAAATTTTTTTTTCATGTGATTTGGAATTTTGTGAACTCATTTTGAGCAAGTGTCTTTTTATTTGTCTTTCTCTGTCTCTGTCTCTGTCTCTGTCTCTCTCTCTCTCTCTCTCTCTCTCATTTCAATAATGTAATGGTAACCTAAAGTTTATGAACTATCATGGCAACATTCATGTAAGTATAGTGCTACTACTATTACCCCTACTAATAGTACCAGTAGCTAACATTTATACGTCTTTTACTATCTAACGTGTTATACTGCAAGTGTTTTACATTCAATTTTTGCATTTTAGAGTAGTCTTTTACTTATCTGAAAATATCTGGGGTTTTGATATAAAATTGCATTAAATTTGTAAATAATTTGTTGAGAATTGGCATCTTTGTTTTTAGTGTTCAGCAAACACAGTATTTCTCAATATTTTTTTAGATTATTGATTCCTCTTAACAGATTTTTCTAGTTTTCAGCATACAAGTCCTATATATTTTTTGTTATATTTATACCTGAGTATTTCATATTTTGAGTAATTATAAATGACATTTTGGTTTAAATTTTGGTTTTTGTGTGTTCATTGCTAGTACATAGAGTTACAATTGGCTTTTGAATGCTTATCTTATATTCCTGTGACCTAGGTGAACTCAATTATTAGTTGTAGGAGGATTGTTTTTTGTTTTTGTTTGTTTTGATATATTCCTTTGGATTTTCAATATAGGTTATCATGTCGTGCAAATTGGGATCAGTTTATTGTTTTTTCTTTCTTATTTGTACGCCCTTTATTTCCTTTTTTGCTTCATTGCACTAGCTAGAACTTCCAATACTATGTTCAATAAAAGTGGTGTAAGTGGGTAGCCCTGCCTAGATCTTGAACTAAAGGGAAAAAAATTCACTCTTAGATTATCAAATGTGATGTAAGCTGTGGGGTGTTTTTAGATGATCTTTATCAAGTTTAGAAAGTATCCCTTTATTCTTAATTTATGGAGAGAATTTTTTTTCCTGAGTGGCTATTAAATATTGCCAAATTCTTTTCTTCCTTAATTGATATGATTTTTCTACCTGGTTTCAATCACAATGATACATAAACATTCAAATTTGGTGAAGATAAGTTGAAGAAAATTATTTGTTTGATGAAAGTATTGAGCTTTGTCAGTAAATAAGTTTGTTAGGGCAATTAGAAATTAATGCTTGTATTCTATTTTAATAATACGGTATAAATTGATTTGCATGGCTGTTTCAGCAGTATAACTATTACATAAATCCAGGTACACTATTCATTATTTCTGAGTGTCGGGCCCTATTCCCAGGATTTCTGATTCTGTAGATCTAGGGTGGGGCTGAAATTTGGCATTTTAACAAGTTCCACATGATGCTGAGGCTGCTTCTTCAGGGACCACACATTAAGAATTACTGAACTACTACTCTGGGAAGATGAGAAACAGATTTTAATCCTCATTTGAGTACAAATAATTTGGGTGAGGTTAAGCAAATAGTAATTATTCTATTCCTCAATTTCTTCATCTGATAATTAAGATTAATGATACTATTTCAACCTACTTTGTAGAGTTGTTGTTAGGAATAGGTGAACTAATGCTTATTTTTTAAAATACGCATTATTTATTTGAAAATTAAAAGAAATAAATTGTGTGAAATTATTAAATATTTTTAGAGATTCTGAGAAGATAAAATGGTGATATAAGAAATGTTTCCTCAAGGATATCATGGCTCATGCACGATATTTGCAATTTTACTTCCTTCATCTTTTCCTTTCCCTTTCCACTTTTATAGCACATCAATGATTGCCTTTTGGTTATTATCAAGCAGTAGATAAGTGGTTGGTGAATCAATAAACTCTTTGGTCTTGGTTTTTCTTTTTCCCACCTATGGTCTCTGTGTAGCCCTCTTTTCTCCTGGTGCTTATTGCAGAAATATTTCACATGGAATGGAGTGACACTGAGCCTCAGGATATTGCTTCTTTTCCTAAACAAATACTCTTATCACTAGGGAACAATCCTGCCTTAGTTGATGACATGCTAGTTGATATAAATAAAGGTGTTCCTGTTAGACCCTTTCAGCTCTTCAGGTTTCCTACCTATAAATCAGTGAAAGATGCAATTTGAATGAGATTGCTTAGAAAGACACAAAAGCAGAGAGGATGGATTACGCTCTACCACTAAATATTAAAGGAGAAGCTCGTTGTCAAAGTCAGACCACTAACTTCATTTGATCCATTGGTTTTAAACTGAAGGGAGACTGGAAAAAGAGTGATCACATTGTACTCATAGCTAATAAAGAAAAAAAAATTAGCATTTTTCATTTGTACCAAATGCAATAATGGGGCAAGTATTTTTGCTATAGCAGTCATTTCTTTCATTTGAATGCTAATTACATTCTCAATGTATGAATTAATTATAACTTCTATTGACTGTGTTGATATTATTTAGAAAAATTATCTCTCAGATCAGATGAAAAGTATTGCCTATGTATGAAAGGCTCACGTTACTTGTTCTGCATATGGCATTAATATTCCTTGGTATAGCTTCATAAAACATTAAAACCAAATTAGACTCAGAAAGAGACCAACCCTGCTGACTTATTTATTTAAAACCAAGGGAGTGGAGGTCCTCTTTCTTTTTGTATGTGTAGGTAAAGACATATGTCTACCCTGCTCCTCCTATGTGGGTCATTTTTAGAGATTTTATTAAATCCACCTAAGATGGTTATCTTCAAAGCTAAAACAAGAATTATTAAACCCTGAAGTGTTTTGGCAAAGGCAGTAATTTTATGTGAATGTTCTTTGTCTAAAGCTGTTTGGAGCATTCCTTGTACCAGAGAAAGAGGTCCTCCCAAGTAGGAAGAAGGCTAAGAGTAAATGAGAATTGACACTTTCTGCACAGATCTTGTTCAGAAAGCTAGAGGATTTTAAAGTACTCCATTGCCTCTCCTTGCTTTCTCCCCTGGGGACTGAAGAGTAGTATAGAGCAGCCTAACTAAAATGCAAAGAAATCTATGATGATAATTAATCCTGAGTCATGCTTCTAGAAGAGAGGCAATCTTAGAATTTAGCTTTCATTTGTTATCATTCTTTTATAGGCCAAAAAACTCTTAGCCTGAGAAGAACAATTTGAAATATTCTATATTATGACAACTTCCAAATATACATCTGATTCATTTATTCATTAATTTATTTGACATATATCTATTAAATGTCCACTATGTATCAAGGAATGTTTTAGTCACTGAAGATACAATAGTGGGTATGTTAAAAAAAATCCCTAATCCCAGGAACCTTAAACTAGTGGAAGTAGGCAAACAATAAAAGAAAAAAAAAAAAACAACTGTAACTAAATGTTGATTATGTCACAGGGTAACAAGGGGAAAAGTGAACCAGGTTAAGGTTAGGCAGAGATGGAGAAAGCAGGGGTAGAATTTATATTTTATTTATAGTGGTTAGAAAATGCTTTATCTTTGAGAATGGAAAGGAGCTCCAAGAATGATAGGCAATGTGGAAATATTCTTGGCATGAATGAAAATAGTAAAGAGGTCAAAAAGGTTGGGGAAAAGTGATTGAGGGAAAGGGTGAAAGAATATGTGATCAGATAAGTAGAGAGATAGTGTGTGTGTGTGTGTGTGTGTGTGTGTGTGTGTGTGGCCATTTAGTATCTTGTATGCAATTGTAAATACTGGCTTTTAGTCAAGGAAAGTTAGAAAGCCATTATAAGGATTCTAATGGAGAAAAGATATATATGACCTATTTCAGATTAAATGAATCATTCTGAATCTCTTTGTGAAATAGAATTAGAGGACAAGGTCAAAAGTGGACCGATCCATTCAGAGCTTTAGTAATAATGGAGGGAGACAGAATGTTGGCTTGAATCAAAATAGTGGTGATGAAGGTGGAGAGAAGTGATCAGGTTCTGGATATATTTTGAAGGAAGAGTTGTATTTGCTGATGTAATGGCTGCAGAGTATGACAGCAAGAAAAGTCATGACAACCCAAAGATTGTTGGCCCACTAGATGGAGTTCATATTTACTGATATTCTAAAGATGAGATGAACAGACTAGAGGTGTATGTATGGTAACCAGAAAAGTAGCCTCCCCTAAACATTCCTCTGAGTACCAGGCTAACATATCCAAATGACTACCTGACATTCTTCTTGGATGTCCCACTCAAATGTACGTGTCTGTGTGTGGAAAGAGACTTTGATCCTCCCACTCAGATCTCTTCTTCCCCGGGCTGCCTAATTTCATTAATATCACCACATTCTGCCAGGTGGACAAGACAAATATGATACTTTCATTCTGATGCTTATCTCTTCAATGGATTTCTATTTCTCTAGGAAAAAATGCAAAATCATTCTCAAGGCCTAATAGGTCCTATATGAAGTGATTGCTGCTTCCTCTACAATCTTGTCGTTTTTGCTCCCATTTGTCTTTTGTGGTCCAGCCACACTTGACTCCTTTCACTCATGTGAACATGCCTGGCTGTTTCCCACTCTGTACTTTGTTCCTACATGAAATGTTCCTGCCTTCTTCTTCAAATGCTGGCTTCTTTACAACTTCAGTAGCCTTCTCTTAACGTAAATCTTCCTTGTCTGCCCTATCTAAAGATCCTCAAATTACAAATACTCTCCATCCTTCACCCTGTTTGTTTTTTCTTGGTATGCCTCATTATTTGGTATTGTATTTGCTTATTATTTGTTTCTACTTCTAGGCTGACTGTAAATTCCATGAATGCAGAGATTATATATGTTTTACTTACTATTCTGTACATGGTACTTAATACAAGCTCTTGTTCATTGTAAATATTCATTCTGCTTGTGTTGTCTACTGAGCAGTAAATACAATAGTTTATTCACATTTTAGGTTTGCCTTCATTTGATTATTAAAAATACTAAGCCCTGTGGTCAAGATCTTAGGTAGATGCTATAAGACAGAAAGTCTCCAACAGTTAGCATAGTAACTGTCAGGTAAGGTCCACATGGCTTTGTGATCAAATGAGAAAGGACAAGGTAGTGTTTAGGTATATGTTACTTTAAGACTGAAAAATTCCTTAGAAAGGACTGACCTTTATTTTGAAATTATCTTTCTCTATGTGTATGGTGTGTGAAAATGTCTTTCATGAAAATAATAATAGTTGATGAAGTGTTTTTTAAATACTCTTAAATAGTGACATAAGTTGATAGCTCTTACTACACATTTCCTTTTTGTTTATTTTGCTCTTCAAGACACACAGTTCTGGAAAGCACCACTTAAAGTAGTGCAAGCTGAATAAGGTCGAGTTACTACCACCAAGAGTTCAAATGGTAATAATAAAATCTGGACACAAAATTAAGATCTGATCTGAGGTATAATACTGGAGAAATACAATGTCTTATATGTGTGAGCATATGTAGGAGTAGGACAGTAATGGTTGTGTGATGGACCAAGAAAGTCTTTATGAAGTATGAATTTTAAAATAAGGCAAGAACAAAGAGATAGGATTTTGAGCATATAATTGGGAAAAACATTCCAGCAAAAGGTAACATAGGAATAAATATGTGGGAAATGCATAAAATAAGAATCAGCATCCAGAAGTTCTATTTAGTTGGGAGTTTAAGGAATACATGCTGGAAAGTACTGACAAAGAATGACTGAAAGGCAAATTAGTGTCTAATTTTATGGGGCTTGCTTTGAGAAATTTGCATATAATCCTTCAATTTTTAGTAGTAGGCTAATAAAGCAATAAGTCATTGAAAATTTTATTAAGAAAGGTAACATCATCTGCACCGAGCTTTAATATATCACTCTATGATTAGGTGTAAAATGAATAGTTTATTGATTTCTAAACATGGCCACAAAATTCTTGATATTCCTTCTATGGAGAGGTGGAGTCTCTGTTCTCTTCCCTTGAATTATCCAACAAAGTATGGCAAAACTGACAAGGTTAGGTCATTAAAGACCATAGATCTTCCTTCATGTTTGCACTTGGATCCTTGAGACACCATCTTAGAAATCCAGTGACCACAAGGCTACGGTACTTTGAGGAACCTCAAGCTCCATTAAGAGATTACCTGTGGGTTCTCTGGTCAATAGTCCCAGCTGAAATTAGTACTTGAGTCACTCTAGCCTGGGTGTCAAGCTTGTAAGTCAACAAGCCTTCAGAGAATTATAATCCCCAGATATTAAGTCAACTTCAGCCTTCAAATCTAGCCAACTTTGACCACAGATATCATAAATCAGACACAGTCATCCCCACTGTGCCCTCTACAAATCTCTGAGCCAAAGAGAATAGCATAATAAAGTGGTTGTTTACACCACTTAGTTTTGTTACACAGCAGTAGATATTTGGAACAGAAGAGAATGGAGTGAGAACTGGGAAATGGAGAGCATCTAGAAGGTTCTAGTGGTAGTTATATAAGAGACATTTCCACCTCTATGGTTTCTAGTTCAGGGAATGGGAACTTAGGAAGAAAATAAGATCGATGAGCTATTGTACCATGTTTTAATTAAGCCTCATTAAATTTACTGGAATTTGGAGTTTCATTGGTTTGTTGAGGAATGTAAGCGAGAGGAGAATAATGAAAAATTGGCTGCAAATATCTTTGTGGCTTAGGAAGATGAAAACATCACATACAAAATAATACCAAAATTAGAGACACTATGAACAGAGAAATAAAAAGAAGGGCCAGGAGTGTTGGCACACAACTGTAAACCCGGCTACTCAGGAGACCTAGGCAGAAGGACTGCAAATTCAAAGGCAGTCTCAGCAACATAGTGAGATCCTGTCTCAAAATAAAATTTAAAGGGTTGGGGATAAATCTCAGTAGTACAGTGCTACTTGGTTCAATCTCCAGTACTGGAAAAACAATCAATAAAAAGGGTGTTTGCTTGAAACTGACATGGAACTAATATCTAGAATATACAAACAATTCCAGCAAGTAAACAAGAAAGGAGGATAATCCCCATAGAAAACTGAGCACAAGAGTGTATAAGAAAATTTACATAATAAGAAGTAAAGCCTACAAGCATATGTAAAGTGTTCAAAATCAAAAGCAATTAGAGAAATGCATGATAAAACATTAATGATAATCCATTTTATACCTGAATAACAAAACTTAGGCAACTTGGTAATAAGTGTTCTTGGGGATGTGGGAATATATTACTGGTGGGAGGGAGGACCAGGGCAGCCACTCTGTTGGAGAGCAATTTGGTACTCTTTAGGATAAGTTCATTAAGTTAAGTATGCTATGAGCTGGCAATTTTTTACCTATGATTAGCCTGAGAAATTCTCATACAGCACAATAAGGGGAAATACATGAAATTGTTCATTATACTACTGCAGTGTTTTAGTTAACTTTTTTTTTTTTTTTGGTCACTGTAACAAAAAATCTTGACAAGACCAATGTAGAGGAGGAAAAGTTTATTTTTGGATCACAGTTTCAGAGGTCCCTGTTCATAGATGGCTCATTCCCTTGTTTTGGGCCCCAGGTAAAGCAGAACATCATATCAAAAGGACATGATGTCCTTTCACCTATAAAAATTCTTGCATTGTCTCACACATGACCTTTTGGGGGATACCTCATATCTAAAAACATAACATGTGGTCATAATGTGTTTGTGGTTATGTGGGTATCCGTAACTGAGAGATTGGAAAAAAGATAGATGGTAGACATTCATCTTGGAGTGCTATACAGCAAATAGAAGCACTATATTTAGGACATTGCTCATAAAACGATGCAAAGTGAAAAAAAGAGATAAGAAAATGAGATATATAATAAAGTCTTAGTTTCATAGTTTAAAATTTCAGCAAAACAAAATAATGATACACATTTTACAAAAGCACTAATTAATCAAGAGATTAGTTGCTTATGGGTGGGTATTGTGAGTTAGTACAAAATGGAAGGAAATAAGTCAAGAAAATAAGAAATAAATCCTGCACAAACCAATGATGACCATGTGCCATGAACCAAAATGTGTGATGAATTCCGTCTTCTGTACCTGCAATTTGAAGATCAAAAATGCAAAACAATAAACTCAGATAAAAGCTTTTGAGTTTACTGATTATTCTTAATCATTTTTAATTTCTCCAAGAATTAGGCTCTTGCATTTCTGTCTGGACCAACACAATTAAGTCAGACTACCAGGTGTGGATTACTCATGTAGTAGATATTTCTGTCAGGAACTTCCAAGAGAGTTCATTTGTCAATTTTATGACTCTGTAACTTGATTCAAGTGACTTAAAATTTTTCCTTGATTATGAAAATAATACATATTTATTATAGAACCTTTGGAAAACACAAGAAAAAGGTAAAAATAATCCAAAAATAATCAAGGAGAAAATCATCTTCACTATAATCTCAACATCCAGAAATAATTGCAGTTAATATTTTGATAAACTCATTTCCAGTCTTTTTTCTAAATATGTCTAAGTAAGCATTAGTATTAAACTTGTAATGCATATGCAAATATGTATGCATATGTATTTTTCACAATCATACTATATGCAAATTTCTGTTGTCAGAATTAAATAGCAAATCTTTAAAAAATCTTTACTTAGTTTATATGTGTTAGTAGCAATTCATTATTATTTTATTTTGTACTTTTTGATTACCAGTGGTTTTGTTTCTTATGTAGTTTCAGCTATTTTTATTTCCATTTTTGCAAATGATCAGCTCATGAACTTTGTTCATTATTCTATAAAATTCTTGTTAAAATCAATTTTATGTTTTCTCTGTATGTGAATATCATCAAACCTTTGTTATGCTTCTTATTGTCATATAATTTAATTTATGCCAGAAGTATTAGAGAGCTAATCAAAACTATCATTTATTCTTTATTGTGTTTTTCCAAATCATTTTTAAGCTTAGAATGTCTTTACTCACCTATAACTTCTTCACTTTTGCTGTGTATCTCTCTGTTTTATATTTCATTAAATCTTATTTTAGAACACAGTATGACAGGTATGTCAAATTAATTTTCTCAGAACTTATCATTAAGTAGTCCCTATTTTTCTATTCATTTTCAATGCCTCTTTTACAATGAATTATTTCATATACACACCTACATTTGTTTCTTTTCTGCTGTGACATTAATTTATTTCCTGTCCTTGCACTAGAAATATGTTTTAGTCACTATAGGTTTGTTATTTATTTTAATAATTAATAACTGGCATGGCAATTCATGTAATATCTTTTTCAAAAATAGTATTCTTTTTTCCAAGTGAAACTCAGAATTATTTTAAGTTTCAAAACAAATTCCATTTGGGATTTATTGGCAATTACCTTTGAACAGCACAATTATCTGTCAATAAACAGAATCTTCAAAATATTTAGAATTAAAATAAAATTGTTGAATTTCAAAAAAAATTAGAATTTATGTTCAAAATCATGTACCCCTTCATTTGTTCAAGTTGTTTTAAAAACATCTTTAAAAAGTTTAATCGTTCTATTCACATGCATTGTGTACATTGTCTTAAGGTTATTCTTGACTTGCTGCTGTCATTGACTACCATATAATATGGTATTGGTTCATTAACTCACTGAAGGTGGAAAGAAGGGCATCTGTCAACAGAGAATGAAAGCTGGGAGTGTTGCTCTTAGAGGAAGTTTTAGAGGAAGTTTCAGTGAAAGAGTGTGGTAGCTGTCAATATACATACATTTTCCCATAGACCTCACAATCTCTAAGGTAGGACATTGTGGGTGGGTCAAATGCCCAATGAACATCCTTTCCTCAAATACTACTGTTATGTTAGAGGAGACATTCCTTTAAAGTATTTAGTACATTTATTCCTATTGCCATGTCATTTGGTAGAAATTCTTTGCAAGATTTAGCAAATGATTGGAAATTACTCATATTTTTATTATCATTATGACTTTGTTCTCTTATCAGCATTTTAATGGAAACATGGGTACATCGGGATAGGCTAACAAATGCTACAGAAATCAACCCCCAAATTTTAGTGACTTTATACAAGTTTATTTTTCTTTCCTAATGTTTATCCAATACTAATTGTCAGAGAAAATCTGATCATTGTAGGCTTACAGAGATTGCATGTCATCACATGCTTATGCTATCCCTGCAGCAAGAAAAGGAAAAGAAACGTGATAAATCACATAGTGGCTCTTTCAACTTCCACACAAGAATATCACTTTAATACTCTTTCATTGACCAAAGCAAGTCACTGGCCTTATCTGATTCCAAACTAGTGAAGGAAATATAATTCTACCATGTTTCCAGAAGAAGAGCAAGCTATTTGTGAACAGTCCTGATGATTAGCACACATTCTCATTCTGAAAACCTAGTCTCATTTCAGTGACTTAAAAAAATATGTCTGCCATTTGGATTCTGGATCATTTACAATAAATAACCTGAGTCACTTATCAGATGAGCAACAAATCAGAAGCTGGAAAGGTGTTAATCCTTGTAGAAAAGGAATTTTATTTTTAAAGGTGAAAAGCAAATAGAGAAGTTATACCATTGATAGATACTGTAAGGTCTTTATTTCAGTTTTGAGCATTCAGATGGGGATTGGGGGGTGTACACGCCTCTGCTGCTCTATCCTTGGAACAACTGTATAGCTAATGCATTCAGAAGTCTCTTTCATTTCCTGAATACTTTATTATGTATATTGACTTCTTCCTCTTCCTTCCAAAGGCAAAACCTTGGAGCATGATTGTAATCATTTGAATGCCCAGTGTCCTTTTCTACTGGTTTCTAGACATTCAGTTTTTTTTTTTTAACAACACAGAAAAGTCCTGTTGCTTTAATACGCCATTTCAAACAATCTTGGACTGTGAGACTGCCAACTCTGGCATCAGTTAAGCTGGGATCAGGGTGCAATGTGTAGTGAGTGGGGCAGGGTGAGAGTGGAAGGGATCCAGTTAATACACATCTCATACTGATTAGAACAAATGAATGCTCTGTAACTAACTGGTGTCAAAAGATATTTACAGTTTTCTGAGGCTGTTTCCCACGTCTCCTTGGCACAGAGACTGCCAGGATCAATGGTCCAATTTTAGTTCCACTTTCTTCTTCCATCATTCCCTGTATTCAGCTCTTCGGAAGTGAGTTAATAATGTAAAATCTGACTGAATTAAATTCATTTAACTGTGCTGCCAATTCCCTTCCCTTCATGCATTTTTAAAGAGATCTCAAACCCATGATGGATTTCTAATGCTCTAGGAAAAGAAAGCAAAGATAAGACAGTAAACCTGAATGGTGTAAATTGTTTATTATAATTACTCCATTGAATTAGCTCACTATGTATCCAGAAGGAAGAGGAAATATCAACCTATATAGTCTTTGAAAGTGGTAATATGCCTGATGAAAAAAATTTGTAGAATCTAGAAAATGCCTCTTCAAACAGTCAAAGAAGTGACATAGTGCAGCTTCACGTAGAAAATTGAGAACAGTAAAACATGAGGTGGGGGGAGTCTGCTTCTATAGCAACCCAGTATATTCTAGCTAGGACATGATTTTTTAAAAATTAAACTTACAGTTAGATACAAGTTAGCAAACAGGCCTCAGGCTGCCTGTTTTTAAACTAGCTATGTGAGCTACCTGTAAATGTGGTCTAATTTGAACCCTGTTCATAGCTCTCAGGCTATCTCTGGTTTTCCCCAAAGCCTCTTGGCTTATTAAATTGACTGATGCAACAAGAGCATACAATCTTTAATGTCCAAAAAATCAAAATACAATGTTTATATTCAATGTATAATAATAAAGAGTGAAGACTTCAGGAAATTCTGACCTCTTCATGAGGAAATATTCCTATAAATTAAATATCAATACATTTATTAACTTGAGTGAGTCTATTAGCATTTAACGTTAATTTCCTGCTTTCACAGCAAGGTGCTAGAACAAAATATATTCATGACTCTTCTTCTGCTGCAGCTTTTTAAAAATTTTCTTCTAATTGCAAGACAGATCCCCCAATGACAAACAAAGATTACCTGGAATTTGGACTCTGTTTTATTACCTACCTCCTTATTTGCTGTATCTTTTCCCATCAGACTGTCTTATATTTCCTAACTTTAAAAAGTGTCTTCTAATTTTTGCAATTGAATGAAGACTTGGTCAGTTCTCCAATTTATACTTTCTTGACTCATCAAAGAGTGAAAGAATTCACATTCTGTTTCTGCACACCCATGTTTTTTGTTCCATAAGTGGAACCGGGGACTATCTTGCAACTAGACATGTTCTTTATCAACACACCAGTCCTGGGATTTCATCTGTGCAGTATGGGCAAATAATACAATGGCTGAGGAAAACATGCTTCTGTTAATTTCATGTTTAGCAAGATCACTTTGGAAATCTAGCTTATAGCATTGATGAAAAGCTGGGTGGCACATTCAGTCTATCATTTGGCAAAATTCAGCATTCACTGTGGAGATTTAAGAGTGCAGGTGCTCCTAATAAAATGGAAAATAGCTTTCCTATTAATAATGCAGCACACTCTGTCCTCTGGTCCTAGATTCTTTTGCTGACCCAGAAACAAAAACCAAAAGAATAAAAGTACTGTGTCCACTGTGTTGTATTTTCCCACAAATCCCAAACACCTCAGCATTGAGCACTATATGTCAACCAGAGATAGAGGGAAGATTTAAAATTTTAGACGCAGGATTTGAGAGGGATTTCCTATTTCTTTGAGCTCTCCATTTTTCTCTGTTATCCTGCAACCATCCCCACCCCATCACTGAGAGTTAAGATTCTAAAAGCATCTCACATAGACTCTGAATAAATTCTTGGTGGTTAGAACAGCCAACTTTCCTTACTACTCTCAGAGTCAAAATCCACTGGGGCCAAATGCGGTTTTTATGTTACATCAATGCAAAGATTGATAGGATAAAGTTTGCTACTCCTGGCAAGCAACTGAGAACTTTGATAGGCCACATCCTAATGTTCTCACCTAAGATTGGACTATTGAGGTCATTTAAACTGACTGAGCACCCTCTTATCATGCCAAGCCACCATCTAGAACTCTCCTAGTAATTTGTCTGCCTATGAATTCTTGTTTTAATATGCTTCTCTCCCATGGCTCTTTTTTTTCTGCCACCCTTCTTATACTTCTCTCATGAGCAAGGAACACTTGTTTCATTGTTGAAAAACTCCATTCTATCCTCACCCTTGCCACAGAGTTTCTTATCACCTCTTGACTTTAATTGAAAAAATGATTCTTCTCTAAGGACTTTCCTGTAGCCTTCTTGACCAATGTCGTTCTTTCACATTCCTTGTTCCAGTTATCTTTTTACAGCAAAACAAACTGTTCCAGAAAACGGGCTAAAAACATGATTTTATTTTGATAAGATTTTGTGAGTCAGGAAGGGTTTAGTTGAGCATTTTTTTCCCTCTGAACCATGTGGTATCACCTGGTACTGCTGAGGCTAGAGAACCCAAACCCAAGAAGGCCTCTTCACTCATATGCTTGGCACCTCAGTGCTTCTTGGACTCTGTCTTTCCCTAAATTCCATTTCATCCTTTAGGCCCTCTCCACTAGACTTTCTTGGGCTTCTTCACCAGCATAATGTGTCTCAGGGTAAGCAATTCTGGGATCATTTTCCTCAAAGTGAGTCTTAAAAATGACTGAAGCAAAAGTGATGAGGCTTCCTATAGTTTAGACCAGAACATCACTCAAGTCATATTCTACTGGCCAAGCAAGTCACTAAAGCCCACCCTGATTCAAGAGCAGGAGGATTAGACTCCATTTCTCAGTGGGAGGAATAGCAAAGAAATTGCAGCCATTGTACAATCTACCATGTCTCATATTTCAGAGATCAGGGGTGAGATAATGTTCTTTTACCTCCCCTTTTTCTTACTTTCAACTAACCCTTTTGTCTTCTTTGAATTATGGGCCCATACCTACCCCCAAATAACTCTCCCAGTTATGCTAAACTGTATCGTGAATCATTGCCTCCAATAGAAATTTTCAGTCTCAGCTATCTATTTGCAGCAGCATGTGACATACTTTGGCTTCTAGGACATAGCACTCATGTTTTTGTTCTTCCTACCTCTCAGGCCATGTCTCGTTCCCAATGTAAGCTCCTCTACCTGGCCCATTAAATGCTGAGCTCCAAAAAGTATGACACCAGTATACCTTATACCCTCTAGACCCAGGGAGATGTAAATAACAGTCCACAAGACTGTTTTTTGTAAATAAAATTCTACTGGAACATGTTCATCCATGCTTATTTATTTCTGTATTGTCTATGAGTAATTTTTAATTTTAATTTTTATTGGTTCTTTTAGTTATACATGGCAATAGGATTCATTTTGTCATAACTATAAAAGCATGGAATATAATTTATTCTAATTCAGTCCCCAGTACTTCTCCTTCCTCCTTCCCTTTTACTGGTCTTTCTGTTATTTAATTATAGATTTTTAAAAATTAGTGTCTTCTATGATTATTTTTAAGTTACAGTGACCAAGTTACAGGGATTATATGTCCTATAAGCCATACAATAGGCCCTCCATATCTGTGGATTCCATATTTGTGGATTCAAACATGGTTTGAAAATATTCTGAAAAAATTGCATCTGTACTGAATATGTAAAGACTTTTCTTGTCTCTAATCACTAAACAATATAGTATAACAATCATTAATGTTGTATAAGTCATCTAGTGATGACTTAAATATACAGGATGATATGTGTACCTTATATGCAGTCATCTAGTGATGACTTAAATATACAGGATGATATGTGTACCTTATATGCAAATACTACACCACTTTATATAAGGAACTTTAGCATCCATGGATTTTGATATCCTGAGAGTTGTACTGAAACCAGTTCCTCATGAATACCAAGAGACAATGGTATTGACTTTTTGGTCCTGTACTGAAAACATTTTCTGACTCCTCCTCCAGAACCAGTGATTGATAAAATGTGTTCCCTGAATTAGCAACGTTAGCATCCTCTGGAACACATTATAAATGCAAATTATGGTGACCTACCTTAGACCTGAATCAGAAATTCTGGGAGTGGAGCCCAGCAACCTTTGTGCTTGTTTACAAGTCCCCTAGGTGATTCCAATGCATATTCATATGTGAGATTCACTGCTCTTGATAGTAATAAAATCAAGGAGATAGCCAGATATAGCAAAGGTTTGATGTAACCACTATTGTTTGGATGATGAAAGCTGAGCATCACTGTCCACATGTGGTATCTGCAGCAGCAACAAAGGTAAATTTACATCAGCTCAGGTCTAAAAGCAGCAACAAGGCAAACCCTACAGGCCTGTGGGTATTTCCTTTCTTCTCAGTCACCTCACCCATGCAGAGTAGGTGAAGGTGTATGAATTCTAAGACCCTCAGCTCTGTACCTTAGAGGCTTGTGTTTTATAACTTGGAATGATTTTGTAAATTCAGATGTGATCTGAGGAATGAAAATTTTAATTTGTTATGTGACTGTAATGTTCCAAGCATTGTATAAAGCATCTCTCATATCCAGGGGGGATTATTACCAGAACCCCTCCAGAAACCAAAATATGTGGATGCACAAGCCTCTTAAATAAAATGGCATAGTATTTGCATGCAGAATATACATGTCCTCTCCCATACTTTTCATCATTTCTAAATTACTTGTAATACCTAATATAATGTAAATGTTATATAAATAGTTGTTATTCTGCAATTTTCAGGGAATTATGTCAAGAAAACGAGTATATACATGTTCACACAGATGTGACTTTTTTCCTGCATGTTTTTTATCATGGTTGGTGGAATCTGTGAATATGAAAATCAAGGATGCTGAGGGCAAACTGTATACATATTTAGCCATTGTTAACACATTGATAGAGAGCAGAGGTCCTACATCCAACCTACTACCTTTAGATTCTGGATTTTCTGCTTTATAGTTATGCTCCCTTGTCCAAGTTACTTAACCAGTCTCTATATCCAGCACCACTAACTACGAATTAGGGACAATAGTTGTGCCCACCTCATAGGGACATCATGAGAAAAAGTTCTTAGATTATTGATGAGCAAACAGTAAGTTTTCAATAAGTTAACTATTTGTATTATTTAATTTACTCTTCAAATCAGTATTCCAAGGTAAGTATTATTTACCCTTACTGTACAAGTAATCTCTCTGGGTCTTATATTGCTTAAGTAAATTTTTTGAAGTGTCCGAACCAGAAATTAAAGATGGGTCATTTATAATCCAATGATCAACCTCTTAACCATAACACACACACACATGTGCATGCACACACACATTGTTATGGTTTCGATCTGGATTGTCATCCAAAAACTTATGTACTTGAAAGCATGCTGTCAAACATGATGAGGTTTGGAAGTGGGTTTTTAGGCAAAGATTGGATCATGAGGATTTTGACCTCATTGGTGGATTAGTCCATTTGAAGGATTGATTATTTGAAAGGATTATTAGAAAGTTTGTAAACTGTAGGAGGTGGGGCCTAGTTTGAGGAAGCAGATCACCGGGAGCATGTCCTGGAAAGGTTTATCTTCTCTGCAGTCTCCCGCCCTTTTCTTCTGTCTGGCTGCGGTGAGCTGAGCAGTTTTCTTCCACCATGCTATTCTGACAGATGTTCTGCCTCACCTCAGGCCCAAAGAAATAGAGTTGGCCAACCATATACTGAAACCTCTAAAACTGTCAGCCGAAATAAATCTCTCCTTCTTTAAGTTGTTTATGTCAGGTATTTTGGACACAGTGACAAAATGATGACTAACACACAAAATTTGAAGCATTCTGTAAATCAGTTCCCTTTGATAGCCAAATTTCCAAATAGCTGTGTTAATATTTAAAATCCTGACCAAATCTTAAAAAATAGAAATCCTTTAAAAATGATCCATTTAATTTAATTTATTTTAGTTAATTTTAAATGGTCTTAGCAGATTATTGAAACTATTTTGATAATTCAGCATTAGTCATTGTTATATTGATCAATATACATTAGCTGACAAAAATTGGTGATGCATTGAACATTGGAGTTTTCTGTTTCACACTTAATACCCCTTTGCTTGACAAATTTCCTGAAGAAGATTTTTCAATTATTTGTTGTTTTCTCATAAGACATATATTCCTACATGGCCCCTAAGTTCCCTCTGAAACATCAGTTAGTGAAACAAAAATCAGGTCATTCTCCAAAGAGGGTTTCTCACCTTCTAGAAAATCCTCCAAGTTCTCTAATTCTGGTAACAACATTCTGATACATTTCAGTGGCATTCAAAATACAGCAGCACCATAAAAAGGGAACACTCTCAATTGCTAATAATCCTTCCTCGCTTGCATGTTAAAGGTAAGAGGATTGGGCAGGGGCCATCCTTGGCAATTTTTCCATTTTAGAAGTTTGTACTGTAGGGTCATCTATAGGACTTGACTTGAACTTCATTTGTTCATTGTGTGGACAGCAAGATACGTAAACTGAACTGTGTATTGGCTGAACCAGCATTTATAAAGGATCAAGAACTGGGTTAAGTGTTTGCAACACACAGATAAATAAGGAACAGTCCTTGCTCTCAAGAAAGTTCAGAAGGTAAGACACTACCACAGGAGAAAGTGAATTACTGGTAAAAGGTCTTCTGTAGAAGCCCACATGAATGCTTTTTGGAAGAGATGAGACTTAAATGAGTGGGAATAAATATAGAAAAACTAGGGAGCAAGTAATCGGTTAGAGGAGGCAGCAAAAGCAAAGATATGGGTTTGAGAAACCCCAAAATACAGACAGGCACTATCATTACTGGATTCATCTATCTGGCAGGAGAGAGGTCATTGCAGGTTGGAAGGGACATCTCAGTAATAGGGGCCCTTGCATGCAATAGGAGGCAAATAGTGTCCAGTGTGTGGGCTTGATATTCTCAGACCCACTGAGAGATCTCCACTGCCATTCTGGAAACTGACTTGTCAGTCCTGAACAGGCTTTATTTCTATGTTGGACCTTAGCTTTTATGCCTTGAACTCTGGACTTATTTCTTCCACCATATTTATTTATCTCTATATCATTCTTTTGCATTCTGACAAAATATATGAAGGTTTAGATTTGCATTAAGAAGTCAGTTTTTTACTGAGTCAATTTTGTTAGTCATTTTCTCCAATGCAGATTTTAATTATATTACTGCATTTTCAATATATTACAATCTTTTCAGATACAACATTTGAAAAAAATCTGATTGTCTGTTTTATTATTATCACAGGTCTGTTCTAGATTAGTATTGCTATAGTTTGAAGATGTCCTCTCTAGGATTAATGTTGAAATTTAATCTCCATTATGGAGATATTAAGATGTGGGGCCTTTTGAGAAGTGACTAAGGCATGAGAGCTCTGCCCTCATGAATAGATTAGTGTCCTTATAAAAGAGGCTTCTGAAAGAGTTTCTCTTTTTGCCAGTTGAAGTCAGTTATTGGAGGACACAGCAACAAGGCTTTGATCAGACACTGAATATTGGCACCTTGATCTTTGACTTCCCAGTCTCCAGAACTGTGAGAAATGAATTGTTGTTGCTTATAAATTTCCCAGCCTCAGGTATTTTGTTATAGTAGCAAATATGGACAAAACCAGATATTAACAAAAGGTTTATGAATTTTATTGATATCAGAGCAGAGGTTTTCAAAAACTTGAATTTCTGCAGTGATTTCACTAAGTGTGTGTATGTGTGTATGTATTTGTCTTCTGAATTATTAGTAAATTCCTTCCTTTATAAGCAGATTAGAATGTTTCCTAGGCCCTGTAATATCAATTATTTTGCTTTTTATCATACCAGATGGTGAGAAAGCTATACCAGACCTATGTTTGTAACAGATAAAGGCTTGAGCACCCTAATTCATATTTACTCTCCATTTGGAAGTTTAGAGAATTTTTTTCTCACTTATAAATCCAGACGTTAATTTGATTTGCAAAACCTTGATCTTTAAGTATTAATTTCTTATAGTGTCTGTTGAACCAGAGTAGAAACTTTTCCTGTTCAAATATTTCATTCTTTGACTCTTCAGAATACATAAGTGATGATGGTGTTGAAGGAGGAGAAGGGTAGAAATAGAGGAGAAAATAATCTTGACTAGCCTACCAGGCATTTTTCTAAGAACTTCTCATTAATTATCTTATTTAATCCTCTTAAAAACTCTTTAAGAGTGCTACTATTCTTTCCTAGTGTTGCTTACACGGAAACCAAGGTATAACTAGATTAACTCAAATTTTACTAGCATGCTGGGGATGTAGCTCAGTTGGTAGAGTGCTTGCCTCGCAAGCACAAAGACCTGGGTTCAATCCCCAGCACCACTGACCTAAGGCCTTTCGAAGGGAACAAGGCTGCAGCCCTTTCTCCCCTAATTCTGCCCCTGCCCTGCCACACACACCATTTTACAATCTAGATTGTCAACTTCCATGTCAGTCATTGGTCTGATTAGCCCAAGAGCTTCCACTACTTAAGAATAGTTCACCTGCCATTCTCTCTCTCTCTCTCTCTCTCTCTCTCTCTCTCTCTCTCTCTCCCTCCCTCCCACACACTCTCACTTTCTCACTCTCATTCTCTCTCACTCTTTATCTCTCCCTTAAGGGCAGACACTATGCTCATACTGCTTAATAAAATTTCTTGTGTGAGTTTCCGCATCCGGAGTGGTTTTCTGTGTGCTTTCACTTTCAGATTTCAAAACCTATGTTGTTGGTCATACAATGCTAGAGGCTCTTCCCTGAGCAGTTGGTGAATGCCAATCTACCCCTCCTCAGCCTTCACACAGCTTGCTTTGCCTCAGAAGACATTCTGGAATGCAAGGATCCATCATTTGCCCTTCCCACTACTTTCAGCTGTTCACCACATTGCACATGGAACTCTAAAAAGGGAGACTGGAGAAGGAGTTGAGAGTATGATGTGCCCACACAAAGACAGTCCTCATGTAGTGAAGGGGATGTCACTGGCTTCCAACCTACTGTAGATCTGTATTTAGATCTAGAGGCAGAGAGGTGGTGGCCCTAACCTCCTTCCACCTACTTTCAAGCTGTTATTCTATTACAGAGATTGAGCATACCTTGGCTAGTGATTATGTTTCTTAATCCATGCTTATTAGGGATGTAGTTAATGAAAAAATTTCCCTGTTTCCACACTATGCTGGACTCTCTTACTATCATCATTGGCTAATTGTGCTACCAAAATATTTCCCTTCATTTAAAGAAAATATGAGAAAAACTAACTTTCAATTTTTACGCTAAACCTCAATTATCTTCTCAATGTTTTAAAATAATATCCAAGGCAGAAGAAATATTAAGAATTTATTTCTCTCTTTGATGCTATAGGTGTACTAGTATTCACTGAAATTAAAACATCTATTAAGTAGTGGGGATATGCGGAGTGAAGTGCTCAGTAATTTGAGGGTACAGATACAGAGTAATCATAATTTTTACTTTCGGATGCTTAGTGGAAGGGGTGAATATAACTATGATTCATGGCATCTTTTTATATCCTATATGACACTTTCTCTAATGCAAAAAAGTGTCATGGATTTCAAAAGGGAAAGAGGTTATTTTCTGTAGGGATCACTAGGAAAGGACTTCCAGGAGATCTTGTGTTGGATTCCCCCAGAAGCACATGCCAAGAGTAATATCAGAGAATAAGGTTATTTGGGAGGTGATCACAGGAGTGCACTAATAAACAGGTTATGGGCAATATGGACTCAATTCCTCTGGGAACTTTTTAAGAACATACCTAAGTGCTGCTTACCTTGGTGTGGGCAGAAAGATGATGTATTTATTTACCAAATCTTTTTCATCATGTTTGAGGCCTCTACCTGGGAGTCTTAACTTTCCAATACTTCTGACTTGTCTCATATGTGGGCTGAATATATAAATGGATGGAACTGGAAAATATCATGATTGGTGAAATAAGTCAAACACAAAAAGTTAAGGGTTGAACATTTTCTCTATACCATAAGCTAGAGAATAATGAGGATTTAAGAAAAGGGAGGGGGAATCTTATGAAAATAGGAGGAAGAACAATGGAAAAGAGAAAGAGGAACGAGGGGGAAAGAAGAGGGGTGGGAAAGGGAAGGAACAGCAAAATGAAATTGACCAAACTATATCATGGGCATGTATGATCATATCACAATAAATTCCAATTTTATATATAACTATAATTCATTAATAAATGAACAAATGAATGAATGAATGAAGATACAGAGAAAAGAAAAAATATACCTCAGTATTATTCTCCTTGGTGGTGGGAGGCACAGAAAGATGATGTATTTACTTAACAAATCCTGTTCATCATTGTTTGAGGGCTCTATCCAGGGTCATTAATTTCCAGTACTTCTCACCTGCCTCATATGCAGGCTAAGAATATACCTCTGCAATCAGTGAAAGGCCACAAAGAGTTATAAATTTGCATGGTGCATGGAGATGGGATTTGACTGAGGCACAGACAGCATCTGTTTTACTGGAGGAGGCGGCATTTAAATTGAACCTTAGACGATGAGATTTTTAGCAAGTCGTGATATGGGTGAGGGTAAGCATTTCAGCATGCAAGAGTAGGAAGGAATAAGGCAGCATTTGTGTTGTCCATGGCAAATAATAATAAAACACCAAGCTTTGAAAATGATTCACATTTTTAAAATTAGAGAAAATTCAAGGCTATCCCTATAAATATTCATTCTCACTCTCTTGCTGTGAGTGGGAGAGAACTTAGATCCCAAGCGCTTGCTCAGAGGAAATTGTGCTTCACTTAGCAGTCTGTTTCCTCTAGTTAATATCTGGATTGCTTTGGACTTATTACACTGTTTACTTCTTTGCAAAATTGTAGAGTTTTGACAAAATCTGGAAATGGCTGTTTGAGTTGTGTTTTTGCACAAAGGGAAATGTCATTTCTTATATGTAGCATACTGGGTAAAATGTTAAAAATTAATGATTCCATGTTTTGAAGTATATTTGAAGAAGAAGAAAAAATACAGTTACTGGGGTGTAGATTGTAGTGTGTAAGGATGGGGCTAAGTGTGGATGAAAAAGAGGGAAAGAAGAGGTGGGAAATCAATCAATAAATTGATCTATGGCATTATATATTACAAATGTATATGAAAATATATTATAAACATTTATATATAGATAGATCTATCTATTGATAGATATATACATACATGCAGTGGTAAATATATATATGTGTGTGTACCCATGGTGATATATCTATATATCTATATATCTATATCTATATAGCTATATATATATCTATATATACATATACATATATACATATATATATTAGCCCCAGTATTAAGTTAGGATATCCCAGGATATACATACATATCTATATCTATATCTATACACATATATATGTATATACCTATATAGATATAGATATATAGATACACATACACACACACACACATATATATATATCCTAGGATATCCTAACTTAATACTGGGACTAATATTTGGCAAGTGCTTTAGATCTTAAACTCAGCATCTCCAAATACTAGAGGGGCTACATATCAGATAAATTAAAATAGGTCATGTGAATTTTCCTTTTCCTTGCAAGTAGGGGCAGGAGAAACACCAAAACCACATTATATACTTTACAAGTTGCATTTGCTTTCCATTAATGAAACACATGTGAGGTTTCATTTTAACCTTAGAAAATATTGAAAATTTTGTCAAGGTATGCTATGAGTAGGTTGGGAATCTGCATCCAAATTTGCACCTGTTGAAGATGCTTCATTCTGGACATGCGGCTGTCATCTCTGTAATTCACACCTGTGAGCCCTTGAAGTTTTGGCAAACTGAGTAACAGCAACACCACATCACTGCAGTTCTTAGCCTGAATTTCTTAGGGGGCAAAGACTGTCAAATGCAAGTAGGTGGGGATTATTTAAAACATCTTCAATTTTGGTTTACACAACATGGAATAGAGTATTCCAAGTCATGAAAGTACATGGAATACTAAGTATGTACTACTGGTCTACTTTATGCTTTCAATATAGCCCTTGTTTCTCTTAAACTGACATGGATTTTCTTCCTCCTGACTTTTTCCTCCCCAACTTTCTCCTCCCTGACCTTCTCCTCCTTGAGCCCCTCCTCCCTGATCATCTCCTTCCCAATCTCTTCTCCCTAATCTCCAGAAACAGACTTTGAATCACATCTTTAAAAACTTTTAAGACTTTTTACCTGTTCCCTCTGATGGACAGTATCACAGCCTCTGGGACTAGAGTCCCTCCTGTTTCTCTCCTGCTAGCAAAGCAATAAAACTTTCATTTTTCTCAAAACCACGTTCTCATTATTGGATTGGCATCAGTGACAAGGACCTACCTTTCGGTAACAAGTACATGGAGTACATGTGTAAGAGCTGGGCTTGGGTACACATATTGTCACAGAAGTGGAAATGACATTATCCAAGGACAGTTAATGAAATAGTGACATTGCACAGAAATTCATTTTAGAGGGAAAAACAAAGAAATGGATGAACCTTGTTTCAAAAAATAATAGCAAAGATGAAGGATAGTATTTAATACCCCAGGGTTTGCCTCTTAAGCTTTTCAAATTTAGCTTCTTCTGGAGTAAGGGGAAGTTTTATGGCATTTCTGCTCCAGTTGTCCACAGCACAGTGCTGTGGAGTCCTACCCAGCTCTGTCCTGGTGGCTCTGTGGTTGTTGAATCAACACCTGGAATATGGGCGCCCTGAACCCATTTCTTTAAGAGGTCATTTCTTTATGAAAGTCACTGGTGAATTTGCAAAGGGACTGACTAGTCATGCTTCCTTTTAATACACTATTCTTCTGTTTGTTATATTTCCATACACAGCAAGAGGAGTGGAATACATTTAAATGAAGGATTGGGGGAATTTTTTTGTAACATGGAGAAAACCTCAAAATCAGAGCTATACCTTGATTTTTTTCCATTTGCTTTTTGAGATAACTAGTATGTTAAACCTCTCACAGGGTGGTTACCAATTTTATCTGTGTCCCTGACCTGATTTTCCCCATTCATGCTCTCAAAAGGGAAAGGGGAAATATTTTCTTATTTTTTCTGTAGTTTAAAAATTTTCCCTTTCAAACAAACTATTGTTTCCCATTAGCATTTAAACAATGTTGAAGTTTCCTTTTTCATTCTTCACAACTGCCCGCCCAACCCCAAGAGTGTTGGGACTAATTGTATAGGTTCCTTGTGGAGCGTTTTACCCTTTATCAACTACTTTCTTAGCCTTAAACCCTCCACAGAGAAACTTGAACTTGACAGTAATACCTTATTAGTCAATGACCTTCATTTTCTCCACCTATCTCCTTTTTTTGGGGGGCAGGGTGTACCGGGTATTGAACTTAGGGACACTCAACCACTGAACCACATCCCCAGCTCTTTTTTATGTTTTTTTTAGAGACAGAGTCTCACTGAGTTGCTTAGCACCTCACTAAGTTGCTGAGGCTGACTTTGAACCCTTGATCTTCCTGCTTCAGCCTCCCGAGCTGCTGGGATTACAGGTATTCATTAACACACCTGGCTTCCACCTATCTTCTTGCTTTTGAGAAGGAGAAGGAGAAGAAGGAGAAGAGATTATTGTTATTTTTTTAAATAAGGTAATGCAAGCTTCTATTGGAGTGATTCTGAGGAATACTGCTATTTATCTGAACTTCAAATAATTAGTGAAACCCATTGTGAAAATTAGTCATCGATTTCTATACTCCTGGTACATACTCTTCTGTGGTCCTTATCTCATTGGTTTAGACGTATTTATTTATTCATCTCCTTCTGTGTGCACTGTCAGAGTCTATAACTCATTTGTTTTGATACCTCTAGAGTCTAGTATTGAGAAAGCCATACAACAAGTAATAAGTAGATGTTTTTGAAAGAATTTGTATCCAATATTCCATGCCACTTTTTGAAAGTGCTCCATTTAATAAATTTGAGGACAATGAGATACATATTTTGAAAAGATTTCAGAAACCTATTTCAACATTAATTACTGAAAAGAAAGGGGAGGGCAAACAAGAGGATCAACATTTATGAAATATCAGTTCTGTACCATGTACCTGTATAATAGACCTCATCTCTTTTTTTTTTCCCTTTAAATAATCCTAGCAGGACTGTTAAGTCTCAATTTTATCAGTGAAGAAATTGTGGCACAAAAACAGGCTTTTGAGGATCATGGGTTACTATGAAACAGACCCGAGATGCAAACCTGAGACTATCTGTCTCTGAGGCTCAGGTTCGTTCTACCTTACTTCTTACTTATTTCTTAGTAGATAAATAAGTGACATCATTCCTATGTATCTGAAGACTCTAAATCCTCAGATTCAACCAACGAATGCTCAAATATATTTGAAAAAAATTGCACCTGTACTGAACATGTGCACATCTTTTACTTGTCATTAAACAATACAGTGTAACAACTATTTGCATAACATTTACATTGTATGAGATGTTATAAGTCATCTAGAGATGATATAAAGTATATAGGAAGATGTGCATAAATTATATACAAATACTACACCATTTTACACAAGGTACTTGAGCATTTGTGGATTCTGATATCCATAGGGTTCTTGAAATTAATCCCTGAAGGATACTTAGGGATGACTATGATCTATTCCATATTACATCAGCAGATAAATATTCTTAGGGCTTTCCTTTTACTCAAATCCCTTACATCATTCTCCATTTAGATTTGATACTACATAGCCTGAATAGCAAGGTGGGATAGTCCTATAATAAACAAATTCTGTGGGCTCCTGTGTGTCAGTGCCAATAGAAGTTTTATGATTTTTTAGTTCATTTCATGGAACTGTTCTGTAAAATGAACATAATAATAATATCTACCTCATGGAGTTTTTTGAAGATGAAATGATATTATACATATAAAGTGCTCTTACAAACCAGCACTATTATGTGTTGTCATTGCCATTATTAATACAACCTTACCACACCCTTCCCTTCTAACTTTTGTTTTTCCCTCACACAGTTCCCAAAATTGCCCGTAGTTGGACTGGCCTTCCCATGCTTTGCCAAACTTTATGATTATCATTGCCTTTATTCTCTTGCCTAAACTAACACCTCTTCTTTTCTACCGGCTCATGCAAATCCAATCAATGTTCTCACAATCTCAGACAAAACTGGCACTCCAAATAGCCATCCTATAGGTGTCAGTTAGCTTATTTTCCAAACTCCCTCAAGGAAGATTGCTCTATGTGCAAAGTAGCTATGGCAACAGGAATGGGGATCAATTATGGGCTCCACAACGTTGACCCTGCCTTTCTAAGGCTGGTCTGGCTATCAGTATTAAATGTCTGCCTGCCAACACTAGAAACAGTGCTGAGCCCTGAGAGGACTCCATTTTCCAGGGATGGAGATGGGAATTGGGTAGAGGAAGCAGGGCACAACAGACAACTTCTTGGTGGAATAATGGTTGATTACATTTAACCTCTTCCATCACAGAATAGCAATTTGTCCTCATAGGAATATGTATGTATTCTGAATACGGAATGACAATTCTTCCCATGATACTATTGCCAATACCACCATTAACAGATTTATAGTATATATTACTCACCATTTCATATAGCATTGCTTCTTATCAAACATTAAATTTTTCAGAAAAAGAAGTGTGGTTTGGCCTCACGGTTATGAAATTCATGGTTCTTACCATGTACTTTACCACTTAGAAGTTAATCTCAGCAGGATGTGGTGGTGCATGCCTGTAATCCCAGGGACTCTGGAGGTTGAGGCAGGAGGATTGCAACTTCAAAGCCAGCCTCAGCAACTTAGCAAGTCTCTGTCTCTAAATAAAAAAAAATAAAAAGAAAAAGAACTGGGGGTGTAGCTCAGTGGTTAAGTGCCTTGGGTTCAATCCCTGGTACCAAAAAAAAAGAAGTTCATTTCATAAACTGTTTAAATAGCCTATTGACAATATAGCTACTGTGCCGATTACAGTGGAAGACTGCTAAAGTTTGGATGTTGAATGTCCCCCCATGTGCTGAAGTTTTGGTCCCCAGTTGGTGGTGCTATTGGGAGATGGTATTACCTTAGGAGGTGGTGGGGCCTAGTGGGTGGAAGTTTGGTCATTGAAACTATCTTCTTGCTTCCTGGATGCCATGAGGTGACAGCTTCCTCTGCCCCACTTTTCTGTCATGATGTATTGCCTCACCACAGGCCCAAAGCAACTGGGCTAACTAACCATAGACTAAAACCTCCAAATAAGTGAGCCAAAATAAATCTTATCTTTTTTTATGAATGTGTTAGCTGTTCATTAGAAACACTGATGTGTGTGTGTGTGTGTGTGTGTGTGTGTGTGTGTCTTTTTAAAAGTTGATTATTTCAGGTATTTTGTTACAGTAACACGAAGCTGACTAAGACAGACAGTACACCTGTGAGTTTCAGAAACTATCATCAAGGTCATGATACATATTTTTATCAGCACAAATTTTGATTGGTATTGATGCCAATTGGTTGATATCATTGATTGGTATTGATTGTTACTGATCAATACCATTTCTCCATAGCCAAAATATGGAATCCCCAGGGATGAAGTTGAGAATGACCTCTCTCACTATTTCATCTGATAATCCACTGATCAAATTTTGCTTAAAAAACTAAAACTTTAGGCTCTGCTTATTGGAAAATATTGATTTTTTTTGTGTGTATGTGTGTGTGTGAGGTGGGTGGGTGTTTCTACCAGGGGACACACCAATGGTTCTATTGAATGGGAAGCTGAGATTGCTACCTGACCTTATTTTCTTCTTCAGGTCACTAAACTTCTTACATGCAAAGAAGGGGAATACTCTACTAAGCAGGGTCCTTGATCCTGATTATCAAGGGGAAATTGGATTGTTATACATAGTAGGAGCAGAGAAGACTATGACTAGAACTCAGCATAATCTTTGGGTTACCATTTCTAGTCATAACAGTTAATTAAAGAATACTGGTTTAATGCAAGACCACTAAGGGCTCAGACTGCTTATAATAAAAGTTTGAATCATCCAATCAGCTCAAGTAATTTGTCTGAGGTGAAGACTAAGGATAAAGGAACATGAAATAGGCATTGGACAAAAGAACTTTAATTTCTTAGTGTCCAATCATGGAAGCAAGAATTATAGCCTATTTTATGCATTATGTGTATATTTTTTCTTGCTTGATTTATATGTGTGTGTGTATGTGCACATACGCATGTTTCATTCCTTTCCCGTTCCCATACTATTTTATACAAGAAACATTGGTAGTAGTTTTTAATTTAGCCTTAAGATATAAAACACCCCTATGGGCTTTTTATTAATCTAAATGAGAAATTAACATTACAAGAGAGGGATAGAATGACTAATAGACTGTGTGCTTTCCACTTCTGGAGAAAGCATGAGTATATCCTACTTTGTTCAAGAAAAAACTGCAGTGATGATGTCACAGAAATGGTGGGAGAGGCAACTCCAAGAATTGACCCATGCACTGAGGCCACCACTAAGCTAGAAAACACTGACTAAATCAATTTTTTGGGGGGGAAATCTGGACCCTAATCAAATCCTACAGTAACTAGGGAAGTGCTTAATAAACACAGATGCTGCCAAAGTTTAGTAAGAAAATGTATCAATTTTGCCTAGTCACCTAATATTTTCCATTCCCTAGCTCAGCAGTGGCTGTGGGGACAGCAGCACATGTTCCTCCTGTGGCTTTCCGGTGCTGAGATTTTGTGGGGGGGGTATGTATATCTTATTCTCAAAGTATTTTGGTTTTCATCAGTCCAGGTTTGATCAGTACTCATTGTTATTGGCACCGGTTGATTGGTACTGATTGGTACCATTTCCCCATTGACAAAAAGCATAAGTCTTTGAATGAAGACATAAAGTTGAGAGTGACCTCTGTCACTTACTGCACTTGATAATTCATTCATCAAGGTTCTCTGAAGAACTGACATACAGACTGTCTTTTATTTGTTCCATTCCTCACTCTTGCACTACAGTAGACTTCTAGATGATGTCAATCAAAGGCATTAAAAGATATACTGTACGTAGTTGCCTGGGTCAAGGGACAGCACATGGGGCAAAAACCAAACAGGCCCAAAAGTATGGGAAAGAGAACACTAAGGAAGATTCTTGGGGGGAATGTGGCCTCTGAAAAGCTACCACATATATTGGGTAATTCAGACTGCAACATGCATGCACAAGGGCATGTGCATGCTCACCAAAAAAATGAGATGATCTTAGGTTTATATCTCTGGTTGATAACTGGTCTTTGCACAGAAAGAGGTAAAATACAAGTCAGAGTTGTAGGTGCCATTGCTTAATATTGAAGGAGTGTCATAGTACAGAGCCCATTTTCAAAGACAGGGAGAGAAGGATTTTTTTCCTTCTTTTTGGCTCTAACTGTTGAAAAAGATCTCTGACAATTCATTGACTGATGCTAAGACAGCAATATAGACAGTTCAGCAACCACACACAACAATGAACAGTCTTTGCAAAAACAGTTTAGAAAAGTCATTAAAAAACAGAATTACCATAGTCTTCTATAATCAACAAACAACAGCAAACAATGGGGAAGGGGGGGAGAACCTGATTCACAAAAATATTACTTTACAATATTCAAATATTCCAGTTTTCAAAAATTTCAAGGCATACAAACAAATAACAACTATGGCCCATTTACAGGGAAAAAAGAAACACTGTTTCTTTGCACAAACACTGTTGTTGAGGAAGTCCATACCTTCAAATTAACAGAGACAACATGTTTTATATATGCTAAAATAGTTAAAGGAAATGATGACAAGGAAAGAAAGAAAACAAGGAGAAAGATGTATGGACAAACAGAGACTATCAATAAAGAGATTAGTTATAAAAAGGAACCAAACAAAAATTCTGGAGATGAAAAGTACAGTAAACAAATCCTGCTGGCACCTTGACTTTAGCCTAGTGAAATTAATTACAGACTTTTGGTTTCCAGAACTGTAAGAGAATAAATTTACATGATTGTAAGTTACCAAGTTTGTGGTAACTTGATACAGCCAATAGAAAACTAATACAATGCCTTTAATCAATTCCAAATATTAAATTGTTCCCTCCTTAAAATACCTAGAGTGGTATCTATTTTTCTGCTTGGGTGTTGATAAGTAGGTGTTTTATTCATATTTGTGGAATAAATGAATGCATAATAGTTGTAAGATCCAAAGCAAGTCTGTTCATCCTCTACTGTTTTTGTTTGGGTTCCTCCAAAAGTTGACCCTGAAATAAGAATTTGGTTGTAATGTTTCTTGGGAAATGTCAGTAAGGGAATGGGGAAGTGAAAGAAGGACAGAAAGATGGCCAGAACCAATGCGGCATATGCTATCAAACAAGTTATTATGGAAAATCAAAACCTGAGCTTATTGGGGAATTCTAGGGGATAATATAGAACATGTACTTCATCGTTATTCTGAGAGACAAAGACTCTGGAAAGTGTATACCAACTGCCATCTTCCATCCTTGGTTGAGGGCTCTTGAAACTTCTGACCTGCCATGTGTAGGAGCTAAGCAGGTTCTGGTGGTCAAGTACAGTTACCAGACCACAGGTGCAGATCCTGGCACTTCCAAGTTTGGCTGGCATGCACTGAAGTGGTGAGGGATAGGAGGTTTAGGTGGGGCAGTGGCAGCCTCACCTGCACCCACAAAATCTGACTAATCCAGGCCCAGATCACCTCCTTCCTATTGGTCAATAGACACATATTATATGCACCACTCCTGAGCAAAGCAGTGCCTTTGAGATAATAATGTGTTAAATTTTTAGGGTTTTTGAGAGGAAAGCCCATGACTCATTTTTCTTTTCTGTTTCACATGGTAAACATATTATAGACATTGATAATTATAATTGCAAAATATCTTACTCTTGAAAGTAGCACTCTATTGAGTATTCTCCATGCTTCTTCTTTTGTAATTTTTTATTTCATTGAAATATTTGAACTACAAATTGTTAAGTGATCAACATAACTCGGGAAACAATCCAAAGATTTTATTTTCAATGTAAGTATCTCCCTACCTAACTCTATTCACTCTGAGGAAATCAGTATTAACACCTACCACTAGCCTTTCATAGCCTTTTCAATTTCCTTACAGATATACATAAATGTGCACATACTATGATTTTGTTTTGTGATTATACTATGCAGCCTCCTTGATACTTGTCATTTACTTGATAATATGCCATAGACAGTCCCAGGTAAAATAGATCTAGTTCGTTTATTTTAGTAGTTGCAGAATACTGCCTTTTGGATGCACTGTAATTTATTCAACCATTAGTCTACTGATGCACCTGCAATTTGCTTCCAGTTTTTTTCTTAAACAATGTTTCAGTAAACATCTTAACACAAATATTCATTTACCATCCTCAAAGTGGCATAACCAGGTCAGAGGGTATGTGTATTTGGAATTTTCATATTGTCAAAGTATCTGCCCCTGCTTTTGGTACCAGGAATTGAACCCAAGCAAGCTTAACCACTGAGCAACATTCTCAGTCTTTTATATTTTGAGGGTCTCACTATTGCTTAGAGCCTCATTATGTTGCTGAGGCTGGCTTAAACTTGAGATCCTCCTGCCTCAACCTCTGGAGTCATTGGGATTATAGACATGTACCAATATGCCCAGAGCCACTGTTTATCAGCATTAAAAAAATTCTCATTGTCCTTAAACATTCTTTATTTATATGTAGTAGGGTTTGCCTAAGCAGCATTAAAACAGACTGAGTATTCCTAATCCAAAAATCCAAAACCCAAAAGTACTTTTTTATAACCATCTATTTGATGCCACAAGTAGAAAATTCTACACTTAACTTTATGTGATGAGTCACAGTCAAAATACAGGTACACTAAAAATATTGTATAAAATTACCTCCAGTCTATGTTTGCAAGATATATATGAAACATAAATGAATTTTGTGTTTAGACTTGTGGTTCTACCCCAAGACACTGCATTATGTATATGCAAATATTCCCAAATCTGAAAACATCCAAAATCTGAAACACTTCAGGCCCAAACATTTCAGATAAGGGAGACTCAATCTGTATATACTTAGTTACGACTGATAAACTGGCAAGATGCCACTAGGCATCATTTATGTGAATCAATTGTCATGATAATTTTCCACTAAAGGGGAATTGAAGCATATTTATGCATGTCTTGGGGAGAAAGATGTGGTAGAAACTGAAGCAGGATAGATACTTCCTTTGTCTAAGCAAGGGAGAATGATGCCACTTTGAGGAAACAGAACATTTACCCCACTTCTAAATAGAGAACAATATAGTTAGGGCACAAACAGCCCACCCGCAAAAAGACAGTTTGCTAGAAATATTCTCAGGGGTTAGCAGAAATAACCAGGTTGTACTATGAAAGGTCATTAGTGGGGAGCAAAAAATTGTGAAATCACTTGTTGCAATGAAAGTAACATCCCCCTCCACAATTGTACCCACTTTACATATAATTCTTGAATTGGTCCAAAAACTCATATCACTTTGAATAGACACACTTTCAGAAATGGCAAAATACTTTTTCTCTGTTGATTCTTTTTTACTGTGAAAACACTTTGGAGTAGAGAAATAACAGTAGCAAGATCACTAAACATCATATTATTAGAGTTGTGAACTTTTAAATTGAAGATTATGCTTTATATTATTTGCAAACGAGCTTCCAAAATCATAAGCAAGACTTTACTCTTTTCTGGAAAATTCCCACTTTAAAGCTATTTGAAAGCCATTTAAAAAAGAAATTTGTGTTGAGTATGGGGGCATATGCCTATAATTCCAGCTACTCTGGAGGCTGAGGCAAGAGGATCACAAGTTTGAGGCCAGCCTCAGCAATTTAGCCAGACCTTATCACCTTGTTTCAAAATAAAAAGTATAATGGACTGGGCATGTAGCTCAGTGATAAAGCAGTCCTAGTTTCAATCCCCAATGACAAAATAGAAAGAACAAATGAGAGAGAAAGAGAGAGAGAGACAGGGAGAGAGAGAGAGAGCGAGAGAGAGAGAATTTCAACAAAGACACACTATTAATGGAATACCTAAGGACAATTCAGTGGACAGAAGAGGTATCTGCATTTTATGTACTAACCCAGCTTTGCCTATTTTCCTGCTTTGCTAAAAAGTTCATTTTCAAAACATCAGTGCTCTATCATTTGACAGCTTGCTGCTTCTGAAATTCTAAATTTCTGGTGTGCAGCTAATGTATGTACATTTAGAAAGCACCAGATCTGAATTCATATGTATGCAACTCTTAAATTACATGCTGCTGTCAAGTATTGACTTTTATGGTTGATAGCTTTAATATTACTATTTGTGTCTCTATAAATTATTTTTCAGAAACCAAAAAAGAGAGGAAAATCCAGGTTTTATTAATAGATATACTAAGCACAACACTCAAGACATAATTGATATGAATATCAATAGCATGATTTTAATAACATCAAACATTTTGGTGTCATAGGGAAGCATTTTCTAAATGCAGAATGTGAGTGGTATAGGGAATCAAGGGCAGGCTTTTAAGAGGAAATACCTGACTTGAATCTATGAACACAATAGAGGAATCTGCAAACCATTAGAGGTAGCAATAGAGATAGGCCTGGGGATTTACATGTACCATAATCTCAAAGTTTGCAACCATAACAAATAATAAATCAGTCACAAAAAGATCACCAAAATTTCCAGAATTCTTCCAACAATGGAAATTTGTTATTATCTTTAAATATTGTGTGAAAAATATTTGTGTGCATATATATGTGAGTACTGGGATGGGGGTGGGAGGAGGAAAAAGGGTGTTTGATTGAAGAGAGAGACTCCTTCAGAGTTTTTCCTGCCAAGAGGAATTTCAAACTTTTGGGATGTTTGGCATTTTTCCAGGCTTAGGTCCTGGCTTTCCATAGTGGCAGATGTATGAGAGGGGGTTTGCTGGGGGGTGTTTGAGAGGCCAACATAAGGCAGATGTGACAGAAGGCAAATGATCCATTAATGGAACTCCTGACTAATCAAGTTTGAGAGAAGCATGTGCAGAGGAAGACCTAAGGCCAGAGTCTCACAAAGTGTTCAACCCCTTTGACATCTGTCTCAAGGAAACAGGACCATTGCATGAACAAAACCAAAGATGAGGTAGAGAAAAACAGTCTTATATGATCCTTTTCCCCTGCTCTGAACTTCAGGCTCTAGTACTTCAATCAACCCTCCAATTATCAGGACTCGTCAATTAGTTATTTCTTACCTAAGAGATTCTTCTTGAGCAACATTAAATTGGTTTGGGCAATTTAACGACTAGCCTTAATTTCTTTTTTGCCCCAACAAAACCTTTGTTTTTCTGAAGTTCATTCCCCCAGAGCTTTCCTCTACAAATAAAACAATCTGAGTCATGGACTCAATAAGCTGTCCCTTATCTAATATACTTACATCCTAGCAGAATCTCTCAGAGCCTTAAGCAAAGAATAGGTTCAAATAGTGGTCTTTTCAGTTGAGCAGATTGCTGGGGGAGCAGATTGGTTGGAGTGATAGATTTATTGCTTCTCCTCAAACCACACCTTATAGAGAACTGCCTATTTAGCCTAAGATTAAGTCTTGTCCTTATGGCTTTCCCTTGCTGTATCTAGCTCATTGTCATATACTCAAGATGATACCTAATATACTGTAGACAGCTTATGTTATCTCCCATCTACTAGGGCCTTGGCTGCTTCCCTTGCTCGCCAGTAGGAGTAGCACCAAGGAAGGTCCACACTTTTCCTCTGGTCTTTAAAGCATGGCTGCCCATACTGCCATAGTCAGAGAGGCCCTGTGTGCAGTTCTGACTGATAATGACAGTCTATGATGCCTGCACACTGGCTGGACTAGTCCCCAAAAGGGTCTACTTTTCTCATAGATTCCCAGAAGGATTTTGGCCCAGTGAACCCAATCCAGAAGTGCAAGTAAGTTAATATTATGTAGACCAATAAGAGATTAAAGATGAGAAAAAGTCATTGGTCTCCCTTTTCCCCCCAACAGACCATTCTGAGACACAGTAGTTGCAAATACCCTCCCTGGACACATTTCTATGTGACTGAGTTGTGTTTTGCTGGGAGGCCAGCCCAGTAATGCACCACTTTGTATTTGTCCTCCTTCTTTCCCTTTCTCACTTATATTATTTCCCTCCAAATTGCTTCTCTGAGGTTGTACTCTCCAATAAAGTATTAAAGTATAAGCTTCTACCACTGGCTCTGTTTTTGAGAAAATTAAGACTAAACCATAGAGTAAAATATGATTGTTGAAAAATATCAGAGAAATATCAAAGTGTGTATATATTTCTCTTACCGTAAGCCAAATTTTGTCCTATTGTGTTTGCCTAAGGATTGTGGACTCTAGCAAATTATCAAGTACAGTACTTTGTCAGAGAGAGATAGGGAATGTTTGAGATCTGGACCCCAAAGGACAATGACTTAAAGGTCCAAGAAAGTTTGTATCAATGGAATGTGTTCACATATGTTCTGATACAAGTGTCACTAGGGCCTATCACACACTGTAGAAAAGAAATCAAGGTAGGGAAAGGGTGAGCAAATTCATTCCAAATATAGATTTTGTGGACATCTTGGCTGTTTGCCGAGGTTCAGGTAGGGATCTCTAGGGAGTCCCAGGGAGCAGCACACTGCTTGATTCTCCTCTGTATCTGCACATTCTCAAGGAAAAGTAAAGCTCATGAGTGTACATGCTTGATCACTGATCTGCAAAACAAAGAGCCCACCTTTACAAGTGGCTTTTAAAATAATTTCTACTTTACAAGAAATTTCTATTCACAGTTCTTAGCAAACAGAAAATTTGAAATGACCATATGCATAACAGGACAAGTGTCCCCACAGGGCCGTGTATGAAACTACAGGCCAAGCATAGACAAGTGTCCTCTAAATGAAATGAAGGGGAAATGTAATAATGGCTTTTAACAAGGTCACATTGAATGGAATGACAGAATAAATTGGACCACTTTAGAACTTTGCCAAGTGTAAGAATTAAGGTTAAATTACAAAAAATCTATCTAGATAATCTTGGGCTCTGAAAAAAAATTAATGGGAAATGGACTTAATTATTTGAGCAGAAAATGTAGTTCATATACATATTAAGGATACAGCATTTTACCCCAAGGTATATGAACAAAATTGCTGACAATGATAAATTTAATATTGAATGATTTACTTCAGACAACCTAAAATTCTTTTCTATATAAGAGATTTAGGGTAAAAATCTACTGCAATAGACAAATCCTGAGATAATATTTAATTTATATTTAAGTCAGTGGATAAGATAAATTTGAATAAATATATATAAATGCAAATATATATGTACAATTGTTCTGTAAATTTGAGGAAAGATAATGAAAAGCAATATGGAAACAGGTTAACAACATGTTTGGCTTACTGTCCCAAAAATCAATACATTTTAGCAATATAAACCTTCAGGTGATTTTGGATGAATTTGATTTATATTATTTGGACAATTATAAAATACGAAGATGATCCAACTAGGAAAAAAGAATCCTATAAAAATTCAGTCATTGAATTTTGAGAAATTAAAAAAATAATGCAAAGCACATGGTTAAGCTTTTCCTATGTATTAACTTGTTACCTCCTCAGAAGAACTCTGTAAAGAAACAAGTTTTTCATAACCTCATTATTGATAAAAATACTTTGGGGAAGTTAATTTGTCCAAAGTCTTACATTTTATAAACCAGAACAGGAACTTAGGTCTCTTAGACTGAGCAGTATGGTTACACAGCCATCCCCAATCTACTTGGTCCAAGATCATCCCATGTGTGTCTGGTCCAGCCACAAGGACTAGGTTTTCAGTCTTAACATTTTTGGTCAAATAACATTTTTGGTCAAATGTCATAGACAATTTGACTGCTCTTCCTTCTCCAGTATTCCTTTTTGATTTGACTATTTCTTCTAGTATGTGGTAAATAGGTGTTCATGTTGGGATATGTCTTTCATTTAATCAAGATACAAAGTAAAATGGTAATGGGGTGAAAAGTTTATCTCAATTTGAGCAGGTCCACAAATTTCAGAAAAAGCAACAGAGGTTGGTGATGCTCTGAAAATGATTTAAAAAGAAATTCCTGATGGCAACATCCAGGGAGTTATGTTTGATTTTCTTTTGTTCCTTTTCAGAAAGTATGTACTGCAGCCAAATTTAGGATGTTCCCATAGGATATCAGGAAATATGTCACAATAATTTGTTTATGCCTAGCATGCACAAGAACCTGGGTTCCATCCCTGACACCATGAATGAAAGAGAGAAAAAAGAAAGGAAGGAAGAAAGGAAGGAAGGAAGGAAGGAAGGAAGGAAGGAAAGGAGGGAGGGAGGGAGGAAGAAAGGAAGACATTAAAAAGTGTGTAACGTTCCTTAAGTGGATTCCATTTTTTATACAAATTTTGTAATATACTAAATTCAATGCATTAGTCTGAATATATAGTTTGTCTACACTTAAAGAGAAAACAATGAGACTGAGTTTCTTGTGACCTATGAGATCATCTCAAAAAGGGTCTTATGTGCTTGAGAATTCAATTGAGTTTGAATTCTAGTTCTGCCACTGAAAGGCTGTGAGACCTGGGAGGTTACTTAGCCTCTTTTCCTTGTTTTTCTAATCTCATTATAAGGATTACGTGATATCATGTATTATAAATGCACTCTTTGTATTTGTTTATTAATAAACAATATTTTCATGTACAGTGTAGAAAGCTTAATGATTTTATAAGGAAATCCAGTTTATTTAATTTATATAGTTTATATTCTTAAGTCAAAATATTGATTTTTAAGGAGTAAAAGTCTTTAAAAGATGTGTTGTGAATGTATGTATTTTTTTATTTTCTCTTTCCCCCCACTTCCTTACCACCTACCAGAGAGAGAGAGAGAGAGAGAGAGAGAGAGAGAGAGAGAGAGAGAGAGAGAGAGAGACAGAGACAGGGAGAGAAATAGAGGTAGGGAGGAAGGAAGGAAGGAAGAAAAGGAGGATAGGAGGATAAGAGGAAGAGAAGAAAGAAAACAAAAATGAATCAAAACAAAAATGATTTTTCCATGTCTTCATAATTGTTGGAAATTTGATGTCTTTAGCTGCTGCTATTTGAAAAACATGTATAATTCAATACAAATTCAAATGACATTAGGCTGAAAAATTTCCACTTTGTTAAAACTGATGCCAGCAACTCGTACAGCTTGGTAAGGTCTTAGGCCTCATTAGTAGGTACCCCTGAAATAGGCAGCAGGAGGAAGCATCAAATAGTGCCTCCTGCAGTTTCCATCAGGGACAACACACTGCATGACATGGTACCCCATTGGAATTGCTGCCTAGCAAGTTGTCAGTGGCTGTATGAACACAGGCTACCAACCTTTCTCCCTTCCTTATCTGTTCTTCCAGCAGCAGAGAGTGACAATGGTCAATTTTTTCAAGTTATCTGCACTGAAGGTTGGCCTCTGTACTCCCTTCTTTTCCCACTTTGAGGAGTCCGTGGGACAAAATGTCAAGTCAGAGAAAGGTCTGTTTTGATACTGTGGGTGCTACTATCATTCTGTCATTTTTACTTTTAATGACAATTGTTAAATACTACAAGTTTGAATAGTGGAAAAATAATAAATATGAACCTTCTATGTATCACTAAAGTATTAATGAGTATTCCCTAGTACTTTGGGAAGGAAATTATGGTAATTTTACACTATTAGGTAGAAGTCATGAAAAATTATTTAATCACAAGATACACAAGGTTTATCAGTAAAATCAATCCAGGAATAATGTAATAGCCAAATATTCTATTGTGATTTTAAAGCCATTATCCAAATTGGTTGCTGAAAAAAGAAACTATATATAATAACTAGAGAACCATTAACATGCTGGTGTCACTAAAAGTTAGCTATAAGAATGCTCATCCAAAATTACAAGCATAATTCAAAAATCAGAGAGGCCTAGAAACAAAACACAAAATGGCAATCATGAAATCCATCAACTGCTCTAATAGCAACTTACATTTATATAGTGACTTACACTTTGAAATGAGATTTCACAGATGTTTTCTTAATATAATAATCCTTTGAAGTACATGGATATGCATCATCATTCCTGTTTTTCAGATGAATATATCTGAAACAAAAAAGAATTATATAACATGGCAAAGTGAGACCTATAATTCAGTTTTCTTGTCTTTGGGGTCGGTCTTTTCTTATCTCTCTGCAAGTCATAGATATTAATATTCATTATATAGAAGCCATTGGAAACCATCCCAATTTGCCTGAAGATTTCAAGATCACACACACACACAGTGTGGTGGTGAGAGATCATTGCAATAATGTTTTGCTTTACTGTTGCATTAGGAACCCCAAATCGGTAAAACCTCTTGGTATTTATACCTTGTGAGTTTCCACCCTTGCAGCTGGGATGAACCAATGTTGGCCTGAACCAAGAGAATATAGTTGGAATGTTTGGTTCAAAAAATTCACAATGGTTTTAATTTGAAAAGAAGGAAAAGGAAACCAAGAAATGACCCAAAAGAGCCGTTACAAGTACTCAAAGATGCAAATGACTTACAAGCACCACAGTCACCCAGGTCAATGTGCCTGACATCAGCCTATTTGGGAGGATATCAAAGGATACTCAGTGTGCTTTTCTTCCTCACATTCCTTCCCAAGCACCTAAAGTCCCATTTGAGTCATCATTTTCATCTTCTCATATTTTGGCGATTTTTCTCTGTCTTTTAACAGTCTCATTGATCTCACTAATGAATAGAGTGCTGAAAATTTGCTAATTTGCAAACCTGCAGTTTCATGGCCAAGTAGCTGCTATCTTTTCCCAGATGGTATTCCCAGAATTGAAAGTGCCCACATACACAGTCCTCATGGAAGGAAATGTATTCATGGATGCAAAATGAAACAGTGAGTTTATGGAGTGTCATTTCATATCTAAGCAGCCACATTGTGCCTGGGTCTTTGGTTCAAACAATTAGCAACATTGTTGCTCTGACAAAAAAATAAGTCAATTTCATGAACTTTTAGTCTTTCACAGCGGGCCTCTCTTTTTCCCTGATGATGAAATATATTAATGCAGAATTCATAGAACTATTGTTAGGATTTTGAGATACAGGAGTGGGGAATACTCACTCATTCAGTAACTGTGTACTTGGAAAGAGTAATGAAGTCTAAATTCCATTGCTTTGACATTTATTTCAGTTGTCTATTGCTGTATAGTTAACCACTATAAAACTTAGCAGCTTAGAAATCACATCCATTACATTTTCTCACAATCTTGTGACCTGGGTTGTGCTCAGTTGGGGGTTCTTCTGTTAGTCATCATCACCAGGCTCACTAATCTAACTGCCTTCAGTTGGCAGATTAGCTGTTCTGGGCTCAGTCAGGACCCTGGGGTGCTCGGTTACTCTCTTACTCCATGAGGCCTTAGAGCCTCTCTTTTTTTCAAGTGGCCTTTTACATGATCTCTTCATGCAGGTGACCTTTCCAGCAGAGTAGTCAGACTTCTTTCATGACATCTCAGGCTTTCATGAGCACAAAGTAAAAGATGCTGGGCCTTCCTAAGAGTTAGACCCAGAACCAGCACAGCATCAATCCCACTGTACTCTCTTGGCTCAGGCACTCTATTCATTTGTGAAATCAATGAGACTGTTAAAAGACAGAGAAAAATTGTCAAAATATGAGAAGATGAAAATGATGACCCAAATGGGACTTTAGGTGCTTGGGAGGGAATGTGAGGAATTATATATAGCACACTGAGCATCCTTTGATATGTTCCCAAATAGGCTAAAGTCAGGCACATAGACCTGGTTGACTGTTGTGCTTATAAGTCATTTGCATCTTCGAGTACTTGTAACAGGCTCTTTTGGGTCATTTCTTGATTTTCTTTCTTTTCAGATTAAAACCACTTCAGATATTAATAATCCCCCTCAACTGTGTGAAGAAGGATTCTTTAAGACTGTTATTAACTGACTGTATATTAAGCCTTAATGCAAAGAATAATAGTGGTTACATAATGGAAGAACATAATTCAGAGAAGGGGAAAAGCCTGAACCAGTTACAGTGACATCTAGCTCTTCTAGCTCTTTCATCGTGCTCTATGATGACCTGTGTGAATTCAAGAGGCAGCCAATGTTTGCTTAGAAATTAGCAGATGGCCCCAAAATGCATAACTTTCAAGCCCTACTTTCAAGGCATTTAGAGTTCAGTTTAAGAAAACAGTGATAAGAGGGAATCTTAATTATTCTCAGAGTCAGTGAGTCTTAGAGAAGCTAATGATGAAATCAGTCCCCTTCATCTGGAGAAATGGACTCAAATTAAATATATACATTATTTTCCTGCCACTTATTTTGCCAAGAGGCAAAATAGAGTCTCTAGTCCTGACCTCTTGTTAGTACCCAAAATGCCTACAATCTTGATGTCAATTGTTTGAGAGAACCATAGATGAAATGGTACCTTACAGTTTAAAATGCAATTTCACAGATATTTTTCTTAATAAAATAGTCCTAAAAGGTGAGTGGAGCATGAGCCATTATGTCTATTTTTTTGATAAATAAATTAGTTGGGAAAGGTCCCCACAGAAGATCAGGAGATTCAAAAAAGTGTCAAGAGGTAATATGCTCATAGATAATAAGTTGCTGACTTTGAGAAGAAATTCTTCAGAAATATAAATCTATCCAATGATTGTGATTAGAAATCAGAGAGGGCAACTGTGAAGGAGTAGAAGATATACATGAAAAGAAAGACAAATATCCCAGAGTGTACTGAGGGAAACTCCTCTTGTGGAAAAATGGGAGTTGTTAAGTTCAGAGGTCATGAGTCTCTAAGATGGCATTAAGTAGGAATCAATCTCTCACTCAACTTCCTTCCTTTAAACGGATGTCAAAAAGTCCACAGAAACTGCTGAGTCAAAATAAAAAAGGAATAAGAGGACCAGCCTGGAAGAAAGCTCCTTTTCTTTTCCAGTATGGAAATAATGCATGTTTCCTGGTGTGTAGGAGAGTGTTAGGCTTACCATGACAGGATTATTTTAATGTATATACGCATGGACACACCCATGAATATCCACACGCACACCTCCTCCTGCAAATGTTACCACCTTTATCTGGTGTATTTAGTGGACATATTACCTGAAAAGAACACTGGGCCCTCTCCATTTTCATATGCACTGCACTGACTTGCTAAAAAGCTTTCAGCATCATCCTGAATAGAATTGGAACAAACTAAACTGTTTTATGGAATCTCACCTGTCTTCATGCTATAGAATAGCAAACCTTTCCCATATTTCCATGCCCTACAGCATCCTTCACAAGTTTCTGAACTGGATATGCTTTCTAGAACAAAACTAAGACATGAACTGGACTGGTGGACTATTTAGTTTGAATTTCTGGTTTCTACTAAATGATTCAAACTCTTTGTACCATAATTGTCTTTTTGAGCAAATTGAGGATGAGTCCAATTAAAGTAGAACCTGATTGCTTCTTCACAGCAGTTGACTCATGTTAGAAATTCCTTGATATTATTTCATCATGCAAGAAACAAGTTTACTATTAATAAGAGATTGTTGCTTTTTTCCCCAGAGGTTCTGTGAACTCGAGATAATCCAGTGTGTACTCTATATGTACTGACATTTTTTCTCTCTTCCTGATGAAAGCTAAAGGAAAGACACAGTTAATCCAAACATGGCAAATGAATATACCTCCTCCACAGCTTAGGCCAGACTAGGCCAGCTCATGCTTTGTCTAGCTGTCTCTAATTTGCTGTTTGATTTTCTACCACTCACAAGCAAGATAGAGGGTTGTTTGGCAGAAATTTAATGTGCAAAAATATTTTACCATCTGCTGGAATATTCTTGGATGTTATCCCTCCAGAAGCACTCATTATTAAAAATATTTATTGGACATGAACAATATATCAAATTCTGTTCCAAATATGGCTGCCTAACAGCTACTACTCAAACAAGAACAAAAAAAATGTGATTTATTACATTTAAGAATGGGCTAGAGTTAACTCTGTCCCTGAATTCTTCTCCTCTTGACATTATTTTCCCCTTCCAGGAAGAGGAAGTTAATTAAGGTAAGAATCATGTTTCTCTTATTTAGAACATGAGAAGTCCTTAACACAATGCATATAGAGAGACTAAAAATGTTGATTGAATTATAAATTCGTGCAGTCTATTTCATCATCTAAATTGCAAGTTTCTTAAAGGACAGTGAAAGGATTTACTTATTCTTGGGTATGAGAGCATCTGTTATTTTTTAAATTTTATTTTCAATTCTTAGCATCTAATGATGCAGTCTAGGTTTAGAGAAAAGCCCAATGTAAAAGTCAAAATACCTAATACTTAATTTCCCAGCTTCCTTTGCAGGTAGGATAGTGGCATGTCACCGAGTTAGATCAATTAGGAGCTAATAGTGGTAAGAATCAGATATTGTGGAGTATTTATTTACGTCAGTATTGTTTGCTATTCCAGAGGTTCGAGCGGTAGGAGAGGTAACAGTGAAGACTGTAGTGGCCAGTGTTCATGGAGGTGTCAGAAATCCTCTCTCCAAGTCCCTCCCAGTTCTTATCCCTGCAACAAGATCTTGCCAGTCTGTTTACCAAACCTGATTCTATGGCTTTCCTTGTAATTCTGCAGCCCCAATATACTTTAAATGACTTTCTCTTATGCTTAAATCATACAAAGAAATTTCTTTTGCTTCTATGTTAGAAAGTCTAGCTGATACACTGAGCTTCCTCCTTAGCCTCTCTGTAACAGATAGAAAATAATTTGAGGACCATTTACCCAACACTTTTGTGTTCCACCCACAGGTAATTTTAATTCTACATTCTCTTATTTTTTTAACTGTTTTAGTAGGTTAGTCTTGTCTCTCCTATGATATTGTGAGACACTTAGAAACACAAAACACATTACCTATCTTGATAACCTCCAAGACATAGCAGGGAACTTAAAACTCAAGAAAAAACACATACTGAACACATATTTCACTGATCTATATAATCTAAATAACATCAGGACAATAGTCATTAGCTCAGTAGGTACATGACTCAATAGAAAGGTAGGAATCATTCTTTCTGGATCAAGATAGAGAACACACGAGTTTCTTAAAATTAAAATTCAGTGCCATATAAGAGGAACAAAAGATTTTACTGAGTTCAAACTCCTTTGAATTTGATTTAGTCAAATCAAATTTTGTAACTAGACAGTCTTAAAATGAAGACTGATTGTAGGTGTAGAATTCAGGCTAAAATTAGATAAAATAAGAATGAAAGAATGGATTTTCAATGTCATTGGTCTCTAATGTCATTGTTAAACTAACACAAATAGTGCATACTTTTCTCCTTTCTCCCCTTCTCTCCCACCCTAAGAATAGTCTCTTAACAAAGTCAGAGGAATTGGTTTGGGAATGAGTGTCAAAGGAATTAAAGGAAGAATTGGAGGGGGGATGCAGTGGATGGAAAACCTCTGAAAAGGCACCCTTGAAAGTGAAAATGGGCCTGCAGACTAAGTCGTATGTTGTAGGGAAGAGATTCTGGTAGCTGCCCCCCACCACTTTCTCTCTGTATGAATGAGAAAGAATTTGTACAACTATTTGTGTCAAAGTAGAGAAGATTATGTCTGCTTTTCGATAATCCAAATCTAATCACACAAACATCAGTGTTATGATGAATCAATGTGAAGCAGTTCATTCTTTTATGTATTCATTCAACAATCATGTTCTGTAGACTTCTATCACATGTTGTTCTAGGCTCTGGAGCTAGAACAGTGAATGTGACCAATAAAATCTTGGACTCGAGGGGTTTATATTTTAGTAAGAGAGATAGGTGATGAGCCATTAAGGAAGCAGAAATATATTATAGGTATCAGATAGTAATAAGTGCTATAAAGACAAATAAAGTAGGATGGGATAACGGGAACTGCTATTTTAGGCAGGGTTGCCAGGAAAGTTCTTTCTCTGAGGTGGCTGCATTTGGGAAGAAAGTTGAATAAAGTGGGAAAATAATCCAAGCAGACATCTGGAGGAAGGTGCTTCTGGGATAGGGAAGAGCAAGGGCAAAGTCCCTGAGGCATGACTGTACCTGATGTGTCTGAGGAAAGGCAAGGAAGCTAGTTTACCTGGAACCAGTGAACCCAGTGGAAGAATGTTAGATGAGGTAGGAGAGTACGTTGGGCATTCTGACATGTTGATCAGATCTCCCTTCAATGGTGACTTGTTGCCTTAGCTATTAGAAATACTGTATACAAACAGCCATTTGCTGTCAGAACATTTGGGGATTAACCCAGCTGCTGCAATGTACCTCAATCAAAGTCTTGCCCCTTCCAGGGTGGTGTACATCTAATAACTAATGAATGGAGAGTATAAAAGCCCACAATCTTGGCTCAATTAGGAAAACTCTTTTTAACTTTTAGCTTGTGGGCTTGCCATGAAGTCAGCCAAGACTTGTAGAGTCTAGATTGTAGTTCAATCTCCCCCTCTGTCCACTCTTGCTTTGTTTTCCTCTCTTCCATGGACTTTGATTCCAGGAGTATTCCTTAAAAATGTTGCCCTCTAAACTGTATCTCAGAGAACCCAATCTGCAACTGAGAAGTAGATACGGATTCCTGTAGGCAACAGGGATCTATTAAAAGGTTCTTTGAGACTCAGTGGGTTCTGAGCAGAAGAGTGATGTGGTCTGATTTATATTTTGAAATGATTACTTGGCTTCTGTATGGAGGAGTGCATGTAGGAAGAAAAGAGAATGTTGGGAAGATATTGAAACAATCCAGGCAAGAGGTGATGGTGATTTAGGCTAGAGAAGCACTGATGGAGGTGATGAAAAATGAATGGGTTCAGGATACTTTCTGAAGGCAGAAATGAAAAGATCAAGCAATGCTCTTTAGCCCATTGAAGGAACCATAAAATGTAACAATTAGTATCAGAAACAGAAGAGGCAATAAAAAACATGCCTATTCTACAAGCACTACTATGGTTTAAAATGTGTAACAACACTAATAAAATCAAATTACCTGGTCTATTCTTAACCCAAACCTTTTGTTTACATCATAGGAACAAATATCACTGGGTTACCTGCTGGAAGGTCATGCACTCTTTATATTAGAGGTCAGCAAACTACAGACTATAAGACAAATCTGGCCTGCTGCATGTTTTCATGTAACCTGCCTCCTATGGATGGTTTTTACATGTTTAAACTTTTGAATCCAAATCAAAACAAGGATATTTTGAAGCATGTAAAAATTACAAGAAATTCAAATTCCAGCATCCATATAAAATTTTATTGACACATAGTCAAGCACTTTGGTTCACAGATAGTCAATGGCTCCTTTTGTTCTTTTTGAACAGAGATGAGTAATAGTAACAGAGACCACATGGCCCATAAAGCCTAAAACATTTGCCTGTTAACCCTTATAGAAAGGTTCACTGACCTCTAGTTTATGTCACAGAACTACAACCAGACAGAAATTCTTAGCTAGTGCTGGTAGGGCTGTGACCTGCTCACTTCCTCTAACTTTGTTCCTGCCAGATACTCGGGTGATGAGCAATCGTTCAGGGTCAATTTGTTAAAGTTTATTTGAAGGGTCTATTGAATTCTGGCTTTTTCTGTGATTTCTTTTGCTGGTTTAAAGGTCTATTGTGATGCCTTGGCCTTGGGTGTTAGCTTTTTCTTCTTATTACAAAACACAGGTTTGGGATCTCTCCAGCTGACCTTGTAATTGTCAACTACCTACTATGCAGCATGCAGTGACAAATGAAAGCAAATGGCCAATAATTCAGTGCCGTTCTCCACAGCTTTCTGTGGTACATGCTTCAATTTCTCCCTGTTCTTGACCCTTGTCCCTGTCCCTCTTGTTTTTCTCCTGCCCCAGCAATTTGGACTTGACATTTAAACTTGATCTTCCAAGTATTGATCCTAGTATTCTCTAGGTATTTTGACTGGTGATTGCCTTTGTATCCTTCTGCTCATAGCTGTCATACAAACTCTAGACTGGCTCTGGTCTCAGGATTCAATCCCAGTGCTGCCCTCCATGAATGACATCTCCAGCTACTGGAGGCTGCCACACCAGCTGACCATGTTTCTGTTGTGCTCCTAGAGTCATCTCTTCTTTGTATTTGAGCACACAGAAGAAAATAATGCACCTAACTTCACTTTGCTCCTTCTCCATCCTTTGAGCTCTTCTGTGCATCTACTCTTAACTCACACTCATCCTTCTTGACTATACCAACCGAGAGATGTATCATGGGCTTGTTATGATGCAGGAACCACACCTTTTGCCACAGGTTTATAATTTTACTCACATTAATATGACAACAAACATAATTATCACAGCTCATATTTATTGAGCCTATACCTCTGTGTCTGATGGTGCATGTATTAGTCTTTTAGAGTTGCCATAATAAAATATCACAGACTGGGTGACTTAAACAACAGAAATTATTTTTTGGTACTAGGCATTGAACCCAGGGTTGTATAACCACTGAGCCATATCCCTGGTCCTTTTTATGTTTTATTTTGAGACAGAGTCTGGCTAAGTTGCCTAGGGCCTCAGTAAGTTCTGAGAATGACCTCTAACTTGTGGTCTTTCTGCCTCAGACTCCTGAGCCACTGGGATTATGAGTGTGCACCACCATGCCCAGCTAGAAATTTATTTCTCACAGTTCTAGAGGCTAGAAGTCCAAGATTAAGGTCTCTCTTTCTAGAAGTCTTCTTGCTATGTCCTCACATGGTCTCTTCTTTGTGCATGCACAATCCTAATGTCTCTCCTTCCTCTTTTAAATACATGGGTCCTATTGGATTATGTCCCTAACTTTATGACTTTATTTAACCTTAATTACTTCCTTAGAGACCCTATATCTATACATAGTCTCATTTGGAGTTAAAGTTTCAGCATATGAATTTTGTGGGGATGCAATTCATTTCGTAACAGTACATTACCCTACATATAATATCTCATTTAGTCCTCTCAACAACTCCATGATATACGTAGGTGCTCTTCTCAACCCCATTTTACATATGTGGAAACTGAGACCTCATTATATTTACGGAACACTGAAGTAGATTTAGGTCTGAACCCCAGGTCTGACTGAACCCACAGCTTACTCCTTTCATTTATCTAGCCTATCACAGATTACCTAGTTCTTTCATAAGATTTATATGAGGTAACTAATTCTTTGGACAGTTCTTTTTCTTCCATTGGCTCTGAGCTCCTTGGTTACCTCCAGGGTATTTAGGCAAGATGGCTTACTACTCACAATGACCTATAAGGCCTATACTGCCTCAGACTGATTGTGGAGTCCTGGAAGACAGTGGAAATATATCTAACAAGTATGTTAACCTTGTGGATATACCTGTGTGAAAGACTCTCTGATCTGATTTTATAGCACACTGGGGGGAAGGTGATTTGATAAACTTCCCTGATTTTGAGTGGTGACAAAAAGTATGTGTGTGTGGATGCATATAAGTGTGGAAGCCAAAAGGGTAGAAGAGGAGTGAACAGAAAAATGAACTAGTATTTACAAAGCATCAATTAAGTACCAGGAAAGTTGCTTCGCTAAACTACGACATTTTGTTTCATTATTGCTAGGCCTCTTTAATTAAAAATTGTATTGAGATTATGGCAGAGTCCCAAGTAGTTGTTAGAAATAAGAGATTCCTTGCATAGTTTACCGTTTCTCCTAACAGTAACATTTTGTAACCCTTTTATAAAACTATAGTATAAAATCACAGTCCAAGATATAGACACTGATACACCATTCTTATTATTTCTCCAGTTTTGCTTGTGCTCATTGTGTGTGTGCGTTTAGTTCCATACAATTTTATCATGTGTATGGGGTTGGGTATCCACAATCAGTGAAGACCCATAGAAAACAGTTCTATCAACACAAGGATACCTTGTATTTCTCTTTTATAACATGCCTACCTCCTTTCCTGTCCCAAACCCTTGGCAACCATTAATCTGTCCTCCACTATCTAAAATTTCATCATTTCAAAATGTTTTATAAATAGAATCATACACCATATAATCTTCTGCAAATGGCTTTCTTCACTTCACATGGGTCCTGGAGATTCATTCTAATTGTTGCCTCTATCAATAATTCATTCCTTTTTTTATCACTGAGTGGTATTTTACGGATATATGTTTATCCATTTACCTGTTGAAGTATATCTAGGCTGATTCCAATGTTTGCTTATTACAATTAAAGATCTTATTGTCACTCATACACAGGTTTTTGTATGGACACAAATTTTCAATTCTCTAGAATAAATGCCTGAGTGTACAATTGTAGGTGTACTCTTGATGAAGAATAATTTTAGGTCCAGTGAGACAAAGAGGCTTCCTGGATGGGGTCATTTGTCTAAGGCACAACTGATATGGAGAGGCCCTCTGCTGGATGCTTATTGTTAATGAGGCTTCTTATTGGTCCTCTTTGAGGGTGATATCTCCCCTGATATTGTCAGTTGGACTTTCATTCAATTTGAGGGAAGAGTCAGCATAGCTGTACTACCTTTTGTTGCTAGATCAGAGGTAAAGAGTCACTGAATAGGGGTTGGTTTTTCTTCTACTGGGTTGGTCACATAAGATATTGTACAGTTGTGTTGGTCCTTCAGTTCTGAGGCCTCAAAAGAGTTTGTCTTACTACCCTTCAGACTTCACCTTTAGTTGTCTCTTCCAGAATTCTGAGGCTTACAAGTTGTGTTTAGTGCTAAGGAGCAGGGAAAAAAGTTTATGGAGTTTTGTATGAACTGGAAGTCTATGCTCATTTTAAAGATAAGCAAAGAGGTAGAAAATTCAGGATAACAAAAATCTAGGCAACAGGAAATGGGTGTGTTTTCTCTTGTCTAAGCAGATCATTCAAACTTTGATTGAACTTCTTTACAAAGAGTTAATAGACACAATTTTGTATTTCCATTATTGTCTTGAAAGATAGGAGACTAATAAACATATGATAGAGGTTGAGGCATTGAGCTTTTAAAGCAGAATTTGTCCAAGAACCTCCTGAACAATGCTAAGAATCCTGTAAATGAATATTATTTTCTCCATTGTACATATGATAGAACTCCATCCCAGTAATGATAAATGACTCAACCCTTGGTTACTTAAGGAGCTAGAGAGTCCATCTTTGCTTTGAGACTGGGGAAGGAGATGGGTATGAATAAAGCTTCATGTTCATGTCCATCAAATTCTGACCTGACTGTAAACTCAGGTTTTATTGTAAATTTGAAAATTTTTAAAATTGAATATCCTCAATTTTTCTTTAAATTTGTAGCACAAATGTCCAATAAGGGACATGATCCATTTCCAGGTTACAGGTATAAGTAATCTATCACTGTCCTTTATGTTTGAAGTCTTAAAGTAGTAACATTTTGTTTCCATCCAAAAGGTCATTCTTAGAAGATTTCCCAAATAAATGATATAGATAGTGCCTATTTAAGTTGGAGTTTTCATAACAGATTAAAGTTTCAAAAATGTAAATTTTATTCACATTAAGAAAAAGATCATTCCATAGTTTTTGAATCCTATTTCTCTTAGAATGTTTTGGCAAATATTTTGTCTCTTTTAACTTCATTTAGATATGGCAGGAAGTAGAGGATGAGTGATTCCAACTGTAAAATCTTTGCAGTCAAGGACATATGGTTGGAGATCCTGCTCTGCAACTTACTTGCTCTGAGACCTTTAGCAAGTGACTTAACCTCATTGTACCTCAGGGTCTTTATGGAGAAATGGTAGCACTTCCCTTTAGCTTAGTTAAATGTGGTCAAATATCTTGTACATAGGAAGGACCCCCAAATACTTGTTTTCTTTTTTTCCATCTGTCCACACTCAGAATTACCTCAGATTAAAAGGATTGATATTAAATTCTTACAGAGGAACAAATTCAGTTTTCCATTCTGAGTCTGAGTTCCATAGTTGCATCCCTTGTGTTGTCAATGATGTGTCAGAATAATCCATTGAAACATTAGCCTGTGTTTTTTCTTCCTCTTGCTGTGAAGAGTATATAAGGGGGACTGGGATTATGGCTCAGTGGTAGAGCACTTGCTAGCACATGTGAGGCACTGGGTTCAATCTATAGCGAAAGAAAAGAAAGAAAAGAATAAAAGAAAGAAAGAAAGAAAGAAAGGTAGGTTTAAAACAGTGTATGAGGAATCTTACCTCCACTCAAAACTCACAAATGTAGTCTAAATCAGGGTTTCTGAGTTCAGAGCTCTTTGCCAATGAGATTGTTATTTGGCTTGTGTACAAAAAAACTAAAGGTATAATTTTAATTTATGAATTTTTTAGATGGGGTCTCTCTGTGTTACCCAGGCTCTCCTTGAACTCATAATCCTCCTGCCTCAGCTTCCCAAGTAGCTAGGATTACAGGCACGCATCAACATGCCCAACTAAAGGTACAAATTTTCAGGCACTGAGAAAGCCTCCCATACTCAGGTTTAAACAGGAAAAAAACAAACAGCAACAACAAAAACCTTCATGTTCTGAGTAAAGATGGTCAAAAGAGAAGATGGATGTTTGGAGAACTTTTTTCCCAAGACCAGGGAGAGTTTATTTTAAATGGGAATTTCCCCTAAGTGTCCTAAGTATTCTGGTGGATATTCATTACCCTTTTCTCAATTGATTTCTGGTTTTTTGTTATGGAAAATAATTTAATTGAATCAAATCTACTTTTGTCTAAGAGATAACCTGAGAACTGAAGGAGAGACATAAGGTTGAGGGTCCAAATATAGCTCCTTAAGTCATGTTCAGGCTTGAACTATCAGCATCAATCAAGATTACAGTACCCTGCCAGAATGTCAGTGTGTAAGATCCTATATCAGTCAGTATAGGTCGGGCTATGTTGTGGTAACAAGCAACCCTTGAATCTCAGTGGCTTCAAATAACAAAGGTTGATTTGTTTATTAATTGATTGATTGGTACTGGGAATTGAAGCCACTGGCACTGTACCACTGAGTCACATTCTCAGCCATTTTTATCTATCTACCTACCCACCTATCTATCTATCTATCTATCTATCTATCTATCTATCTATCTATTTAAATTTGATATAGGGTCTCCCTGAATTTCTAGACTGGGCTTGAACATGTGATCCTTCTGTCTCAGCCTCTTGAGCTGTGGGATTACAGACATGTGTCACAGCACCTGGCACAAAGGTCTATTTATTGCTCACAGCCTTCGTGGTTGACTGTGGATCCTGTTCCTCATTGTTAACTTCCACACTCTGGGATCCAGAATAAAGGAGTAGCCACTCTCTGAGAAATTTCCAAGCATGTGCTGACTCTCAGAGCTTCTCTACCTGAGAGTGCAATATCACTGCACATATCAGTGCACATTTCACTGGCTAAAGGAAGTCACATGGCTGCACCTAACTTCACATGGTTAGAAATACAGTCTTACCATGTGACTGAAAGGGAAGAGAACAGATTATTTTAAGCAATTAATTCTAATGTCTTTAACAGTCTGTCTTTCTGTTGACTAAATATTCAGTTTATTCTCCTCTCATGGAGAAAATGTCCATATTCATCCCAAAGGAGACAGCCCAAAAGTCCTGTTGTGTCTTGGCAGCAAGTTAAAATTCCACATCTCTTGGTACTTAATGGTACTGTCTTCATCTAGGAGTTAGATGCAATGATGCCTACATCAAGGCTGGATGGAATTACTCTTGATTCAGAGAATTATGGACTAAAATTTAAAAGTATCCTCACATGTAAAATATATATGATAGAATAGAGGTAAGCTAATGAGAACACTCCTCTTTTAAAATTGAAAAAAATGGAAGACATTGGTCTATAGAGATGCTAGTAGGCAGATGTCGGCAGGGCACTAATGGGTGATAAAAAATGCTTAAATATTCAACCTCTGCTTTTCACCTTAGCCCTTAGTTATCAACCTTATCCTCATGGCCTAGACATCAGAGAATATGCCATCCTATAGGAATTTATTGTGCAACAGTCCAAAATCAAGGTGCCATCAGGGTTTCCTGTCAAAGCTCTAGGGTAGAAGTCATTCCTTCCTTCTTCTAACTTCTGCTTAATGCTGGCATTCCTTGGTGCTCCTTGGCTTCTGGTCACATCATTCTAATCTCTTCCTCTGTCTTCACATCACCTTCTCTGGTGTGTGTGTGTAATCTCCCTCTTGCCAATTAATAGGACACTCACAATGGTATTTAGGGTTCACCCAGAATATCCAGGATAATCTCCTTATCTCAAGTTCCTTATTCATATCTCTGATTCACTTTTTCCTTATATGGTATCATTTACCTGTAGGGATTAAGATCTGATATTTCTGGGTGGCCAAAAGATATCAGATCTTAATTCTTCAACCTATTATAGAATCATTTTAGGTCAAGTTTAGCAGAATATATCTTTATGTCTTTGCAGTCATTTCCTTGTACAGTTCAGGTGTTGCTAGCCATCCAGATAGAATAATCCTATTTCCATAGTGCTGACTCACCTCACATTGTAACACAAAGATTCAGGGCCATGTCCATATATGACTACCTGTGGAACCTGAAACTAGAAGGTACATGGTGGGGGAGAGGCAAATATAGAGAACACCAGAAACCAATCTGTGAAAAATATTCTAAATCTAACAGTGTATCTATGAAAGAAATTTGATGGAGTTGCTCCTAAAGTGGACAATCCTAAAAATGTACATGGTATTGTCCATAACAGGTTGTGAAGTGAAAAGAAACTTCCTGAACTATCGATAGAAAAAACCCAAATTTCCATAATATGTGCTAGAAGAAAGACTGAATCATCTTTCTATTCTTTATGTAGAAAATTATAAAAGATCATTGAGGAATAATGTATCCCAGGGGCAGTTCATGAACAAAAAGGTTAATTTTTATGGTATCTGTCAGGTTTTAAAATTTTTAAATGTGTCATGTTTTCTCATTCTAAGTGAAAATTAACTTTTATAGTTGATTTTCTAAGTCATCTGCTAAAGTTGAATAAAAATTATTTAATTTTTATCTTATATGTCAGATTTTAAAAATTTAAATGTATCATGTTTTCTCACTATAAGTGAAAATTATCTTTTGTAGTTGATTTTTCAGTCATCTACTAAAATGGCATAAAACTTATTTAATCCTTGTGGTATCTGTCAGTATTATGATTTAGATATGAGGTGTTCCCCAAAATCAGTTAACACAGGAACATTAAGAGATAAAATTATTGGATTGTGAAAGCTGTAATCTAGTAAGTTCATCCTAATTTGAATGGACTGGGTGGTGACTGTGGGCAGGTGGAGCATGGCTGGAGAAGATGTGTCACTGGAGATATTCCCTGGAATGACTCATTTTCCCTGTGGCCCCTTCCCCTTTCTGTCTCTCTGCTTCCTGGCCATCATGACCTGAGCGACTTTCTTCTGCTGGGTCCTTCCCCCATGCTGTGCTGCCTCATCTTGGGTCCAGAGCAATGGAGTTGGCTGTCTATGAACTGAGACCTCTGAAACCCTGAGCTCCAAATAAACTTTTCTTCCTTTAAGTTGTTCTTGTTGGGTTCTTGGTCATAGTGATACAAAATCAAAGTAAAATAGGTTTAAAAAATTTTTTAAATGTCATGTTTTGTAATTCCAAATGAAAATTAACTTTTGTAGTTGATTTTGTATTTATCTGATAAAATGGGTCCCTAGTATTGTACAAGTTTTAGGGTCTGATAAAGCCTGTATGAGCCCTTAACTGAAAGACCCTCTTTAGATTGCTCTATGGTTCAGGCATAAGCCAAGGGGCAGTTTCTTATATACACAAAGGGAAATTGCCTCAAAAGTCAGAGGTCTTCAACATTCACAAGAAGTCAGTCTTATATCCAGCTTGACAAAACTGGCAACAGAGAGCACTTGCTCTCTAGCCTATTGTCTGTGGTGTCGGTCTGACATCAGTGTTTCTCCCAAGCCTGGCTGAAAAAGCAAATACATATGAGTTATTGATTGAATGAGGATGTGCACTGCACCCATCCACTCATGGTACCCACTAATCTTCCCTAGAGTGAGCTAGACCATGAAAGATGTATGTATAAAGCCCTAATTGCCCTTCCTGGATTATGTTTATATGGTCGAGATAGGTATTTAGAATAAAGAGGGAGAAAAACTGATTCTTGAAGGAAAAACCCACAAGCCATTGAGATGCAGAAAGCACAGTTGTAAGTCTTGAGGAACACTCCCTTGGCCCATGACCTTGCCAAATGAGGGAACTACACAAACACAGGAAAAACTGGCACAAAATTGTGCAGCTTCACTCTGGCTGAATTCTAGTCTGATCCCTGAAGAGTCCTTCTAAGAATACTGAACCCTCAGTCCAAGACTGGGCTGCTTTTCATTCTGGAGATAGCCCCATTTTTCCTTGAATGTGTATCTACCTTTTAAAATAAACCTTCATCTAGGCCTTTGTCTGACTTGTGCTCATATTCTTTTCTGTCACATATGCCAAGAACCCTGCTGGTCCTGAGTTGACCCCTCTCCTTTGGGAACTCCTTGGACCCTTCTCCAGAGACATCTCTTCTCCGATGAAATGGTAACTCAAAGGGAAGTATAAAAAACAGTCCTCTGAACTCAGAAAGTCAAGGGTGGTGTGTTTTTTCTTACATGTGAAAACTAGAGAGGAAAAAAAGGAAAAAAGTAAACAAGGGAGGATCTCATTAAATTAGCAGGGAGATCAGCAGAATGGAGGAAGAGAACTGGGCTTGGGAGGAGAGGAAGGAAAGGGAAGGTACTGGGGAATGAAATTGACTAAATTGTGTTATGTGCACATATAAATATATCACAAAGAATACTACTATTTTTATTATATAATTGTAATGCACCAATAAAACAATTAATTTTAAAAATACAATGACATTTTATTAAGTTGAAGTATAATATATATTTAAAAATTGTATATATGTTATTTCTTATTAAATATGACAGGTTTACTAGACTAAAGTAAAAGAAACAGTCCTCTGAAGCCCATTTGTGAATTTATTGTGGGGATGCTGTTGAAGCAATTGTCCATTATGTTCCTATTTATGAGAACCCTGAGGAGACATTTCTCTTGGCTCTCCTGAGCATCAGGTTTAATTTTATTTGTATCAATGTTGTACATCATGTGTCTGGTTTTGTCTCTCATATCTCATGTTTCTAGCAGAACTTTGAGAACTTAGAATATGAATTTCAGTTACCATTATGACTCCTACTTCCATCTAAACTACTTTTATATTTTCCTTTACCTTGATTTTATTATTTGCTTCCCATGAATTGTTTCTGATCTTGTATTTTAAAATGTATTTATGCAAGCTGCCCCCAAATTAGTCTGCAACAATGTGGAGCAGAAATAAATAATAATATAAAAACCACATTAAGCAATTTAAAAAATAATAAAACACCTAAAGCACATTTCCTTTCAAGGTATTATTAATTATATGCAATTCCTGCATAGGCCTTATGCCAGCAAATCAAAACCACAGTTGGTGAGAAAGGATTCAGGTTTCATTAATGAAACCTTAGACAGTTTCAGTTGAGGAAAAAAAACCTCATTTTTTTCCTTTTCCCTTTTTTTCTTTCTCCATTTTTCACTATGATTATTGTTCCTTTAAGTATACAAAGGTTCTCTGAGGCTCCCACTTCTTTCTTATTCAAGTAGGTTAAGTCAAATTACACATAACAAAAATGACAAAGGCCTTCCTAATCTGCAGTGCTTTCTGCTCCTGGGAGAACTCAGGCCTCCTGTTCTTGTTTCCTTTCCCTGAGTCAGCACTTGCCTAGTCTAAGGCCATGTGCCCTCAGCACAGACTGTTAGGAATAATAAGGGGAGAGAGAGAGAGAGAGAGAGAGAGAGAGAGAGAGAGAGAGAGAGAACAGCCTGTATTTTAAATTTCCAAAGGAGCCCTGCTCTTTAGTTGGCAGAACAATTGTGTTAATATAGTTCAGAAAAGAAGGACTAAGGGGATTCAGGAAAATGAAAACCAGTGTTTCTCTAACTCCACTTAAATTAATTTTTTTCATAGTTGCATATCATATTGTCAGTGAATCTTTAAAATCTACAATCATAATTGACAAAGGTGCTATGGAATGGGCATTTCACATGCTGTTAGTATAACTGAGATCTGGTACAATTTTTTCAGGAACAATTTGGTAATGCATAACAGAGAGAGAGAGAGACCTTTGATCATTTTTCCTGTTTTTGGACCAAAAATTTTATTTCTGAGACTGGGGGGATAACTCAGCAGCAGAGCTTTAGATTATGTAGAGGGAAATGAGGAGAGGGTATGAAAAATGGTGGAATGAGACAGACATCATTACCTATGTACATGTATGATTACACAAATGGTATGAATCTACATTGTGCACAACCGCAGAAACAAAATGATGTACCTACCCCATTTGTGTACAATGAATCAAAATGTAGTCTGTTAAAAAAAAAAGAAGAAATGTTAACGTGAGAAATGGAAGACTCAGGAGCTTAATCGTGTCACAAGTTGTTGATAGTCTATGGAAAGTTTGGTCTTCTTCAAGATTTCCTAGAAGAAAAATTTTTGTGGGGGCAGGGGGGCTAGAGATCAAACCTGGGGACTCACACTGAAATTAATTTTGATGCTAAAGTATGGCATGAGATATCTCTCTGGTGAGGAGATAATCCCCAAAACTAGTTAAGATGATAAAATTAACATTAAGATTATTTTATGAACTAGGGCTAAAACCCCTTTTACTTATTCTCCAAAGAAAAATCTGGTATTTTGTGGATTAAATGCTATATACTCAATAAGTATGTTAATTCAGATAGTCTTCTTGTTTCATATTTTTCCAGTCCTAGTTAATGTAGCCCTTAGGTGATTGTTTATATGATTTCTAGATTATTTCCAACTAGCAACTAGCATATAATCTGATGCATTTTTTCCTTCATCATTATTTTTGCTAAGATGTCTTGCCCCCTCAACATGATCAGTCCTTAATTGCATATCTAAATTAGGTTCATCTTCTAATTTATTTTGACCGGGTGCCCATCTGATTTAGAGTTCAGGGAGGTGTTTTATCTCAGGATTTATGAATCAGTTTTTTAGTCTACATCTCCCTGACTGTCAAGGTTCTTATGACCTTGACAAGACATTATTTTTTTTACTTCTCAAGGCACACACTCCATCTTATACACCATTCTCTAGCTTATGATTTACTGTTTATTTCTAGTCCTGTCCACTGTCCATTCACAGGAATGCTTTAGACCAATGCTTCGCATGTTCCCCTATGCAAATTAGCTCCATTTTTGACAGTCTGTGTTCACTCTGTGTCCATTCACAATGGTTCCTTTTCTGCCTTTTCCTGAGCTGCTTTAGAGCTTCTGTGAGGTCACATTTTATGTTTAATGATAGGGACCTGGAACTGAGGCCCAAACAAATCATCCAACAGTAAACAAGAAACTCTAAACAAAAACATCTATCACAGAGTAATGACATTAGGCGAGAATAAAAATGATTAATATCGATTTTGAATGGCTCTCTACATATGGTGGGAGTGTATGTATGTGTGTAGGTAAGTAGGAGAATATTTGCTGCCTGAAAAGGAATAGGGGCAGGACATCACAGAGTTGAGATGGAAATGAACTTCAGTGGCAAGATGTGAATGATCCTATCAGGAGCCTATATATTCTAGCTACTTTGGGGGTAGGTATCATGATTCCTGTGCTATATCATGCACACACACATACACTTGGAAGCCTAGATGCCAACATTCCCTGATGTGGAGGAAATGCTGAAGAGTGTTCACCTCTCCATACTTGTCAGTAGGTAACATGGAAGGCTGCACAACTTGCTACCAGGCCAAGTAGCAGAGGGGGCTTATCTCCCACCCCCTGTCCCTGTCATCTTATATCAACCTTTATGAGAACAAGCAAGTCAAGTGTTCCATGAATACTTAATTTCAATGAACTGGCAAGACTATTTGTTTTACTTAGAACACCATTTCTGCTTCAGGATAGCTCCATATTTGATTCATTAAACTTGTTTATGTGACACTCACTAAATCAGAATCCTTTCTATTTGGTGGTTCTGTTGTAAGGCTTTAGAAGTTATATGCACTGTGTGTAAATCATGCTGCACCTGCATTCTTTTCTTCTACCCCATAATCTCGGATTACCACACTAACAAAAGCATCCAAAAGAGAAATCCAAGAAAAAGATCACAAATCATTTAATCAGTAAATACCATATTATATAGTCAAATGAACATTAAGCAAAACAACAGCAATGCTTAACATGTTAAACACTTATGAGTTGTCAGGCATGTCCAAAACAATTTGCATGTAGTTTATCTAATCCTAATAATACCCCTGAAAAGTAGGTATTGTAGAATACAGAAAAGTATAGTTCTTGCTCTCCACTCCACAGAGGCAAAGGCCAGCTGGCTAGCTCCTGGAGGAATTCATTTCTTTGTGAATTTTCTGAGATCTAGGGCCTGGCTCTCAGTCTCAAGCTAAAAACCTGATTATATCAGCTCAGTGAATGTGGAGCCATCTCTCAGGGGTAAATCATAAGCCAAGGAGAAATCACCATCAGACAAATCTGATACTCAAACCCACATGCTCAGCATATGTATCAGTCAGGGGCTCCACAGGAGACAGATGGCATGCTGAAATTAGGATAATTGGGGGATGGCTCAATAAAGGGGTTATTTACATAATGTAGTGCAAGAGTAGGGAAACCATACTGGAGATTACAGAACTGGAGGCTAGTAAAACTGCTCTGTCTCCACCTGTAAGCTGGAAGGGATGAGGAAGGAAATGGTTCCAATGAGTCTTGGTGAGGGAACCACCTTGTTAGGAGTTACAATTTTAAGCCAAGGGACTCAGCCAGTCCAAAGCAACCTTAAGGGGAGGAAATGGTGAGAATGTTGGTCTTGCTATCACTCACTCTCTCCAGTCTCCATATTGGGCTCCCTATTAGTGAAGCCTAACAAGAAGCCACAAGGTATGGCTATTCTTTGAGGCAATCAATATGGGGCAGCTTCCTAGAGTAAAGATCAGTGTAGAGAAAAGTAGAAAGTAAATGTGTAGTGGCAAAGAGAAGATAGGCAGCACAAAATATCTTCTTCTTAAGCCAAACCTGAGTTCAAACCACTTAATTAGTTTATCATAAGTAATAACCATACCAGTGGCTAGGAATCCTTGGAGTTCATATAGTCAGCCCATTGCCAGCGGTAGGCAGAATATGTGATAGGCCAGATTGAGATTAAAAATTTGTTGGTGAGTGTGGACTCAGAGCAAGGGAAAACAGGGGAATGGACCAATTGATGATGTCAACCTAAGATTGTCTAATATACCTATATTATAGAAAGGATGACCTCACCTCTGAAACAGGAATGCTAAAAGCTAAAAAGTCCTGTATAGCTATTGCAATATAACAAACCATCCCAAACTTTGTGACTTAAGAAACAATGAACAAGTATTAATGATATGCAATGTTATTCCCATTTTATAGATGGCAAAATTAGAAACATAATTAGAAGTTGGAACTGGACCAATATCTAACAGAATTCACCACCTGCTTACTTTCCTTCATAGTGAGTTACTTCTCAAAATTTTGATGAAAACAAATTCTAAACCATAAAATACTACTAGAATATAAAGGAATATCATCATCATCATCATCATTATCAGTTCTATTGGGAGCAGAGCCCTAGTCCAGAGTGAGGTAACAGTGTTCCAACAAACAATTTACATTCTTCCCTTTTCTCTAGAAACAGCAATAAGCACTTCATAAGACTCACATAAGAATCAGTCTTGATTAGAAAGTTCTGAGTTAATGGTTTTCTATTCTATTGAATAGCTATTTATTCTTTTTAACTAACTGATATTTCAGTTAATAAGTCAATTGGTTGAACAACTGGGTTATAGAGCTATAGAGTATACAAATTAAACCATTTGTGGAGCTAGCATATCTCCCATTCCCATTATACTCTACATCAAGATAAGGACAAGCCCACAGGTTGTTGTAAACTCAGTCTCTGCCTTTAGGAAAATTTGCTGGCTTTTGACCCATCAAATAATGTATAATTTTGTCTTACCTAAGTCTGTATTCCTTTCTATTCAAAGAGTTAGATAGTAGTAGTAGCTATTTATACTTCTTTTTTGTAGTACCTAGCAAACAAAGCTCCAAAGTGTCTGAAAAATATTGTTATTTGATGTAACAATTAAAGACTGAAAGAAGTTGGGAGGAGGGGTTAGAAGGAAGATGAGGGGTTAGTGACTCCTTCCATAAAACACTATTGCATAAACATTAATAGCTTAGATCAGCTGGGAACGGTGGTGCATGGCTGTGATCCAGGGGCTAGGGAAGCTGAGGCAGGAGGATTGTGAGTACGAAGTCAGCCTCAGCAAAAGGGAGGCACTAAGCAACTCAGTGAGATCCTGTCTATAAATAAAATACAAAATAGGGCTGGGGATGTGGTTCAGTGGTTGAGTGCCCCTGAGTTCAATCCTGGGTACCAAAAAAAAAAAAAAATTAGCTTAGATCATTAAATGGAATTTGGTTACACTAATGGCTACTCAAATAAAAGCAACATAAAAAAGATAGGGAGTTTATTTTTATTTCATATAACACTAGATATAGAGATAGGCAAAAAAGAGATGGATGGAGGCTGTGTGGATGCCATTAGTGACATTATCTCCTTGGGGTTTTCTGCCACATCATCTCAAACAAAACCATGTACAGTATGCATTATCACTTGGTGAACATCTCACAACATGTTTTGGGAAATGGTTATCTAAATGAATTCTTCACTTTACAAATCCTGAGAATTTAATTTAACCAATACTTATTAATTCCAATACTACATGAGAAAAACTGTTTTTAAAGCAGCTATCTGTCCTGGGAAAGGACTGATAAAGGAGATAAGGATCCAAATAGGTAAAGCAACTCAAAAGTTGACACATCCAATGAATAGACAGAGCCAAGGTAAGAGTTTGAGCACCTCAACTGCCATGTTTCCTTCTTTGGACATATGTGACTAAGATTCATTAATAACATATAAAGCGGAGGCATTATTGTTATAATTCTTCCTTTTTTGATCAGTAAATGTGTCTCAGAGACAATGAGTAACTTGCCCAGGGCTACTGAACTATCAAAATATTCAATGTTAATTCTGTCAGGGCCCACTGGACCTCAGATTCTTTACTTTTCTACTATAACATGTTTATTGTGTACTGATTATATTTTTGACAATAGCAAAAGATAGAAACTACTTTAGCTGTGAGAGCTGGCAGGTTCAAAAGATTCAAATTTAGGGTTTAGGGTTAGTTCCTTGTTGTAGCAGGGATTGGGTTCAGGAACATGGAAACAGAGATTTAGCCATTCATGAGGTCAATGAGCTGACCAACTTCAATGGGAGATGGTCTACACCTCAGGTTGTACCCTGACTATCTAATGTCACCGTAGACACCAGACATGTTAGTGCCAACAGTCCTATTGTCAATAAAGACTCTAATACATGACCCAGACATAACTACCTCAAGTCTTAGGCAGGGCTGAACTTGCCAGATGTACCTAGCAGTGACTTCCATGAGTTTTCTGACATTCCTTTAATAGTCTTTTCTTTATTTATTGTATACTGTGTTAGTGAGCTACTGTGACAAAACACCTGAGAAGATCAATTTGGAGAAGGGAAGATTTATTTTGGCTTACTGTTGGAGAGGTTTCAGTTCATGGTCAGCTGACTCAATTGCTTTTAGGCCTGTAGTAAGGCTGAAACATCACAGCAGAAGGCTGTGACCAAGGAAAGCTTCTCAACTCATGGCAGTCAAGAAGCAAGTGAAAGAGGGAGGCCAGGGACAAGATATACCCTTCCAGGCCACACCCCCAGCAATCTACTTCCTCCAACTGGGTCACAAGAGCCCCACCTGTGAGCATTCCTGCATTGAGGACAAAGGTTTTGATACACAAGCCTTTGAGGGACATTTCAAATTCAAACCATAGCAGTGTCTTTTATGTACCTGCTCTTTACATCCCATCCACCACCAAGTTCTTTCTAAGGTTTCTTTCTTAGCTGGGTATTTTGAATTCTTACCTTTTTATTTCCCATTGCCAGTCTTCAGAGTTGCATCCTGGGGTACTCTCATGAAGAAACCAAACAGGAGGCTGTCACCAGACTCACAATCCATAGCCTCCCACTCTAAATTTCCAGAAAAGTCTTTTTAAACATTATGGCACTTATATGTTCAAGATGTCATATGTAATACTTAAATCTGTTGAAAATTCTTTGCCAAATGTGACAGAGACTTGTAGTGTCTTACCCATGTACCTTCACCCCTTACTCCTTAATTTTAGAAAAGTCTTAGTTTTATTCAGTCATCAGTAGTGACAAAAACTACTACTTGTAAGATTTCCTTAAAGAGATGAATGATCTACTCATTGCAAGAAGAGGAAAGTACCAGATGTCCCTCTAGAAAATCTATTAAAAGAGATGGAATATGGACTTCATTGTGTAATTATTAAGAGGATGGACCTCATGCACAAAGGAACAGAAAGACAGAAAGCACTAGTTTCTGAGGACTTCATGGGGCTTCCATGACATCTCTGGGCAGGCTGCTTGTAGAATTATCTTCATGCCAAAGAAATAGATCTAATCTAAATAGAAGTATTTTCCAAATAACATCTGTATTCCATTCCAGAAAATAAGATATGCTACATAAAATGCTAAAATAAGTTTTGCTACAAAGTAATGATAATGTTATTTTACAATAGAAATATTTTAGGTAAAATGTCAAACAAAACCACCTACCGAATTTATTAAAGCATCACTAAAACACAACAAATGCTAAGATGTAAATGACATATGTGTTGAGATATAAAATACTCAAAATATCACTTACTGGTGTAAAAACCATCAATATGGTTATCAGAGTTCTGACCATCACACAATGGAACCCCCTTCAATATGTTTATCAACAAACAATTGGACTTTGACCTCCAGCCAAAAAGGAAAAACAGGCACCATATTTACTAACCTAATTCAAAGTATTACTTCTTCTTTAAGTGTTTGATAGGATTCTCCAGTGAAGTCATCTAGGCCTGAGGATTAGTGTGTGTGTGTGTGTGTGTGTGTGTGTGTGTGTGTGTATGTATGTGTGTGAAAAATGTTTTAACTAATTTAATTTTTAAAATAGATACAATGCTATTTTAATATAGATAAAATACATATATTTTGAAGTAGTATATTTTTATATAGATAAGTGGCTATATTAATAACAATTTTTAAATCATGGGAAATCACATGGAAAAGGACAGGGATCCCTGAAATATGAGGAACAAATGAGATGAACTTTACCTTGACCGGTTTACTAACTTCAGAGAATTTCCAACCTGACATTCTAGGGAACTAAGGCAGAGCCATAAGGATTCCTTGAGTTAAGGAAATGTGGTCTGAGAATAATCAACAACTTTACTACCTTAATCAACCATAAAAAGAATAATACTACCAAAAATAAGCATTATAAAAGGAAATAACACAATTCACAGTAGAAATCAATGGGCTAGAAAAATAAAAACAATAGAAACAAATTATAAAAGTATAAATTGGGACTAGGGGTGTAACTTAGTAGTAGACAGCTTGCCCTGCATGCTTGAGGCCCTGGGTTCTATCACCAGCACCACAAAAAACAAATAAACATGCCTATAAGTTGATTCTTAGAGAAAATCAATAAAATTGATAAAATACTCACCAAACTGATTTGAAAATAAATAGATAAAAAGACATGTGGAGTTAAAGAAAGAGAGAAGTGGGGAGAAGGCACAAATTAGTAACATCAGAAATGAGAATGATTATATCATTATAGATTCTATAAATAAGGGATTATTATGAAATATTTTATGCAAATCAATTTGATAAATTGAATGAAATGTACAAATTCCTTGCAAGGCACAAACTAATAAAGTTCTTTCAAAAAGAAATGGGAAATGGGTAATCTGAATAGCCATATAACTATTTTAAAAATTAAATATGTACTTAAAATTCTTCTCACACACACACACAAAAGAATCCTCAGACAGGGTGTGGTGGCATACACTTGTAATCCCAAAAACTCGGGAAACTGAGGCAGGGAGAACATGAGTTCAAATCCAGCCTCCACTACTTAGTGAGACTCTAAGCAACTTAGCAATGCCATCTGTTTACTACCTGGGCCCTGGGCAATATAGGCACTGAGCTAAAATCAGAAACTCTGGGTGGGACATTTGGTTCTGCCACTCTCTTCCTTGCATAACTTTGGATTTCAGTTATCTTTCTCTTTGAGTCTTATACCTACTCTTTGTAAAGGAGAATAATGAGATCTAATGGTCATTGTGGTTATGGTTTCATGCTTGCATAGCTATGTCAGAATTATCAAATAGTATATTTTAAATACTTGGCAGTTTATGGCATGTCAACTATACTTTAATAAATCTGTTTTTAAAAAGCAATTGCTTTATTTTCTGCTACCTACAGCATCTGTAGTATGCAAGCTTCACTTTCCCTTTGTTGTTTCTTTTCAAAACATCTCCTTCACATATTATGACATTCTCCCAATTGTATTTGGAATGTTTCTTGAGACTTCTCCCACACGGTATTTTGTCTTAAAATGGTACAAACGTTTAAATGTTAAAAATGTCTTAAATATAATTTTTACTACAGAAACCTAAGCCAAAAAAATGATCAATTGCAAGGTATGTGTATTTGTAACTTGGATTCAGCAGAAAGCAGAGCCTGAGGCTCCTGAAGCTTATGTGCTTGCATTTATCAGGAATCTGATTCCAGAGAGAAGAGGAACAAAGAGAGTGGAGCAATAAAGGACAACAAATATAAAATTGCATTGTTGAGCTTACTGTTGCTAAGTGCAACAGAGTGCTATGTTTGTGGGACTTGGCCCCCCAAGAAGCTCTCTCTATACTCTAAGATTCTACTAGGAGCAATATGTGGATAAAGGGGATGGATTTATCCACTGGTTCTTGTTTCCCACAGGTGAAAGATTTACTCACCAGATATTAATTTACCTACACTTCTGGATTATGCAGACTAGGGTAAGGGCATAGGGCAGAGAACCAAAGAGAGAAGCTTCTGGTGCAGACAGGAGGTGAGCACTCTGTGATTGAGAGTATCTGAATAGCCCTGTAATAGTTGCCTTGCCCCACAGCAGCTGAAAAAAAAGGGAATAGGAAAAACATATGAAACCAAAAGGATCTGAAATGGTGCATCATATATGTCTGATAAATGTACATTCTGTAACTATTAAGAATTGGAGCAAGCTTTAAAATCAAGTGGTTTGTTCTATGCCCTTGGTAATATGTAACCTACAGCTAATCCTACTTGACATATGTTATGGATTGGATGTGAGGTGTCCCCCAAAGGCTCACATGTGAGACAATGCAGGAAAGTTTAGAGGAGAAATGATTGGGTTGTAAGAGTCTTAACCCAATCAGTGAATTAATCCCCTGATGGGATTAATTGAAGTGGTAGGATGTGGCTGGAGGAGGTGGGAATTGGGGCGTGGCTTTGGGGTATATATTTTGTATCTGGAAAGTGGAAAGTCTCTTTCTGTCTCTCTGTCTCTCTCTCTCTCTGTCTCTCTCTGTCTCTCTCTCTCTGTCTCTCTCTCTCTCTCTCTCTCTCTCTGTCTCTCTCTCTCTCTCTCCTTTCTGATGATGCAAGCTGCTTCCCTCTGCCACACTCTTCTGCCATGATGTTCTGCCTCACCTCCAGCTCTGAGGAATGGAACTGACCTTCTATAAACTAAGACCTCTGAAACCGTGAGGCCTCAAATAAACTTTTCCTCCTTTAAAATTGTTCTGGTCAGATCTTTTAGTCATAGCAGTGAAAAAGCTGACTAAAATAACATGTATCTTGCTGCTTTGTTTCATGTGAGCACTTTCTTTTAATCAGTCTTGTAGCACTCATTCCTGAGATACACTAAATTTACTTGAATCACTTTTCACAATCATTGACTTCTGCAGTTCATTCCACATCAACCAAAATATAACACCTGAGATAGGAAAATCAGTATTTTAAGAGGTTCAGGATTTTCTAATGTGTAAGCAAGGTAGAGAACAATTGAATTACTTCATTTCCTAACCACCAATACTATTCACATCTTCACTATTTAATGAAATGCTCTCTTCTTTCTTTAATACTACTCTTATTCAAAGTGCATTTTAAGTCCTACCTCACCTACATATCTTTTCCTAATCATTTTATCCTTCATGATCTTTTCCTTCTTTGGCTAGATCATCTGCTTTAGCAAAGCATCTTCCACACATCCCTCAGCAGCCTGTAGTGAAACCCTATTTTTTCCACACTTTTGCTTTCCTCTTTTCTTCCACCCTTGGGTTCCAGGGTATTGATTTACACATGTTCTTAACAAGAAGGAATTTCCCCATAAATTCTATAGTTCTATTTATTTTTAATAAGGTCTGGTGTAGCAAACAGAATTTAAGGTGGGCCCAATAATCTCCATCTTCTCATGTTCATGCCCTTAAAAAATCCTTTCTTCTTGAATGTGAGTAAAAGAATGTGACTTGCTTCTGACTAATAAAATATGACAAAGGTAATGGGATGTCATCTTCATGATTATGTTATGCTACATTACATAAGAAGACGTCATCTTGTTAGCTGTTCCTGCCCTGACAACCCCCACATCTCTACATTGCTACCTTTGAAGGAGCAAGTTTGCCTTAATCCTACAACTATAAGGAAATGAACTCTGACATTGACCTGAGGGAGCTTGGAAGTAAACCATTCCTTAGTCAAGTCTCTAATAAGAACCTAGTCCTGGTTAATACTTTGATTCCAGTCTTGTAAGACTGGAAAAAGTTAAGCAATGTCTTGACTTCTGACCTACAGAAACTGAGATAATAAATGTGTGTTGTTTCAAACCATTAAATTTGTGGTACTTTGTTACACAGCAATATAAAACTAACATATTTTGGTACTAGAAGTGGGGTGTTGCTATAAGAATACCTAAAATGTAGGAGTGGCTTTGGATTTGAGCATTTGGTAGACCCTCAAAGAATTTGGAGGGGCATGATAGAGAAAGCCTAAATTGCCTTGAAGGACTATTAGTAGAAATCTGGAGTTGAAGAATGCTTCTGATGTGGACTTCAAAGAAGTGAGGAACCTGTTATTGGAAACTGGAGGAAGGAGGAATGTTAACAGAAATAAGACAATATCAGACATAAGCTCTTACCAAAGATTGTATTGTGTTCTGGGCTCTTGTCTTTGTATGAGAGGATTTCAAGCAAGACACAAGAATGTGACTTGCTTCTGACTAATAAAATATGACTATACAAAAGTATAGCAAAGTTTATTGGAAGAGAAAGAAGGGAGTGAAAGCACTCTCGAGGGAGAGGAGGGAAACAACTCACTTCTTTAACCCCCAGGCTTTATTGAACTATGAAGAAGATTGTTAGAGGGTCCAGCCCAAGTATCACCTCTGGGCTCTGGATTGACAGACTACATTAGGTAACAACCTAAGGGCAACTCTTGGTAATCTTGGCCTGGCTAGGAGGTCCTAATTGGAGCTGGTTTTACATAATTTGTGGTGGGTGGGCTCCAATCTTAATCATTCTGCTTTGTTAGGTATGGAAATCTCTAGTCTGTGTTGTTTGTACAGTCTTGCTTAAGATGTCTTAGCAATTAGGCCCTGCTGATCAAACATATCTTTGTCCTTCCAGGAATTTATCTATCTCACTCCTATTATGAGAGGAAGAGTTTATAGGGCTGAGATCAGGCAAGGGTCCTGAAATAGCTATCTTGTCAGACCTTGCAGCATCACTGAGGCAGGGCTGTTGATTAACTGATTGCTCTGTACTAAGTATTTTCTTTTTAAAAATTTATTTATTTATTTTTATTGTTTCAGTTGTAGATGAACATGGTACATTTATTTTATTGATTTGTTTTTAATGTGATTTGAATCCAGTGTCTCACATGTGCTAGGCAAGTACTCCACCACTGAACTACAACCCCAGCTCAAGTATTTTCTTAAATTCCTGACCCAATATTCATGTCTAGCTGCTACATTACAGGGAACCCTTAATAAGTAGGGGCAGAAAGTTCATAAAATTATCTCATGAAGTTATGTGGAAAGCAGACTTGTAAGTGATGAGCTAGCTAAGGAGATCTACAACTGAAATGTTGAAGGTGCTGTCTGGTCTCTTCTTGATGCCTATAGTAAAATGTGAAAAGAGAGAAATAAATCAGGGGAAGAATGAAAATGAATGAGGACATGATAATTTTGAAAATCCAGTCTCTTTGAATGGCAAGAGATGCTAAAATTAAGACAACTTGTTCTAGAGAAAAAGTTGAGGTTGTGACCTTACAGCCTCTTGCTAAAATTTCAAAAAAATCTAAAGGTCAGAATATTCAATCATACATACAAAGGGCCCTCTCAAGAGCTTGAGGATGTATTTCACAAATCCTCTCATTCAACCCATAGGGCTTCTAGGAAGCTTAAAAGTATTGTTCCTGAGCCATTTTAGCAGGAGTTCAAGATGGAGGAAGTATTTTCTTGACAACTATGTGGGTGTGGCCTTTTTCTAAGGAGAAAGCAAACATAATTGAAATGCATGGGACACTCACAAAGTCTTTGAGAAAATGACTTCATAAGAAACACATGCAGCTTGAACTGAAAGGGACAGAGTACAAAATGAAGGTAGGCTACTGAATCCCCAAATTGATAATGAAACTAGAGTTTGAGATAAACTTGTATTCTTCTGCTTCATGAATTTCTTTCCAGGTTCTTGTCTTGCAAATTTAAAGAATAAAATCTAGACAGTAACAGAAGGCAAGAGTGAATGGAGTAGGATATATTCAAGTGAGAAGGAAAGAGAACTACAAGGCAAGAGGGGAACTGATAGCAAGTTTTCCATCTAATTATACTAGTCTGGGGGTTTATATAGCTTCTAGGTAGGGGCATTGATCAAGATCCATGATAAATAGGGTTGGAGCAATACCAAGGCTTTTGGCTCAGCCCATGACCTTCTAATTGGTTGTCATTTAGACCTTGAACCTGAATTTTCCTGTAATTTCCATTCAGGTCCACCCACCCATAGAGAAGTTGACTAGAATGTTTCTATGATTATCCTCATGGTGTTGGTCTTCGCATTTGAAAAAGGCCTTAATCAGGACCAATTATCCTGACTGCTTGAACATTGACTCTCTATTTTTATTCAATATCAGCAGTAAGGAGGTGGATAAAATAATCAGTTACAAATACATGCTAACTTTCCTGAAGAAGGAAGGATGACTCAGCACAGAGTCAATCGTCCAGAAGATGGAGTGGAAAGTCATGGAGAATGATTCTTGGACCTTGAAACCTAATCAAGTAATTCTGAATACCTGCCTGGTTATATTTCAGAACTCCTATGGGCCATTAACTGCTTTTTACTTTCCATTTCTCCTCTTTTTGAATTGCAATATCCATAGCTATTATGCTATACCTGTCCCACCATTGTATGTTGGTGTTTTGGGGGGAGGCAGATAATATGTCTCTTTAACTTAATAAGTTCATAGAATGAGAGAATTATGGCCCAGTAACTGTACCAAGAGATTTCAACTAGGAACCTTGTCTACTTATAGATCTATTTCAGATTATATGTTAGTCTTTGAACTGAGACTAATATGGAATGAGACTCTGAAACCATAGTACATGGATAAATTCATTTTCCATGTAGGAGAGAAGTGAATCATTGGAGAACAGAAGGAAGACTGTGCCAGATAGACTTTAAGATGGCCCATAATTTCCCCCTCCCTCTGTGCATGCCTGTGTATAATCCTTTCCCCTTGAATTTAGGTAGAACATGCAGCTTGTTTCTAACCAATAAAATATTGGATAGGTAGTGGATTACAAGTTTTGGAATTGTGTTGTTATATGATTCCTTTCTGCTAGTAGTTTCTCTCCATTGCTAACTTTGAAGAAGCAAGCTTACATTAATCCTATAGACACAAGGGAATGAATTTTGTCAACAACTTGAGAAGGCTTAAAAACAGACCCTCTCCAGTTTAGCCTCCAGTGAAAACTCAGTCCTGACTCATACCTCAAATGCAGCTTTAAGAGACACTAAGTAGAGGACACAGTTAAATTGTGTTCAGTCTTCTGACCCAGAGCAACTGTGAGATAATGAACATGTGAGGTTTTATGCTACTAAGTTTGTGGTTATTTGTTATGTAGAAATAGAAAATGTATATAGTCAGATTTTTAATTGTTGTGTTTTAGTCACCACTCCAGCTAAACCAGAGGTAAATTATAAAATCATATTCACCTTCCATTTTTAAACATTTATTTTAATTTCTTTAACACCTATATACTGTACATTTGGACACTGAGAGTTGAGGTGGATTTTCTGACCCTTTAAACAGTGGTTCTTAAATTTTAGCATATATAAGACTCATCTGGATATCTCAAACTACAGATTGCTGGGCCCCAGTCCTAGAATATCTGATTCAATAGGTCTGAGGTGGAGCCCATGAATCTGCATGTTTATTAAGTTCCCAGGTGACAATGATACTGTAAGTCCAGAATCAATACTTTGAGAACTACATCTATAGACCATCTTTACTATAGTTCTTCTTTCTATGATCTCCATGATATACATTTTTTGCAGTTTGCTCTGACCCTTTTCTCATAGTGATTGATATTGTAAGCTGCTGGAATTTCCAGGTTCTGGCTGGCAGTTGCCATGACAACCTGCACAGGGTTGCCCTGTGCCTGAGGGCCTGAGTGAGGACGGCACCAGATGAATCACTGGCATAAGTGACTTGTAAGTGGCACAGACATTTTTTTCAAGTTGTCCATTTGCTTCTGTGACCTTATTCCTAATCCTTTCTGGTTTTGGTAATCTCCTTTTAGAATCCCCCTTAAGATTCTTCTCTATGATATGGTAATGGAAAGACCGTATAGTTATATCATTCTTCACACTTACAAAACAAACCATACTTTTCCAGCACAAAATTAAAATTTTATTTGCATAATAATCATGTGAGGTGTGCCATATAGGTCTCATTATTCTCACTTATAGATAGTAGATATAAGGCTCAAAGAGAAAGATAAATGAAATCCAAAGTTGTGCAAGGAAGAGAGTGGCAGAACCAAATGAGCCACCCAGAGTTTCTGATTTTAGCTCAGTGCCTGTATTGCCCAGGGCCCAGGTAGTAAACAGATGGCATAGTAAAAATGAGAATTGAAAGGAGCTTAACAAGGGGAACCCATGAGGATTGGTGAAGAACTCAAGGTTAGCAACTAGAGATCAAGAGGAGAGAGTGGTTAATGGAACCTGGAAAGAGAAATGTAGGTATAGCTGCAGCAATAGGAGGATCCCTATATTAGTCTGTTTTCTATTACAATAACAAACTACCTGAGGCTGAGAACTTAAGATGAAAAGAAGTTTATTTAAATCACATATTTGGAGGTTCAAGGACTGATGCCAGTTTTGGTTTGGCTCTGGTGAGGACCTCATGATGGATGACATCACAATGATGGAAGGGCACACGGGAGTGAGAGATCACACCACAAGACACAAAATTAAAGTGTGACTGGGAATCATCCAGGATCCCATAAGAACTATGTTAATCCCTTCCAAGGGCAGGCCCCCAATGACCTAAGGACCTCCCACTATGGCCCTTCTCTTAAAGTCCCACCACCTCAACACTACCACATTGAGGATCAAGTCTCCACACATGAACCCTTAGGGCACAAACCACAGCAACGCCAAACAAGCTATGGTCTTTAGTGGAAGAATGCAGTCATTGGCAACCTACAGCCCACCTGGAAGGGATTCAGGGCAATAAACAACCAAATTTCTCTTCCCAAATTATGAGGCAGACCTAAAATGAATCAGAGACATTTTTGCTTCACTGCTATTTAATTAGGAGACCATTGCAGTTTTCTGGACAAGGAGTGATACACGAAAATGAGGTATTAGGAGAACTAGTCTGGCAGGTTTGTTTAAAGGAATTGTCCTATTATGCTTAAATATTCAACATTGAGTGGAAGGTCCTTTTCAGTTTCTAGGTGGAGTATGACTGGTCTTTTGACTTTGGTTTGTTTTCTTGAACAGCAGACTCAGAGATAAGGATTTGAGTGTAAGTGGTTTGTTAGGAAAGTTCAGGGAACACTAGTAAGGAAATAAAGAAGTGAGGGAGGGAAACCAAGAAAATATTATCAATCCAACTATCACTGTGATTGGCACTTACTTCCATGGGTGAATTTTGGGAACTAGTGTAAATTGCACTCCTTAGAATTATCGAACTTGAAGGGCCAAAGAGTTGAAACATTTGTACAACAGCTCTTGTATATGACTGATTGAGGGCTGCTCTTGAGAAGTGTTAAATCCTGACACTCTCAACTTGTCACATGTATAAGCACAGTGATGTCTTGTGGTTTTGGAAATAGCCTGCTGACCCAGAGATGCAGATACTGGCTGTCAGAGTTAATTTTGAGTGCAACAAACTGGATATGGGTGAGACATTGACAACACATGCTACATTGTCATTTGCAGGATTGTGCTGATCAACACTATGGTCTCTAACCACTTGATACAGCTCCTAGATTGTCAAATCTACACAGAATTCTGTTTGATCATGTGCAAACCGAAGCCAGCATGGTTGTTGTGAAGATTATGATGCCGGTCCACTGGAGATTGGGAACGGGTTCTTGTTCCCTAGTACTGAAGATTAAACACCCAAGACACCCTGAGGCAAGCATACAGAGCAAGTTTTATTTAAGAAAGTGATACAGCCAGACTTCTCCAATGAGAAGGGGACTTTCAGAGCTGAAAGTCTATGGGAGGGGCACGACTTGCTTTTTTATAGACCCCAGACCCCCTCTCTTTAATTATTGTCTTCTCTTTCTTCCCCATATACAGTGACCAAGATCAGGGTCAGCAAGGTTAATTGTTAGCAACACAGAGTGTTAACTGTTAGCAACCCATTGTTCTTTCTTTGATAACCAGTCTTCATCCTTTCTCGACCTGACATCCTTCATTACCTATACTGACTGCCTGACCTCTGCCCCTACATCAGTTTTCTGAGGAATGGGACATATCCTGTTTATTTAGGTCAGGCAGGGCTGCAGGCATATTGCATTTTGGCAAAGAAAGTATGTGAAGGTCAGCACAGTGGGCCCATTTTATAGAATCATTCTCCTAACCTCATGTTCTCACCATTCTCATCTATTTGTCTCCTAACTATAACATTGCTGGATAATTACCAAAATGGGTAGTAGAATTTGTAGCAAAACATTGGAGATACATTTTGACAAAACTTAAGGTTCCAGGGAAAAGACATAGTAACAAGTGACCAGAGAATCAATGAAGCTATCATATTAGCTGGCAGTTAAGGGATGATCTGTACCTTGGACACCAAGCTGTCAGTCCCAAATCCAAAGAACAACACAATAAGAAAAGTAATATTGCATACTTGCATTGTATAGTATGTCTGTTTATTGCACTGATCTGGCTACAAAAGATACCTAATCACTCTGACTCCACTGAAAAACAAAATCTTCAAAGTGCTGTCATTTTCCATCAATTTTCAGAACAGTCAATTGTCTCATGCAAACCTTCTCTATTTACCCCTAAGTTTGCATCTTCTATTTCAGCCAGGACCTGCCCTGCTCTACATCTGAGACCTCAGCATGATCTTGAATCTACACAGACACAAATTTAAAAACGGAAGCAGAGGGATGCATTTTCTATGCCACATTGTGCTGAATTATTTACTCCCAGCCCTGGGATTCGGAAAGCTAGCTCATTCTCAGCCCTGAATTTTACTGCAATACAAAGAAAGAAAATAAGTAAATAAGAAGAGAAAGGAAATAAATCCCTTGGAGACCTTCTGCATATGAAATATCTTTTGAAATGGAGCCTGATGCTGAAATAATCGTGTCATGTAGAGTGCAATACTAATATGCTCACAACTGTGGCTAAATGCTGGAGCAAAACACAATTTTGCAGCAATATATTCGTGGCTTTTTGTTTAAGCAGAAAAAAAGTGAACCTAAATTTTGCATGGATTTATTTAATTAAGCATCTCAAAGTTCAGAAATCAACTCCAAAATTATGCCATCAAGACTTCTATGCAAAACAGCGATAAAGACAGGTAATGGAAATGAGGATGTCTCCATTTCCTTGAAGATCAGAATGGGGGAAAAGAATCTGATATAGGTCATGAGGTATTTATATGGCCATAAAATAAAGTAATTCACCTCCTCTCATGATATGTGTCACAGAGGGGGATCAGGAATATTCCTAATGTATTTGAAAGGGACTGTAACCATCTAGTCACATAAATATAATTTTATTTTTGTCTCCTACTATTCTTTTACATTTATTCAGAAGGTTTATTCCTTCCCAGCCCCTTGATAAAATCCTGGGAAGCTCCATTTCTTTTCTGGGGCACTTAGGTAATAAAAATTCCTATAGTCACCTTAAGTCCAAAGCACGTCTTTTTAAAATTTTTTTTAGTTCATTACTTTTTCTCCAAAATATAATCTTCAGAACTTGTTGAACTTTAAAAGCATTTTTATTTGTTTACTTTAAAATTGACACAAAATTGCACACATTTATGGAGTAGAATGTGCTATTTCAATACATGTAAACATTGTATAATGATCAAATAGATTAGTTAGCAAATCATCCCCTCAAATACTAATCATTTTTTTGTGGTGAGAACATTCAAAGTTCTGGCCTTCTATTATTCAGTAGGGTTACTTTAGTTAACGATAATGTGTAATACATTTCAAAATAACTAGAAGAGAGGATTTTGAATGTTCTTAGCACATTCTTTTTTTAGTTACTGTAAGTAACTATAATTTCCAGGTCTGTGTAATGATCAAAACCTTAAGCATGACTTGGTACTGATGGGAAGCCTGGAGCAGGGCAAGGGTTGGGGAGATGTGGTTGGCTATTTTTCGAGGAAAAGTAAGAGTGCTTATCTGTCTTTCTCCACCAGCTGCTCCCCCACATCAATGTGTGGGGAGGGAGAAGTCCATAGAGAAAGCAAGCCCTGTATAACTGGAATGCTTATGAACCCTGTCCAGTAGTTGCCTGGTAGATGGGAAATTCTGTCTCTTTTCCTCATGGATGCTGTTGTGGGAGTTTTGGAGATTCCCTTTCCCACCAAATACCAAAGACCTCTCTCCTGCAGTTCTCTTCTCCCAAGGTCATGAACTCCCTCCTGTCTCATCTCTGCTGTTTTCTCAGTCTCTGGCTTGCACATTGGGTCTGTTGTTAGCTATTTTTTTCCAGTTAGCCTTTCACTCCTCCATGTGTGCCCTTCTGAGTAGCCCCAAAACCAATCTTATATTTATTCTCTCTCTTTCTCTCTGTGTCTCTGTCTCTTTCTCTCTCACACACACAAACATACATACATACTGGTCCAAAGCTGCATCACAGGGAACAATTACACATCCCTTTCTCTAATGAATTCCAAGTGTATTGGTTGGTCCCATTGCAGCCACTCAGTGGAGAAGTGGGTTTATCCATTTCACATATGAGGTAGACATTAGTTCACTGTGTCCTCCCTCAAATCTTGGGCAAAACACATGACCCCCCAAATGGTCTCCTTAAACCCCTATCTCTTGACTTGAGGTACAGAGGGAAACACTTCCTGACCTTCTCAATAGAGCCTGCTCAAGTAAATCATGTCAAAAAAATTTTCCTCTAAACTATTACCTTCAACTCTTTTCCACATGCTGTGGGTAAGAGTCATAAAACTCATGGATAGGTTTTGGGTCATTTTTTCTGCAAATCTTGTAGTAAAGTCTATTTACAAGTCACTTGTATCTGGTATCTCTTAGTGTCTCAGCAGACATTTCTATTTTAACATACAATTACAAAATAGAAAGTGTGAATAAGCAATGTTTCCTTCAGTCAACAGTGAAGTGCCCACAGACTCAGCAATAAGGAAACTCTGGGCTGCTATTTTTGGATTTTCAGAGGGCCTCAGAATCACTTTTACTGAAGGCTAGTACATCAACAGCATTTATTGGTAAATTACTCTGAGCCCTCAAGGTAGCTATGATGTGTAAACTGCTATTTCTCTTTTTTCCTCCTAGAAAAAGACCTAGAGGTATAGAAGAATGAAGTGGCTTGCCTAGAGACATTAATAAGCTGTTATATCTTGAGTTTTGTGTGATCAGCTGACTGACACTGATTAAAAAACATGTGGCATAATTCAATTGAATTTCTTTCTGTCCCCCAGGTCCCAGGTTTAGATCAATCTGAAAGGTAGGAATATTGGTAATCCAGAATCAGAAGACTCAAGAAAGTCTTGGACTCTCATCCTTGGCACACAAAGAGAATGTTCTGGAGCCAGAACTGGTAACAAAGCTAGAAGGCAAGGGATTATTGGATTGAATCTTTTTGGCAAACTAGAATTCAGAGGAATCAATGCACAAGAATAACTTGAAGTTAAAGCGAAGTTCCCTTATCTTGTTGAATTCTTCTGTACTCCTTGCTGAAACATGAACCATCCCCCTTCATGAAGTAGGTCTCCATCTTGGAGATGACTCTTCAAATTACCCCTCTGAGCAGTATCTAGAAGATTGCTGCACTGGACAGCCTGTCATCCTTATTGTTCTCCCCCATTGATATTATCATGCTCCAGATGAAATTTCCTATGCCCAAGCACACACACACACACACACACACACACACACACACACACACACATTTTATAACAAAGAATTGCACACAGACATTTCTTATCCAAAAGAATGCAACAGGGAACTGTTGTGTACCATTTTCAAATCTGAGCCATAATCTCCCTCAATCCACTGTTATCTTTTCTACTGTCTTGATGCAAATATGCCCAACAAGCTTGGAAGCTACATGCTGAGAATGTCTTTAACATCATGATAAAAGCCTGGGTCCCAGCATCAATTCTTGGAGTATTGCTGTTCATCAATTGAATCACTCATTTGGGGCTTCATTTGAGAAAGAAATAAACTTCTTTTGTGTTTGAACCATTGTATATGTTTGCATTTGTATGTTGCAGCAACTAGGGTTATCTGAACTAAAATAGACCCCCTGAGAAAATTTGTTGGGCCAATATACATCTTATCTTACGTTGGAATAAAGAATTTCACAGATCAAAAAATGTAAATATAACTTGAGCTCCATTAGACAGAACCCATATCTTAGTTATCTTTGTATGCTCCTAATAATCATCTGAAGAAGTCTTCCATACAGTAGAAATTCAATGTCACTCTGTTTAAAATGTTTGTCTTAATAAACAGTATAAGTCATAAGAAGATTGATGGGCTAAATAAAGATTCATTGAATAAATGAATGAATTATTGAATAAATGATATATGTGGTAGAAATAAGTCTCACTTTAGAAGTTACAGATAAATTTTTTTTCATTTGTAAATAAGAATCATAAGACCTTGCTGTTCATACCTCATAGATCATATGTTAGTATCAAATTAGAGAATGCACTTTCAAGCATTTAATTCTTAAATTACTAAGTGTTAAGCACATGTAAATTCTTTAATATAATTTGGATAAGTTATAATTTGTCAGTATGTTGACAGTATGCTAATAACAGTATTGAAGCTCAAGGAAGGAGAATCATCTGTGAAGCACTTCTAAATATCTTAGAAACATTTTTTAAAAGTTACATTGGTGCCCTAAAGATCTTATACTTCTCACAATGCAGAATATCTACCAGTTTGTAGATAAAATAATATCCACCATTTGCCATTGGACTCAAGAGAATCAGTGTCCTGTAATTATGAGCAGACATATGTATTCCATGTCTCCCCAGGGTGTACCTGCCACTTCTTGGGTTCTTACTTAGTGATCAGAGTCAGAAAAGCATTAAGCAATACTGCAGTGCCAAATTCTATGGAAGTTCATTCAGCCATATCATGTAATTGAAATATCAGAATAATTAAACATTTTCAGGCATATGAACATACATTTGAGGATGTCTGGAACCAAGCTGACAAAGAACAACTACAAGGAATTTTTCTATAAAACAGTTAAGTGCCCATGATTCAGGGAATGGTTCTGTGAGGACTTTGGCTCAGAAACTTCAGAGTGGGGATTGGGCAAAAGGGGCCACCCAGTATACCAAAGGTAATTACAACCCTTCACCACCTGAAGTTGGGAGGTGTATGCAGAAGTCTTCAAGAACTGCTGAATATTCCTCGAATTACCTAAGAAGGAGAACTTCACCAAGATTGAAAGTTCTGGGAGTTCAATGTAATAATACCTATTTCAGTCTCCAGTTCTCCACCAGAAAAATCAAGAGGAAGCCCACAAACCAAAGGCAAAATTTCCATTATATGTGCTTCCTCCTCTATCAGTGAGGGTCAAGTGGTAACCTCCAAATTCTGTGCATTTCCTTTACTCCTCTCAAACTATCTGACACTTACTAGCACTATTTGATTTGGAACATCATGCCCTATATTCCTGTTTATATCAGTCACCAGAAGAGGTCCAGAACTCCACATCCTTCTTTATTCTCTCACCTCTAATCTCCATATGACTTTAAACACTGTCTTTTCCCATTCTACCTTCTTCTGCCTTATTTCTTGAAAGAACTGGAAATTTCTGTCAAATATCTATCAACCATCAAAGTTCCTATATCCCCTCACACTTCCTTGACTGTTCACATTTCTTGCTCCAACTGAAGCTTACTTCTCAGAAAAACTTGCCTTCCTTGCAGTCCCCTCAAGTGGTCGCTGTTTTCTCTCAGACCTCTCATAGTATGGGTCTGGATGTGGGCTACCTTTCCCCTTGTTGCCTATTCCAGATCATTGTTCCTCATTCCTTCCTAAGATTATGTACCTTGAATGCCCTCTATTATTACCAATTCTAGTGGTTCATTCTGCTTTTTTATTTAGTAAGTTAGCAACATTTTACCCAGTTGATCACTCTCTTGTTGAGATACTTTATTCATTTGGTTTCCAAGATACCACACTCTATTGCTTGCTTACTACCTTGCTAGTTGCCATCTTCATTATTTTACTGTTTCCTCCTTGTCCCACTGACATCTAGATGAGAACCCCAGGGTTTAATCTTTGAACCTCTTTACTCTGGATATACTCACTGCCTCAATGGTACCATTTAACCTCATGATTTTTCTATGTTCTCTATATGTTGATGACACTGCAAGTTAAATTTTCATCTCAGACTTTTTTCTTGAACTTCAAATGTATTTATCTAAGGGCCTGCCCGACATCTGCATCTGGATGTTAATAGGCATGTAAAAGTTAACACATGAAAGAATTGAGCTCCTGATGTTTTTCTCCAAACCTCTTCCCACCAATCCCAATTAATGAAGATTCTGATTTTCCAGTTGTTCAGGCCCAAAAATTTGAGTGCTCTACTCTCTATCTTTGCACATTGAATTCATCAGGAAATTCTGATGAGTCTGGATGTGGGCTAGTATCAGAAAATTCTGATGAATTCTGATGAATCTTCCATCAGAATTTTATATGTATATATATATATATATATATTATATTGTCATATATATATAAAATCTGTACTCATGTAATCTTCCATATATGTGTGTATATATGTGTGTGTGTGTGTGTGTGTGTGTGTGTGTGTGTGTAATCTGACTAGTTCTTACTTTCAATAACAGGGATTGAATCCAGGGGTGCTTAACCACTGAGCCTTATCCCCAGATCTTTTGATATTTTTAAATTTTGGGAGACAGGGTCTAAGTTACTCAGAGCATTGCTAAATTGCTGAGGCTGTGTATTAACTTTTACTACTATAATTCTAGTACAAGCAACTCTTACCTCTTTCTTGGATTGCTGTGTTAGCCTCTTAACAACTTTTGTCCTTGCCTCCTACATTTCTATTCTGAACACAACAGCCAAAGAAATCCTGTTAAACATAAGCAGAACGTATCATTCCTGTGCTTACAACCCTATAATAGCTTTCTAGCTCACACTGGATGAAAGTCAAAATTCTTGCAATAACTTGCAAAGCCCTACATGATATAGCCATTTGCTATGTCTCTGACCTCACCTTTGATGTATCCAGCCCCAAAGCTTTCTTGCTGTTCCTCTATATTCCAAGCACACTCTCACCTTGGGACCCATGTACCTTCTCTTTTCTCTGCACGAATTATGTTCTTTCCCCTAATATTCATATGATGTACTGCCTCACCTCCTTCACGTCTATCTAAAATGCAACCATCACTCTATCTTTGACAACCCCTTATCTCCATTCCTTGCTTTTTCACCTCAGCACTAATCATGATCTATCAAACTAGATATTTTATTTATCTTATCTTATGCACCTTCTATTAGTGTTATCTAACTTCTATATACCTAGAACCCAGAAATATGTTATCCATACAACATACTCAGTGTATATTAGATATTTAGAAAGTGTTCATTGAATACCATGTTATTCTTCACTGATAAAAAATCAGATGCAGGGCTCCTTCTGCTCCTACTGTCTTAGCACCATGGCCCCAAACTCATATTCATCTTTTATATCCTTCCTCAAATGCATCTTGTATTAGTGTTACCTAGGTCCTGTCACAATCCTGCTCCAACATCAGCTAGCATTCTGCCCAACTAACCATTCATTGCGTTACAGTGAAATTTTATGTTATGTATGTTTCTTTAGTGTCCATACTTATCCTCTGAAATAGTATCACAGCACCCTATGATGGTCCTAGAATAGTGTTGAGATCACATGGTTCTTGAATGGTCTTCAAAGGGCAAATTATGAACTAACTTCCATAATTTAGAAGATTGCTTATAGACAAAATTATGTCTAGAATTCTGGAGCCCTAGGATTCCTTCTACTCCCCAGAACATTTTGGGGACATATTATAATTATTTTGTTATCATTAGCTTTACTGAGTTCTTACAATGTATGAGGCACTGTTCTATGCACTTTAAACAAGTAGCTTATTGAATTCTCTGAACAAACTAATGGGGTTGGTACTACTGTATTCCTTAACTTAGATGTGAGAAAACTGAAGCACAGAGAAGTTAAGGGACTCCAAGAGTCACATGGTTCAAAAGTGGCAGAGACTAGATTTAAAATCAAATGTTAATTACTATCAGGGTACCATAAGTTGTGACCCAATTACTCTATTAAGCTGCAACCATTGACTCCCAGTCCTATGACTTCTCCACTGAATGGATAGAAGGAGCAGGAACTATGTCTCCTGCCCTGACTTTCTGGGAATTTGCTTTCCTAATATGTTTCTCCCTCCTCTGTCATTCTATATATTGAAATGGTAGGCAAGGGAATAATCTCAGAGTCTGCTAGCAGATAAGCAAAAAGAGTAGATGCACTTTTCCACCTCTTGCACTGGCTCATACTTAATGGCTGGAGGTTTCAAATCACATCTCAAGCTTCTTGGAACTCAAAATTGAGTTATCTGACTCGGTAAAATGTAGCTTTCTCACTTAAAAGGATTTGCCCAAGGGGCCTCTGGGATTTCAAATATACTTAAAAGCAACAACTGTGTTGAATCACAGAATCATATGGGATTGCATTTCCACTGGAGAACACACAGGATGTATTAAACAGAGGGGTAAATGTTTGAAGTTCAACAAGCTTTGAGTATCATCTCACCCACCACATCTGAAAACCAAGTCATGTGATGAAGGTAAAATACAGCTGTACTCCCTCATTCTTAGTGTTATTGGGACTTCCTCTCTTGACATTGCAATTCTATCTCTGCAGGAACATATTCACCTATGTCTACTAACCCTTTTCTATTGGAATCAGGAACAGTTCATTTTCCAATGTCTGTCTGGAAGAGAGTGGTCTGGGGAAGGTAAAGAACATATATTTCTATCAACAGATAGCTAATGTTTTCCACCCAGCAGCAAATGTAGTTCTAGAAAAAAGAGTGAAGGAAAACAGGCTTGCCCATGGTCCCTGAGATACTATCAAAAAAACTACAGGGTCTTTTCACTGGCACTGCAGTAGAGTGTAGTATACTTATGGACGTAGACTTGGGTCAAAGAAATCCATGTTTAATTCTGACTCTGCCCATTTATTTACTCACTGCATGACCTCAGGCAGATGACTCTACCTCTATAATTAGGTTATTTTTCCTTTTTATAAAATGAGAGAGTTGTCGAGATGATTTAATGATAAATATTTGGAAAAGGATTCCAAAAGGGTTAAACACATAATAAATATTTGATGTCAGTTTTATTGTTGCTTCCTGTCTCTGAAATACCCATTGCTCTTTATTCTCTTATTAAAACCTGCTTTCAGGTGTTTTATTTGCCTGAGATATAAATGAATACAAATTGTTACTGTCCTAACTTCTTTCTTTTCATATTAATATATATATATATATATTTTTAAGAGACAGGGTCTTATTATGTTGCACAGGATGTCTATGAACTCCTGGGTTCAAGTGATCCTCTTGGCTTAGCTTCTCAAGTAGCTGGGATTAGAGATGCATACCACCACACCTGGTTTAATCCTGAATTCTTGAACCCAGAGAGGTACCTAACATGGAATTCAGAAGGTAAGGAATAATAAAAATGCAGAGCTCTCTCAACAAGCAAATTTATTCCAGTCCTGCCCAGACCTCTATAATAAGATAGTAAAGTGGAAAAACTACTGGTTTGGGAGCCAAATTTGAAGGTCAAATCTAAGGAAATCTGCATAACTTCAGAACATTAGATAAATCACTTCAATGCCTTGGGTCTCTTTAAAATTCATAAAAAATTTTAGGGGGGTCTTATATCAGTGTTTTAAAATCACCTTTTTGTGCTATGAAAGTATTTATTCAAATAAACTTGCATTGGGAAATACCATGTATAGATCTGATGAAATGAATATGGGAGATAAGTTTCCAGAGCTCCTCTCTTGAGGCCTTGGAAGTGTCCTTTGAACCTGTAGGTCAATGGAGAATTACACTGTGCTGCTATTCAACTACATGATCACCAGATGTCTTCTGGGTCTTATTCTATATGTCTGCTGCCTTCTTTACTTAAACACCAGACTAGAGTTCCATCTTTCTCTGAAATTGTTGTTCATACCTATCTTTTATTGTGGTCTTCCTTATACTTGAAAAGTATTCACATTTCTCCTTCCCATAGGATCTACATCAGTGGTCATAGTCTCACACCCTTAGACTGTTTTAAATGGCAGACTTCTTTCTTTTGATCAGCGTGCCATGTTTAAAAAAGTGTTTTGAAATCTTTCTAGATGAATGTGTGTTCTCCAGTTCCTAGTAATACCCACTACACTCTACTACTTTTCTCTTATCCAAATTAAACATTTAGATTGCTTTTCTGCCCCTTGCAAAGCATCTGACTTTGTGATGACAGATCTTCTGTCTGAAATCTAATTTTGGGGTTCCTCTTGGTGCTCCTATCTCAATGATCCTATTGTACTTATAACATAATTGTAAAGAAAAAGTACACACATAGAAAAAAGTAGAGAATAACTTAAAGAAGTTTAATTTTGTGGAACTGCTTGCAAAAAAAGGGCAGCCAGTCAACTTCTTCTGCATGTCTTATAAAAATTTATAACAAGTATACAAATCTCTTCTTGATTGAGTGGTCAAATATGTCAACATGGAATAGAATTAATTTGAAAAGATTCTGCTTAATAATCATGATCATTAGTATATTAAGATAACACTAATTTTAATTAAAAATCCTCAAAATTTCAAAAACTTAACACAATAGTACTTAATTTCTTACATACAAATGCACTGTGGGTGTATTTAGTATATGGATAACTTAAAAATCCTTCTATTTTAAAATGATTTTAGATTTAGAGTAAAGTTGCAAAGATAGTGTAGGATTTTCACATGCCTTTCCCTTAGTTGCATTTTATGCAATCATGGTGTAGTTAGTAAAAATATGAAATTAACATTGACATAGCACTATTAACTAAAGATTTTAATCAAATTTTACCAGTTTTACGAGTCCTATTTTTGTTCCCATGTCTAATCTAGGAGATGACACTTCATTTAGTCATCATGACCTCTTCAATCTCCTCCAATCAGTGACGACTTCTCAATCTTTACTTGCTTTATTATGACTTCAGTGCTTTTGAAGAGTAGTAGGTGTTTTGTAGAAAACCCTGAAATTCAGGTTAGTCCAATGAATTCTTGTGATTAGACTGGGGTTATCAATATTTGGAAAACTACCACAGAAGTGAAATGCCCTTCTCATCACATCATATTACAGGCCCATGATAGCCACATAACTTTCACTGATTATTAGCCTTGATCCCCCCGATGAAGTCAGCATCTGGCGGGTTTCTATGTTCTTTGGAAGCAGGTTACAAAATCCAGCCCCTACTCAAGGGGAGGAAAATTAAACTCCTCTTTCTAGAGGAAGAAGGACCAAGGAATTTGTGGGCATATATGGCATATAATAAACCAAATAAATAAATACTCAGAGGGAGTTTTTTTTGTTTGTTTGTTTTGATATGATCTTGGTAAATTTCTGAGGTTGGCCTCAAACTTGTGATGGTCCTGCCTCAGCCTTCCAAATCCCTATGATTACAGGTGTGTGCCACAGCGTCCAGCTGGGGAAGCTACCGAGGCTATGCAAACATTTCTTTTCACCCTAAAGCATTCATCAGTGGGTTCTACCTGCAGCAATTACTATTGTGCTATTCTAGTTCTGTTTTTCTATTCTTCTTGTTCTCTTGACATTAATTACAGGGACTGGTACTTAGTAAGTTTTTCCTTTTTCTTCATTATTTATTTATTCAACTCATGAGTTCAAGTATAAACTCATGGATATTTATTTATTCTTTGTATTTTGAAGGGGAGGTGTTACCAGGCATTGAACTCAGGAGCACTCTTTGTATCCAAAATTAATATTATCTATTTTGTTGCTCAATTGTTCCAGCTCTGGTCATTACTTCAACTTTCAAGTTGACTCCTATGCCCTTTTGACATGTTTCTTACTTTAAAATTTTATTTTATACTTTTTTTCTTTATTTCTTTAGAATTTTTTTACAGTAGTCCCATTTTTTCTACAGTTTTGATTTCCACAGTTCCAATTACCTGTAGTCAATTAAATTCTGAAAATATTAAGTGGAAAATCTGAAAAATAAAAAAAAATCATAAGTTTTAATTAACTCTTTTTATAATATATAGTCATAGGAGTCAGAGATATAGCTCAGTTAGTAGAGTGCTTGCCTTGCACAAGGCCCTGGGTTCAATCCCTAGCGCTGCAAAAAAGATGAAGATGGAGTGCTTGGCCAAATTTCCTCCATACTGCATAGTTTATTTTCATTTTGATCTTAGCTTTTAACTGCTCATAGAAGATTCTGTTATATTTTAGGGAGTGGGGAGAGGGATTGGGTGTCTGAGGGAAAGAAAGGGACAAGAGAAAAGAAGGGACTTAAAAAGATGTGACATATTCCTAACTCTTTTACCTTGAAAATTTTTGTTTCAAGGGGAAGCAAAAGAAAGCAAGAATGTATGTCCCCATGAAGCAAATGCTGAGTCTCATAGATCAGAGGCTTAAAGCAAATGATAAATTAAACCCAAAAGGAAATATCTCACTGTGCTGAAGGGAAGAGAAACTCCCTAACACCCTTCCTACTTATTCACCCAATGTAATACATAGCTGGGCCATCCTTACCACAACCTTCTTGATACCAGCTTCATTAACCTTTACATTAAAACCAATCTGGACAAAGTGTAGTCAATGTTGGTGTATATCTTATATAAGTGTATATCTTATACAATTATTTGTGTAATGGCTAAAATTGGAAATTGAGGCAAAAGTTTTCAGCTGGCTCCAAGGATGGACAAAGATCCAAGATCCTATGCAAATTACTGTTTAGTACAAAGAGTAACTCAGCACCAGGATTACATCAAGACTATAGTTGACCAGGACCTTAAACAAAGAATCTGTAAGATCCCTGAAGTTCATATCACCCACAAATATAATATTAAGTGGATGTCAGATGTTTATGGAGCCCATTGGTTCTACTTCTTACAAGTTCTTCAGCTTTCCTTTGACTGACTTTTTCTGTTGCCAGTTCATTAAACTTGTCAAAGCATGAATTATTATTCTACCCACCCATTTGCTCTACCATGAGCTGCATGTGGTTAAATACACTCATTTTTGATACTGTTTTGAAAATGATACTTTGGCTCATCTAAAAATTTGTTGAATCTTTTTTTATAAATCAGATGTTCTGGTGATTGTTCACATAATTTGATGTTCTCAACAAACATGTATTAAGTTTATATTAGGTACTTAATAAGATAAGGTCCTGCCCTTAAGACCTCATATTATGGTAACATGTAAATGAAAAAGCTACAGTAAAATAGCAATGCTGGTATTTGTGGACACATAAATGAGGCAAGAATGGTTTCTTTCCACTTGGTTGGATTAGGAGGGGGCAAAGGCTAGAGGTAGTGATGTTTGAGTTAATCTCACAAATGAATAGGCATTTACCCAGTAAATGAGGAAAAGAAGATTGGAGCATAAGTTATATGAACAGAAGCATGGAGACACTAATATTACCTGATGTCAATGTGCTTGGCCTGTTCAGATAACTGCCAGAAAGTTTTTATGAGTAGAACATAGGAAATCATGGGAAGAGGGATTTGTATCTACGTCTGAAACACCAGAGGAAGGAAGGGGGAGACATGGAGCCTTTTATGGCAAGCTAAAAGTTTGGACTTGATCCTGATTTCAATAGGGCATTGTTAAATTTTTAAGCAGAGTGGATAACATGATCAAAGTGGGTTTTTAAAATGACAAGATAGTATAAGAATAGAAAAATCATTGAAAATGCAAAAGACAGTCTATAGATAAACCTATATATTTATAAAATTTTAGCATATTATTAATGGGGTATTTCAAATCTATGGAAAAAGAAAGCTGTACTAGAAGGCCAAAGAGTTGGGAATCATTCTATTAAGGGCAGAATCCTGATTTTACCAGTTAATGTCTGTATAAAGTGGACAAATTACATTTGATACCTTCCTTATATCCTCTTTAAAATCTTTATTTAGTCCTCAAAACAAGCTTGATAAGGTAAGATTAAATTGAATACCTGGGCCACCTAAGTGTTTTTACAATAAATGTTTAAATGTTAGTGATTATTTTATTATTTTAATTATAAGATGGCTATTCATTTTTTAAAAAAAATACTTACATTCCTACTTCCCATGATTCATGAGAATATATTCCAAGTAGATAAAAAACCTAACCTTTTTTTTAAAGCTATGAAGTATTAGAAAAACATAAACATAAATGTGTTTATAAACTTTAGGTAGAATTCTTAAGAAATGAAATCTAAAACCTATAAAAGAAAATAATTGATAAGCCTGAATACATTATAATTATATATTTCTGTGCAAAACACTTTCCTCCCTCCAGAAACAAATGAATGATCAGATTTATGTGTGTGTGTGTGTGTGTGTGTGTGTGTGTGTATAATACAAGGGTGTGTTAATGAATACTCATGTGATGCTGACAGATGGGCAAATAGAGAACTGTTTGGCAGGATCCATTAAAATAAAAACTGCAGCTATCCCATAAGCCCAATTCAATTTTTGGTTATTTATAGGTATCACATAGGTGATTGAGTTTAAAATGTCTCAGCATGATCCATGTAATAAATATGTATAAAGAGATATTTACCTGTGTACCAGAAAGCATATAGAAAACTGCTTACTGCACTGCTATTTATAATAAGAAAAAATTTAGAACAATTTGAAAGACTATCAAAAGTATCCTAAGGAATGTCAAACATTTAAAAAGAATGAGATAGATTTAAAAACAGACAAAGGACTTTAATGAAGATTTTTCTAAGATATACAAATATTCAACAAGCTCATAAACAGGTATTCAACATCATTAAACGTTAGGAAAACAAAAATCAAAACCACAATGAGATATTACCTCATACTCCTTATAAGGCAATGTGAAAACAGAACAGAGATATTTGAAGATGCTGGTCTTAAAGATTGGATTAATTCAGCTCCAAGCCAAGGAATGATGGCAGCCACCAGAAGCTGAAGAGGCAAGGACAGGATTCTTCTCTATAGCCTCAGGAGGGAGAATGGTCTGTTTTTGATTTTGGTCTACAATACTGATCTCAAACATCTGCTTTCTACAACTCTGAAAGACTAAATCTCTTGTTTTAAGTCACCAAGTTTGTGGTAATTTGTTAGAACAGTTTACATATAATAACAACATCAAGGATATTTTTTACTGCTTGGTGTTTTCTGAGCCTCTTGGATCTGTGATATGATGTCTGTCACTAATTTTGAAAAATCCTCAGCCATGTTTCATTGTCTTTGAATGTTTCCTTTGCCTGAATTCTTTTTCCTTCTGGAATTGCATTACAAATATGTTAGACCATTTGATGCTGTCACATAGCTCTTTCATCTGCTATTTTTCTTCACTCTTTTTTCTCTTTGTGTTTCAGGTGGGGTAAATTCTTTTTTTAATCTTTGTTTTATTTATTTATTTATTTTTATGTGGTGCTGAGAATTGAACCCAGTGACTCATACATGTCAGGCAAGCGCTGTACCACTGAGCCACAACCAGCTGGGGTAATTTCTGTTGATCAGTATATTATCGAGATTGCTGGTTATATATCTGACTGTTTTGAATCTACTGATGAGTCAAAAACACTCTTCATCCCTGTCATTGTGATTTCACTGGTAATATTCCTATTTGCTCTTAATCACAGTCTCCATCTTTCTGCTAAAATTAACTATCTATTCGTGCATGTTACCTATCTTTTCAATTAGAGTCTTTAAAATACTAGTTATAGTAAATTCCCTACTAGTTCCAAACATGTCATAACTGAGGCTGCTTCTGATTGCTTTGTCTCTTTAGACTGCTTTGTCTTGGCTTTTCGTATGGCTCTGAATTTGTTCATTGAAAGCTAGGCATGTATAATACAGTAGATATTAAGGTATAATCGTTGCCTGCCTTTCCATCAGCTATGCCTTTAGCATGAGAAGTAGTGGTAATATAATCAGGAAATGGGCTGAGTTTGAAGCTGACTTTTCACTTGATTTGGGTCTTCTCTTTGTCATATTCTGCAAAGAGAATCTTCCTTCTGTAGCTCCTCAACTCCATTTCATCTAACCGTGTTAGAGTGTGTTGGAAGTAGGAGGAATGGGGATATTCTCTGATATTCTGATTGAGCCTCAGTCTTAGGAAGGTGCTATGATCCTGGGTCAGAGACTGTGGCTTTCACAAGTATTCCTGCCCCTCCTCCTGATAGTGCTGGGCCAAGCATATATTCCTGTCTCATCCCAGGGGCAGAAATTTTTTCCTGTTCCCTTCACTCAGTTTTAACTCTGGTTTCCTCTAATGCCATCAGGTTATAGTTTACCTACCCCATCCTTGAAAACTAAGATTTTTGTTTCTTATGGTGGTTCGAAGCAGAGTCTGGATGGTGTTCTGTTCCACCAGTCAATATATCAGGAGAAATTTTCTCAGGGTTCTCCCAATCTTTCCTGTGAACATATATGGGGTTCCTGTAGGAAAAACATAAAAGAAGATGGGAGCTTTTCAACATTTATCACTTCCAGGGCATTAATCCTGTTATACTAGGCCACACTCAGTCTTTCAGTTTGAGAAAAAGTTCTAGCTAAATCCTCGTTTGAGCTTATATGACATTTGGCAGCCTCTGTGCAAATTCTAGCATCCTGATTCTCCTTAAAGATACCTGTCTCTCTTTAGGTTTCAGGTTAGTTTTCTTGTGACCTCAGTTTTCTCATGTGTTCAAAGGAAGTGATTAATTTGAAGTTTGTTCCCCTTTTGCTTGTTGTTGAAAGAACAGGTGCAATGTTTTTTTTTTTTTTTTCCAACTCTCTACATCTCCAAGCTGAATCTAGTGGGTGACATTTTTCATGCACTGATGCAGAGACTGAGTCACCTTCCTCTTGTGGCTTTACTATTTGCCAGGGTTTGCAGATAATTCTTTTTGTTCATAGTGATTTTTACTTAGTATAAGTTCTTAGATGTTAAATTACTGGTGAGAATGACAGAATTTTTCAGGAAGCAGGCTTCAAGATGGAGATTAACATGAAGAAGTTTTTTAGGAAATTCTCGTTGGTTCTGAGAGGGAAGGGAAGAAAAAATAGGCAGAAGCAAAAGTTCAGCTGTGATAGAATCTCAGTGAAAAGTCAGTTAACTCCATGGAAATCTCTGAAGTAGAGATGGCCCCAAAGAGTTGTCTTATATACAGTAAGGGAACTGGGCTTTTATATTCTCACATCAACTGATCATCATATGTGGGCTAGTGCAAAGTCATATCCCAGCAAGGCAGCTGAGGATAGTATCTAATGGGGACTGAAAGGGGAGATAGCAGATGGAAGAATAAATTCTGAAGGGAATTATTAAGTGTAATGCATCACAGTTTCTACCACATTGAGTAAAAAAAAAATGCATATTTTAAGATTCTTGATGTATACTGTCAAATTATCCTTCAGTAAATTTGGTCGAGAAAAGGTGTTCTTAACACTTCATACTTAGTTTTCTCATCTATAAAGTTGAAATAATGAAAATATCTACCTTATGCAGTTATTGTGACAATTAAATGAGTAAATGTTTGTAGTAGGTTTAGAACAGTGAATGGTATATACTAAGCACTAAATGCTGTTTACTTTCATCATTGTTTTTATTTTGCATTGGTACAAGAAGTATATAAAAGTCCCTAAAGCAACCCATAGAGACATTTTTCTTTTTTTAAATTTATTGGTTCTTTTTATTTACACATGACAGCAAAATCCATTTTGATATAACAATAAAAGTATGGAATATAGCTTATTCTAGTTAGAATCCCATTCTTATGGATGTACATGATGGTGGGATTCATTGTGTTGTTTCCATATGTGTACACAGGAAAATTGTGTCAGATTCTTTTGGTTGTCTTTCCTTTTCCCATACCCCCTTGCTTCCCTCCATTCCCAATTGTCTAGTCTACTGAACATCTATTCTTCCCCTCATTCCCATATTCTCTCTGATATGTGGAACCCACAGAGATTTTCATTAAAAATAAAATTTTCCAATTTGATAAATGCCCTGATGTTTTGTTGACCACTTACATTTCTTACTTTGTGGATTATTAGCTCATGCCTTTTGCCTACTTTCTATTAAGATATAAATCTTTTTCTTACAGAGTTGTGAGATTTCAAAAGTTTAGGATATTAATAGTTTATCATCATATAAATAAGTTGGAAATATATTTCCAGTTTGCGGTATATCTTTTAGCTTATTTAAGCTACATTTTTATATTTTATGTATTTGCTGTAGGAAGCCTAGTGGTTAGCCTATGTCAGAATTATATTAATGATGATTATGATAAAATGAAATCACTGTTTATAACTAATATCTAGTGAATATTTACTATTCTAACATAGTAAGAACTAATTCATTCATGCACTATCTTATTTAAAATTCTCTCTATAAATCTATGAGGTTAAGATTTCTTATGCCCATTTCATAGACAAGAAAACTGAGGACTAGAGAGATTTAATAACTTGTTCCAAAATGGTAGATGGGATTGAAACACAGGTCTGTTAAGCTCTAAAGCCAGCACTTCACAAGGTGTGTTCCATGATACTACATACACACCCAAAAATATGAGTGTGAGTGCCCACACATGTTCCATGGTCAAATCAATCTGGTAGAGTCTTGAATATCTGATTCCATAAATTGCCCATAGATATTAGTATGTGAAAAACTCTAAGGGACACTTTAGGAAAGAAACTTATTTAACTCAAGATTTCCCCTCGATGTTTACCCTTCTTTTTCTCTCTTTTCTTTCCTTTTTTAAACTAACAGACATTTGTTCTCCCAGAATTCTGGAGCCTGGAAGCCCAAGATCAAAGTGTCCACAGGATTAGTTTCCTCTGAGGATTCTCTCCTTAGCTTGCAAATGGCTGCCTTCTCCCTGTCTTCACTTGGCCACCCTCTGAACACATAGGAATGGCCCCCCAAATTATTTCAACACAGATCTTTTATTTTCCGTTATACCACTCACAAACTGTATAAATGGTGTTTATTTCACGCACTTGATAAAATGCTATAGTATACTACTTAATCTCTCAACCAGAGGAGGTCTTCAATGCTAGCTGTCTGGAATTCTGTTCACTTATCAATATAGATGAAAACAAAGAGAATGACCTAACCAAATTACCTGGTAACTCAAAGTGGGGAAGAAAAGCTGCTACACTAGGCAACAAAATAAGGATTTAATAACCTGGAACAATGAACAGAGGTAAATAAGATAATATCTGACAGGGATAAATGTAAAATCCTGCAGTTAGGCTAAACCAAAAATCAATGACATGAGTACAATTTAGGAGGAAGCTTGATTTCACAGTAGTTCGTGTGAGGAAGCCAGGGGGATTTAATTGATCATAAACCCAATAAAAAACAATTGAAATGTATTCAATAAGCAAGGGAACTACAGTTTTAAACCTGCATTAGTACAAGGTAGTGTTCAGACTGGCAGAGATTGGTATCCATTCTCCTAGCCGATGTGTTATTCGGAAAGTGTCTGGAACATTATGATATTCCTGGCAGCACACTTAAATGCAGGCAATGAATGGCAATCTCAAGAATCTGCCCAGGTGTCATTGACTTAGATAAGAAGGAGTCCAACAGTCATCACCTTTTGAAAAAGAAAAAAATAAACCTCAAGCTGTATACTCTGGTAAGAGTAGATTCATGGTGGCTATTGGGAATATATGATTGTACTGGATATTTTTCATTGATCTCTCCCTGTTCATTTTCTGCCATGCTTTGTATCCTAGGAGCCTTCCTATCCTGCATCTGCCAATGGGAAACACCAGGAGGAGATGGGAGGTAGGAGGAAAGGGAGATAGGTGTTTATTCTTCTGACAGCTTCCCTGCTGGCTCACTGGGTGAATCTCTCCTCTAGCTTCTCCTCTCTGGCCTCAGATAAACTTTCCCTCTCCTTGATCCTTCAGGCTTAGGACTCTGCTTTTGCTAATTCTGGGGTGCTCCTAAAATTCACCTACTCCTGCTCATATCTTTGTCAAGAAGTTCTTTATCATGCTTTTCTCAATTACTGCCTGAGTGTGTGATCTGGGACCAGCTAGACTGATATTGAAATGACTAGGATGCTTGTCTGAAAATTTCAAAGGCCTTCACGTGGTAGAATTAAGAAGGTGGAAGTCAAGAGGAGTTTGGATTTGTGTATTCATTTATTCATTCAACAGGTCTTACTATGTCTCTACTATGTGCCAAGCATAGTGGTAAACATTAAGCAGTGCTCTCCTTGCTCACAATAAAGGGAATTAATCTAGATTAGAAGTTGGAGAGACTTACTAGAAAAAGATCTACCCAAATGAGTAAGGATTATAGGGAAAAGAGGGGAGAACCTGGGTAGAAATATTCCTGCAAGAGAAACGTGCAGAAGAGAAGGTTGGAGGTGAAGAGGAAAGAGGCTTATAGGAGTTTAAAGGAGGACACAATGTCTATAGCTTCTCTTATCTCTGGTTGTGTAAGAGTAGTACATCAAGGGATGAGGTTGAGAGGTGGGATGAGGGTTGAACATGCAGAACTTTTGCGAACATGGGCTTGATCCCAAGGTCCATATGTGCCCCTCGAAAGATTTAAAGCAAAGGAGACATCATGATTTTCTTTTTTCATGTCAGACTGAAGGGGGCAAGAATGTCCAAGAATATGCAAATATAAATCAAGTTGCCTTGCCAAAAAATGATTAGTCTGTTCCTGGGAGCATCCAAGGAGAGACTGGATGACAGTTCCAGGAGATTTTCAAGAGGCACCTGTGCGGAGAGAAAGGCTAAACTCATGGATATCTATGGACCTTTCTAATTCAGAAAATTCTGTGACTCTTCTGGTTGTGAGATAAAAGACACAGAAGTTCTAGAATTATTTCACTGACATACAAAACTAGCAAGTGAATATTCTTGGCATTTTTCCTGCTCCCCTTAGCCCTAGAAGGCAAGACACACATCCAGACAGAGCCTCTGAAAATAAGCAGAGCTTTGGTATATGTGTTCCTCACTCATTCCAGCTTACACAGGAAGCACACTGGCCACAGTTAAGTTCCACGAAATGGCTCAGTCAACATCTGACCTTCAGGCCTGCTAATGGTTGACTTTACAGTTTGGGATATTAGACAAGTTCACTATTATTTTTGTTTTTAAAATGAGACCCTACAAAATGTATGAAAACAAGCATCTGAGGCTCTGGGTCAGCACCACACTTTGGTCACAGTGGTGAATGGGAATGTCTGAGAGTTCTGGAGGCAGAGGTGACATCCAGCACAGTGACCCTCTTGTTTTGGAACTCATTCTCAGGGACTGGGCAGATCTGTGTGTGATAACGCAGCTGTGTGCAAATGCCAAGGCTGGGGTGATAATTATAGAAGCCTTCTCATTGTGCTTGAAAGGGGGCCAAGGCATGGCCCTGCCAGAGAGGAGGGTGTGAGGCTGCAAAACTGGCACTGTTTAAAGCAAGTTGGCTTTTGCAGCCAGCACGGGCATCTGAGGTGTGCCAGAGAGCCCTCATTCCCACATCCTGTTGGCGGGCGCCCCTACTGGCCGCTTCCCATCTCCTAACCCAGCAATCTCTTTGTTCCTAAGCCCACTGCAGCAAAAAGCGCAGCTTTGTCTGGGGGGACTCAATTTTCTAGTTAATATCCCACCAACTCCTGTCCCTATGAGTCATGTTCCTGCCCCCTCACAGACTCATATTCCCAGCCTCTGGTTTGGGTTCATTTTCTTTAATATTCCAGGTATAGAACATGATTAATCAGAGCTTGGGTGGTCCCTATTCCCTGTTACAATAACACACACAAAAAGCAGCAACCTGGCTTTCCAGGCACTTTTTGTGGTTTTAAATGAGGACAGATTTATTTTGACTGAAATATCCATTAGCAAAAGATAATTAGAAAATCACCAATTCATACTTTGAGTTGTAACAACTTTAACAAGAAGTGTAGAATCAGTCACCCTGTGGATTACCAGGGCTACTAGAGAGAGCAGCTGCGGACAAGGGGAGAAAGAAAGAAGGAGATGATGTGGGAGCAACAGTCGTGAAGGAGGGAGTGAGGCAGAGTGAAGTGAATGTGAGAGAGTTTAATTTTCTTCATAGAAAATATGCTATTATCCAAAAGTAGCTTCCTCTACTGGCATTTTTGCTTTTTCCAATAGGAGGGAAGAAGTAGTTTTATGTAACACATATAACAGGGAAAGTATAACGGTGACCCTGTGAAAATTACAGCATTAAAAGTAATAAGCCTGCCATTGCCAATAAACCACACAGACATCATGCCGTGCTATCTTGAGTATAAAGGTGACATTTTTACAGTTATTCCTATAGTAACTTCTCCCACTCCAAATGCATTTTCAACATCATGCTCTCACAAAGATATTCTCACAAAAGTTTGAGGATTTCTGGGGCTTTTTCCTTCAAGGCCAAAGTTAGTTACTTCCTTCTCATGAAAGTACCACACCCTGGGCTATGGCCTCACATAGTATCTCCCTCCTAGGGAAATTCCTTCATTTCTGTATTTGATAATTCTTCATTTATCTTTTTCACCCACTAGACTATGAGCTTTCTGAAGGCAAGAACCGTGGATTATTAATTTCTGAATCCCTGGCATCTACCAGTGCCCGATTTTATAAATGTATGTAGAATTAAATAATTAATTACCCTACTTCTTTTCCTATCCTTTAAGCCAAAGGAAATACTACAGCAGGAGGGGATAGCTTAATTAAATTAGATACACTGACTAATCCCTTCTAACCCTAAGATGCTAAAACATTAGTATTTCCTTGCTTCTGTCTTTGAAAGTAGATGAAGTTTCAAAGTAAGAAAGCTGTTTGGCTGGATAAGAATGTAAAAAGGGAGGAATAAATTTTGGCTGAGCAGAATTTGTCAATTAAAAGGTACAGGTGAAGTGTGGTAAGGGTAAAATGGAATTCAGGCCTGGGGTATACAAAAAAATTATAGAAAGACAAATATCAATTCTTAATTTTTTAGAAAAAGTTGAGACGTGAAGTCTAGAAGCAGTGATAATCAAAATTCTGACTGCAAAGAAAAAACTGGAAGACTTTCACCTTTTTTTCTTCTGAAAATGAAAACTCTGAGTTCATAAAAATAGGTTAAGGGTAAAAGTAAGGACTGTTTGTTTCTAAGATCAGTGACTCAAGGAGGGTAGAACCAAGTGAAGGTCAATACAAAATTAGCAATTTAGTTGGGCTTTCATTTTTCTAAATAAGAAATATGTAAAACAATAACCTCATTCTTCTGAATTGTGTAAAAGAAATAGAGAATATAAAAATATAATAGAATAAAATACGTATGAACTTTTTCATTCTTTATTGTTCACCCTTACAGAAAAAAGAAAGAGTATTAAAGAGAGAGAGAAAAAGATGAGTGGAGGAAGAGTAAGATAAAGTAACAAAAGAGAGAAACACACACATTAAACCCACATGGACAAAATCACGTAAGTAGAAAAAAGCACACCACAAATAAAGATACAGATAGAGGTTTCCATGACCTAGAATCTCTAACTTGTGTTAGAATGAGTTAGGAAAGACTTTTTAAATCATGTTTTATTTTTTGCCTTTATAATCACCATTCTTGATTACAGATTTTATGAAAATTTGATACTTGCTTTGTTTGTGTGTAGGTGTATAAGGAAGAGGGAGAAATGGGGGGCAGAAAGAAAGAAATAGAAAATGATAAAATAAAAGACTGTGTTAATCAGATTTCCATGGCTATGACAAAATACCTGAGATTAACAACCTAAAGGGAGGAATAGTTTATTTTGGCTCATGGTTTCAATCCATCACCATTCAATGCTGTTGCTTTTGGATTTGTGGTAAAGTAGAACTTTGTGGCAGCTGGAAAACAAAGAGAGGAGGGGCTATAGTCTCCATAACCCATTTAAGGGCATACCCCCAATGACCTAACTTCCTTCCACTAGGCCCCACCTCTTAAAGGTTCCACCACCTCCCAGTAGTGCCACAGAAAGGTGAAAAAGACTTTATCACATGGGGGATGCTGATGATAGAAATTATAATAGGATCTTAAAAAAAAACTGAAATGAAAGGTATAAGAAGCTTTGCTCAGACTAAGGAGCATTTCAGGAAGGGGATATTAGGAGATTTTTAAAATCTATCCCTTTTCAATATTACTTTGGTTGCTGAAAGCAACAAGGTAGGGGCAGGGAATACAAGACAGGTTTCATTGCTTGTTAATTCTGTCCTTAGACATCTTTAGGGTCATCTCTTTGTCCTCACCTCACACTGGTCAGTTCCAAGAGTATGATAGGAATAGAAGTTGCTCTTAACATGCTACTTCCTTCATGATTCAGTGAAAGGGGGTAAATGAACTCAGCATGTAAGATTTTCCATTTTATAAAAGAGATGCTTTTATCCGGTGTGATGGTGCCCACCTGTAATCCTAGCAACTCAGGAGGCAGAGGCAGGAGGATCATCGGTAGAAGGCCAGCCTGGGAAACTTAGCAAGACCCTGTCTCAAAATAAAACGTAAAAAGGGCTGGGGATGTAGCTCAGCGGTAGAACACCCCTGGATTCAATCCCCAGCACCACACACACACACACACACACACACACACACACACACACACAGAGAGAGAGAGAGAGAGAGAGAGAGAGAGAGAGAGAGAGAGAGAGAGAGAGAGATACTGACACTTAAGGAGAGAACTCTCTCTTAATGCAATAGAATGAACTTGTGTGTCAACCTAATAGGTTTATTATGGGAAACATTTCTGGATTTATTACACACTTAATGTTTGAAATTTTTATTCTTATATGGTTATGTCTAAAGATATCCCACATATAAGCAGCTTTGCACACCTTTGTGACCCTTATTATTGTACTTTTTAAAATATTCTATGTTCATTTATTTAATTCCATAGTTATTGATTCAGAAAAAGGATGAGATGTAACATTATAGACTCATTTTTTCATGAACTTAATGCACTCATAAATCATTGAATGTCTTCTGTCACTGACTGCTTCTTGTGCCCATGTTATTATACATTATTGATCCACAATGACTTTGTGATAAAATCAGGCTCTTTTCTATTATTTCTATTGATGCTCTATTTATATCATTTAAAACTCTGTAACTCAATTGTATTATTGTTTTGTAAGAAAAGACTTTCTTGAGTTTATACAATGGACCAGATACCATGATACCCACTGGAAATGAATGCCTTATGGCAGTGACTCTGTGCTATAAAATGGCTTCTAATCTTGATTGTTGATTTACAACCTGCTTTATTTCTCCTCAGCTCACCAATACATTTCAATGAAATGGAGCCATTAATATAAAATGTTCTTTAACAAAGGAAAAGACACCTACTTAGGTGTGTGCTTTAAGCAAAACAACATCAAATATTCATTCTAACTTTCTCCTCTTGCTTATATGGTAAAATATGACCAATACAAATTTTTTATGAACTGTGACCTCTTCCTGTCGGGATAGAAGTAGTTTAGAGTAAAGGAGATATTCACATTTTTATTCTAGATCAAAGCTTGCTTTGATGGGCCTACACATAGGAAAATCAGGGATTTGAATTTAGGTCCCTCAGCAAGATGGATGGAATCCTGGCTGTGGCACTGTGGAACACTGCTCTACATTTCAGTAATGTAAAAACACTGATAAGATTCTCCACTAATCTACTATTCTCCACCTGAAATAGACAAGCCTTTCTTCTTTTCTCTCCCAGTACTAGTACTCTAGAAGTAGAGGTCTACACCATTTCTCTTAAGGAGATAGAGTTTAGTAGTAGAGATTAGAACAATTATTTGGCCATATCATCATGACCAGTAAAAGTTAATGGTATATTTCTTATTCCATGATATATTTTAAACTAAATTATACTCATTCTCTGAATTCTAAACATAGCTAAAATCAGTTTTGCTTGTTTGTTCCCCCTCAAGGAAAGAAAATTATAACAAAATTCTCCAAGAAAATATGTAAAACTTTTTGTCTGAAACTGACATTACTTTTTCTGAGTCTTCAAGATTATATAATACTGGCAGAATTTTAGATCTTTGAGTTCAAGTTGTACTGAAATATGCATTAAAAATAAGCATTAAAATAAACAGAAAAGAAAGAGAAACTGATTATTCTATAGGTAGATGATTTGTGATCAAGAATGTTTCACAGAGAAGACTTTTAGGACTTTGACTAGATTTTACTCTACATGAAATATTTTCACAAAGGAATTATCAGTTATAAGTGAGAATCTGCCAATGTTATAGTGTTTGGACATTTGGCATAAAAGGGGTGGTTTAATATGATCATGATATATCACTGAGAGTGGCTACACAACGGGCAAATGAATTATTATTATTATTTTAAATTTATTTTTATTGTAAGCAAATGGGATACATGTTGTTTCTCTGTACGTGGAGTAAAGGCATACCATTTGTGTAATCATACATTTATCTAGGGTAATGTTTTTTTATTCTTTCTGTTATTTTTTCCCTTCCCCACCACCCCTCCCACCCCTCTTTTCCCTCTATACCGTCCCTCCTTCCTCCATTCTTGCCCCCTCCCCCCCATTATGTGTCATCATTCGCTTATCAGCGAGATCATTCTTCCTTTGTTTTTTTTGAGATTGGCTTATCTCACTTAGCATGATATTCTCCAGTTTCATCCATTTGCCTGCAAATGCCATAATTTTATTATTCTTTATGACTGAGTAATATTCCATTGTATAAATATCCCACAGTTTCTTTATCCATTAATCAATTAAAGGGCATCTAGGTTGGTTTCAAAATCTGGCTATTGTGAATTATTGAGCAGCTATGAACATTGATGTGGATGCATCTTTGTAGTATGCTGATTTTAGAACTCAACAACTCTATACCAAGAATACAAATAATCCAATCAACAAATGGGCTAAGGAAATGAATAGACATTTCACAGAAGAGGATCTACAAGCAATCAACAGACATATGAAAAAATGTTCAACTTCTCTAGTAATAAGAGAAATGCAAATCAAAACTACCCTAAGATTTCATCTCACCCCAATTAGAATGGCGATTATCAAGAATACAAGCAACAATAGGTGTTGGCGAGGATGTGGTGAAAAAGGAACACTCATACATTGCTGGTGGGGCTGCAAATTAGTGCAGCCACTCTGGAAAGCAGTGTGGAGATTCCTCGGAAAGCTTGGAATAAATTATTTTTAAGCTAATACTCAAGGGTCGCTAGTAGGAATCCGAAAGGGTATCAGGAGGTAAATCATCAGCATATGTAAATATAGCTAGACCACTTCATTGATCTGTATCCTCTAAACCTGTCAAATCAGAAATAGGATCTTTTCTCCCACAGAATAATTTCATGATAGAGCCCCAGCAGAGGACTAGCATATGATCATTACTGACTCATTTGTTTTAGAGCCAAATTATGAGATATATTTTGCTTTAAACAATGTGAACTAACATCACCTACTCCTGCATTCCCTTCAAAATACAGCCATGGCTTGTGGGTTCGTGAATACGCGGGGTGGTGATTCTGGTCTGAGTCAGGTTAAAATGTTTGCCTCTGGAAGTCCTCATGTGTCAGCAGTTAGCTGGCTGATTGGGGACTGGCTGATCTATGATGACCTTGCCTGAAATGACTGACTTCTATGTGGTCGCTCACCTTCCAGTAGACAGGTCCAACTTTTATTTATTTATTTATTTATTTATTTATTTTTTGTGGTGCTGGGGATTGAACCCAGGGCTTTGTGCTTGCAAGGCAAGCACTCTACCAACTGAGCTATATCCCCAGCCCAGGTCCAACTTTTAAAATGGAGATCTCTGGGGTGTAAGACAGTGAGCAGAAGTATGTAAAGCCTTCTGAAGCCTAGAGTTAGAATTACATCACTATCATTTCTCCTGCATTCTGTTAGAGTAAAACAAATCACAGGGATGCTCCGGTTTCAAGGAACGGGTACATAAACTCCACCTGTTCATGGGGGCAGTTACCAAGTGATATGGCAAAAGGCATTCAGAAGAGCATTAATTTTTGTGCCATTTTGGCAACTGACCTACTTCAGAATAGGAAACTTAAAATTTGTAAAACAGGTTATCAGGTGAAGGAAAGGTTTCCCAGGTTGGAAAGAATTAAGGCATTTTTAGGTAGTGAGGAAATGCATCAGATTTTTTTGTTTTGTTTTTGGTTTTCACAATGGCACCCTGGAAAATTAAACATCTTAGAACTAGGTCAGGAACAATAAATTATACTGGAGTTTGGTGTTTGTTTTTTAAAATAAATCAACTTCCTCAGGTGTAGCTCAAAGCAAATAGTAAGATAATCCACAAAATTTTAAAATAGATACTCTAGGCTGGGATATAACTCAGTTGGTAGAGTGCTTGCCTTCCATACACAAGACCCTGAGTTCAATCCCCAGCACCAAAAAACAAGTTATTTTAAGAACAGACAGTATAAGAAAATATGCAAAGCATATTTTAACCTCTATTTGAATCAATCAAACAGGAAGTATTATTTTCATAAAGGCCAGTTGGATACAAAGCAAAATTTTCTAATTTGTGATTACAACAGCAAATGGCAAGGCAGAAAAAAGATCAATTTCTCAGAAAAATCACACTTCATGCTCAGAAAGAGAACAAAAGTGACTTTCTGCTACCTCCTCATGGTGAATAACTTGAATTGCAGAGATGGGCACAAAGCATGATTTACCCTGTTACTGTCATAGGTTTCCCAGCCTATTTAACTTTGTCTTCCATAGGTGTTTGACTAATAAACTCTAATTTTCTCAGGAAATCTCCCAGACTGAGTTTTCCAAATGCCATTTGGGTGGCCACAATGAGCACTGTTCAAACAGCCCAAGAAATATAGAATGTGAGGTTATAACTCTGGTATTCATTCTGCATGCTTTTCCTCAATCACTTCATATGAATACTTTAAAATTTTCCTGGATAAGTGTTATAAGTACCAATGTAGTCACATTTAAAATTTGCTTTACACATTGTTGGGAGATTAAATTGGCACAATATTTTTAGGGAGTAGTATTGGCATAGTAAATCTTAGTATTTTACACATTACTTGCCCCCCAAATCCCATTTTTAGGGATTTATTTTAAGGAAATAACCAGGAATGTGCAAAAAGCTTTAGCTGCAAGGGCACTTATTTCTCTAATTTCATGACAGCAAAGATGCTGGAAACAACCAAAATAACCCAAATTAGGGGTTTGGATAAGTAAATTACAGTAGATCTATACACTGAAATGCTAGATGGCAGTGAGAAATGATGATGCAGAGAAATTTTATGAAAATATGCTGAATAGTTTCCATGTCACTAAATGGAAAAGCATGTAATGAAATAATTGTTTAGTATAATTACATTTTGAATTGAATATGCATAGAAAAAGATGAGAGAACATGTGCTAAAATGTTATTAGTAGTTATCTATGTTGGAGATAGGTATGGATTTTATTTTCTTATTTTTGCTTACCACTATTTTCTACAACTATTACTTTATGTAATGACTTCCATTTTTTCTTATTAGAAAAGATTTATGGAATGAAATTCGTAAGTATAAAGCATTTTTATGCTTACCTCTTGAATCAAGACACTATAATAATGAGAACTCAAATTCAAAACTCTGCATCTTTAAGAGCTTTGCCAACTGATATTTGTCCTTGTCACAGACAAAACACTTTTCTATTTATGTTTACAGCATTGAAAAATGCACAGTATCCTACAGCACAAGGAGGAAGATTTATAATAAAGTCCTTCATCTCAGTGTATGAGTATACCTGTAAATCATTCAACAGACTCACATTAAGTACAAACCTCAAAGCAGCAGATGTATCTAACAATAAAATTTGAGCATGTCTGCACTCTCTGCATCTTTGTTTCTCTGTGTAAGCATGAATGTGTTGCTAAACTCTATTCCAGAGCCATCTTATTATTGATTCAACACGTATTTATTTTTGGACTATATATTATCAGCTGAACCTGGTACCATGGTTTTGGAAAATGAGGTTGCCAAGGTTTCTTGGAATCAGAGTCCTTGCAGACACTCAACAATGCCTTCAGGATACTGCAGGGCCTATATGCAATATAATACAAGCAAAAGACATTTTACTTGTTTTCTGGTTCAAATAGGGAAAATGCATGCACTGAGTGGCTAAGAAAAAACTGCCATTTATCTGTTCTTTCAACAAGATTTCTTTTGTACTTATTGATGATGGGCAGTTGAGTACAGAGGATGTGTTCCCATTTAAAAATATTATTAAAGATAAATTGATGCCAAATTCTGTAATTTAGAGAAAGGAGAAAATCATCTTAGCTCTGAAAACTTGCTTCAGAACTGGAAGGGTCCCTGAGAACAACTCATCCACACAAAGTTAGCATGATTTTATAGAGATGGATATGAAGTACAGTAGATGATGAAGTCTTCCTAGTAGAAACAGAACTTACAATGGGATTTAAATGATAGGTAGAATTTGGTGGAGAATGATGTAGGAGTACTTACTCTTCAAGAGGAAGAAGTCAAGGACCTCAACAGGGAAATGGTATTACCTACAAGGGAGACTAAGAATAGAGTCTACAAGAATAGACTAAGAATAGAATAAAGTAAGCTGAGTATTTAAACAAGGTCCAAACAGAAAGATTCTCTACTATTCACAATATAACCCAGTCACCAGAGAATAGAATTCCTCAGGGCATAATTCTCCCTCTAAAGAGAGGCAGGAAGTTGATAAACAGCTCTAAATAGCTGATCACCTTTTTTCTTAAAATAATATATAGGGCCTATGAAATATTCTAGAATGGAGGAAAAAGGTCCTGTAGCTTTTTCAACTATGTAAGTACTTTTTTATTTTATTTTTATTTTTGTAACCAGGGATTGAGCTCAGGGGTGCTTAACCACTAAGCCACGTCCCCAGCCCTTTTTAATATTTTATTTAGAGACAGGACTTGCTGAGTTGCTTAGGGTCACACTAAGTTGCTGAGGCTGGCTTTGAACTCACAATTCTCTTACCTCACTCTCTCGAGCCACTGGGATTAAAGGTGTGTGCCACCAGGCCTGGCCTGTGCAAGTAATTCTTTGAAAGATCATGTTTTCTAAGGAATCTCCATACTGCTTTCCGGAGTGGCTGCACCAATTTGCAATCCCACCATCAATGTATGAGCTTACCCTTTTCCCCACATCCTCGCCAACACCTATTGTTGCTTTTATTCTTGATGAGAGTCATTCTAATTGGAGTCAGATGAAATCTTAGGGTAGTTTTGATTTACATTTCTCTTATTACTAGAGATGTTGAACATTTTTTCATGTATCTGTTGATTGCTTGTATATCTTCTTCTGTCAAGTGTCTGCCCAGTTCCTTAGCCCGATATTTGTATGTTTGGTGTAAAGATTTTTGAGTTCTTTATAAATTCTGGAGATTAATGCTAACTTGGAATGGAACCACCATTTGACCCAGCTATCCCATTTGGCCTATACCCAAAGAACTTAAAATCAGCATTCTATAGTAAAGCAGCCACATCAATGTTTATAGCTGTTCAATTCACAATAGCTGGATTGTGGAACCAACCTGGATGCCCTTCAATTGATGAATGGATAAAGAAACTGTGGTATATATACACACAGTTTATGGATGAGTATGGAATATTACTCATCCATAAAGAAGAATAAAATTATGTCATTTGCAGGTAAATGGATGGAGTTAGAAAATATCATGCTAAGTGAAATAAGTCAATCCAAAAATAACAAAGTCTGAATGTTTTCTTTGATAAGTGGATGATGATACACAATGGGGGGGAAGTAAGGGAAAAATGGAGGAACACTGGATAGTGTAGAGGGAAATGAGGGAAGAGGAGGCAGCAGTGGGAAGGAAAGATGGTGGAACAAGATAAACATTACCCTAAGTACACGTATGATTACATAAATGGTGTAACTCTACATCATGTAAAACCAGAGAAATGAAAAGTTGTACCCCATTTATGTACAATGAATCAAAAATAAATAAATAAAAAAGAAAAGAAAGATCATGTTTTTTGAGCCAGAGTTAAAGAATTGAGTACAATTTCTAGTTTCAGCATTTAATATAATACTACGTCCTCTTAGAGTTCTCATTCTTAAGATCATTTTTTAATTTTTAAATAGAATAATCATATTTACACTTCTGGGTAGGATAGAGCAAGAGGGACCAGAGATATGTTCCCATAAAAACAAACAGAAAAACAGACAAAGTATACAAAACAAAGGTGTTCAAGTCACTGGGAATCAGACTATCAAGAGCAATAAGCCCTGAGAGATGGAAACAAATTAGGTGAAAACTATGATTGCCTAAACCTGTTTTGAGAGTTTCCAAGCCAAGCTGTGGAAAGTGGAACCTAGGTGGAACCTGGAGGTCTCAATGAATTTAGAAGACAGAGCTGAAAGAAATAGTTAAGCAGAACACCAAGAAAGGAGAAAGGTGCATAGTGAGCATTGAGATCTGAAGTTCTGCTCAAGCACTCAGTAGAGTATCTATCAAAGCATGTATGTGAATAAACCAGCAAATATTTGGAAATTTACGTACTTCTAACTAACCCACTGATCAAAGAATAATTTATAAAATTCAAGGACAAATTGCAAAGTGTTTTCTACCAAATGAAAATGAAGCACTACTTAGGGAAATTTTGATAGTACTAAATGCCTGTGTCAAAAAAAGAAAGTCTCAAATCAATGACCTCAGTTTCCATCTTAATAAAACAGAAAAAGAGCAAAATAAGCAGAGGAAAAGTGACAATAAAGATCAAAGCTGCAATCAATGAAAAGAAAAATAGAAGAGAAAATCAATGAAACCAAGATTTCTTTCCTTGAAAAGAAACAGTAAAATTAATATACCTCTAGCCACACTGAGAGACACGATACAAGTGATTAACATAAAGAATGAGAGAAGTGATATTACAGATTGTCAGGGGCAGGCTCTGAGGGCCCCAGAGCCGCACCGTGGCCTGATCTCTAAGATGGCGCCTGGCAGCTTGCCAGACATAGCTGCACTCATATTCAAGTTTTAGGAAGTAACTCTGGTTGGCTGTTGTACATGAGGCGATCCTGGTATCTGCCTGGAGACTGTTCCTTGATAGGCTGACATTCCTGGTAGTCTACTCTCTGATAAGCTGATGTTCTCAATATAAGTCTGAGACTTGTGGAATAAAGCCTTTTTTTTGGTTCCTGTGATCAAGAAAAGCATACACGTTGTGATTGCCCACCGCCTGCGGGCGGTGGGCGATCATAAGTGGTGCCAAAACCCGGGACCTCGAGTTATAAAGAAGAAACTGATCAGGTAAATACAGGGAAAGTAAAGTACAGTCTGGCCAGGTTAAAGTTCGCTGGATAAGCGACGAGTTAAAGTTCGCAGGGTAAGCGACAAGTTAAAGTTCGCAGGGTAAGTGACGAGTTAAAGTTCGCTGGGTAAGCGACGAGTTAAAGTTCGCAGGGTAAGCGATGAGTTAAAGTTCGCTGGGTAAGCGATGAGTTAAAGTTCGCAGGGTAAGCGACGAGTTAAGGTTTGCTCGATAAGCCAAGAGTTAAAGTTTGCTGGATAAGTGACGAGTTAAAGTTTGCTGGATAAGCGACGGAGTTAAAGTTCACGGGAAGCGACTAGTTAAAGTTCGCGGGAAGCGACAGAGTTAAAGTTCGCAGGAAGCAACGGAGTTAAAGTTCCAGGGAAAGGTGACGAGTTAAAGTTCGCAGGAAAAGCGACAAGTTAAAGTTCACGGGTAAAGTTCACGGGAAAAGCGAGGAGTTAAAGTTCGTGGGAAAAGCTACGAGTTAAAGTTCGCGGGATAAGCGACGGAGATTGAGTGTTTGTAAGTGCTTTCGCTTTTGTTTTGCTAGTTAAAGTGCTTTGCGTTGTTAGTTTAATAGAGAAATATGGGCACTGAAATGTCACGAATGCGCATGGAAGGTCCCTTAAAGGATTTGCTCCGGGCCAATGGAATTCCTCTTGAAACTAAAACAGCCCGAACCAAATGCAGAGAGGCCATAAAACAAGGGGAAGAGGTTTTGGAGAAAATAAAAGAGAAAAGGTCTAAAGCATCAGAAAGGGCGTCAATAAGATCAGAGACAGACAAGGAAAATGAAACTGGGTGTGAGGAACAACTTGTTAGGAAGAGGGAAATCAGTTTAGGGGAGGGTCCCCCATTAGGAGTCTGCCCTACGTTATCTGCCCTTAAGGCCTGCTTCTCTCCAGGACCTCCCAAAGAGGGCTCCAAGTTTCTCCCCAAAGAGCCGTAGCCTAAAGAACCGCCGGCTCCTCCCCATTGCATCTCCTTCCAGAAACTCACAAACTCTAACCTCCCCCCTCCCTGTAGGGCCTTCCCGGTAAATGTTAAAATGTTAGTTTGGGAAGGAATGACTACCGATAACAAATTGGCCTGTGCAGGGATGAAAGATGGCTCCATGGGAAGGTGGATTGTGGCTACCAAAGATATTGGCACACAGCTTCCACAAGCGAGCAGGCAGATGGAAAGGGATTCCTTATCTTCAATTCTCTTCTTTCTTGTGCTTCTATGATAATTCCTTCTCCTCCTCCAACTTCGCCCCACCCAGCCCACCTAGTCCTCTTGCCATGAGGTCCCACATATACCGGTGTGGAGGGAGTAACCAGCCCAACCATCAGTGGCATGTCCTAGTAAGGAGTATGATATAGTAGCCCCAGGCCCCACAAGTATTGGGAGATAATTGTTTTATAATTTTCTGCGACCAAACCTGAATTGATTACTAACCAGGATTAAGGGTTAAAATGCCCTAGGCATCAAGTTTCTGCTGGAACATTTCATCCCCTTTCAGATCCAAATCTCAGTCAAGGCTTACATTGAAATGTAAATAGAGAAGGCCTGAAGGCTCAGTAGGAGACAGGTCTCAAACCCCCCCCCACAAAAAAAAAAAAAGAGCAAAAAGTCTTACCTGAACTCCAGCAAAAGTAAATTTTATGGTGCTTTACTAAAGTACTTAACGGCTGCTTCATTTTTCCAGGACTCTTGTTTTTTCTGAATTCTACATTTTTTTTTTTTGAGCTCATGACTTTTTGATCAGTTCTATTTTTTTTTCTTTATTATTCAACTAGAGTTTTGAACATCTGTTACATTGCAATGGAGATTCACCTATAAAGTTTCAAGGCCTTTGATTTTGTGTTATTTGTATGTTGTGTTGTCCGATGTCATGTTTTGTCTGTATCAAAACTGAGCGCTCCTAAAACTAAAATTTAAAAATGGATCCAAATATTTTTAATTCACGTGATTTAAAAAGGTTCGATTTAAATTGGGTAAACTAAGAAAAGTAAAATGTCTTGAAAATAACTTGCAAGTCTCTAGGTGGTCAAACTAATAAAATGTTGATGTTTATAAAACGTCTAACATCAATTTTTCTAGGACTTTCCTCCAACAAGAAAAAGCTGGCAAATACTGTTCAGGACACTTGTCTAATATCTTGGGTTTTTTTTAAAGAAAATAAGTGAATTAGAATTGACATGCATGGGATTACTCAAATGTGTTTGTACAGAAAACTGTTTTGTGTCATCACTAAACTAAAAACAAGGTTACTAAGAGTTATGTCCTAACAGGTACAATTCTATACACAAAGGGTTCTAAAAGTTTCAACTGTGTTTCAATTAGAGTACTATAAACAGCAAAATATTTAATCTTATTAAAACAACAAAATATTTAATCTTGTTAAAATAGAGTAATTTATCTAAATTCAGAAATTTCATAAGAGTTGTTTCAGAATGTGAATAAAAAGGGGTCAACAGGAAAGAGAAAATAAAGGTTCTGGGTATGGAAATATATTTAGTAAAAGGAAAAGGAAATGTTTCTGGGTAAGAAAGTGCTTATGTGATAAAATACATGAGGGTCTAAATAAGCGCTAAGAAAGTCTGTAAATAAACAAAAAGGGGGAATAGGGGAGACCTTCAGTTCCCCTAAAGATAAACTTTCTCTTTGCCTCTTTATTTTAAAAATTTTTAACTCTGGATAATGAGGGTCACTCTGCCGCTGAGAGACATGGCAATCATAAACAACATGATAGAGCGACGGTAAAATGGAAGGATGTTCTTACAGGACAGTGGAATGGCCCGGACCCGGTGCTTTACTGGAGCCGCGGTTCGGTTTGTGTGTTTCCACAGGATAAAACATCGCCTATTTGGGTTCCTGAGTGACTAACTTGACCAGTGCCAACGCTACCGACAAGTAACTCAGACTCCTGATAACCATGATGCTCGTAGCCTTTCCCCCTTGAACTAACTTACAACCTCTTTTCAGTCTCTTAGGAGGAACAGTTCAACTATGTACCTTTCCACCTACCCCAGTTTGTGTGTTTCCCCCTTTTATGTTTCTGAACTAACGAAACAACCGCTTCTCTCAATTGTACTTCAGATTTATGCTATCTCTCTCAATGTTGGAATGCTTCTAGGTTCCCGCTGGCAGTCTTAATGTGTGTTCCTACCTTCCTACCAGTCCCAGTCTCTGTTACAGATGCGGAATTGCCAGTGTTACTGTCAAGAAACAGGAGAGAATTTGGCATCACAGCGGCTATGGTCACTGCAATAGTGGTTTCTGCAACAGCAGCACTAGCAACTGCCATACCTACAGCAACAGCAGTCAATCACTTGGCCGAAAGTACAGCTGCAGCCTTATAGACTCAAGAGACCCTAAACCAACATCTAACAGCAGGCTTACCCCTTGTAAATCAAAGAGTGGACTTACTACAAGAACAAGTGGATATCTTGCAAGAACTTTTGGGACTGGGATGTGTTTATCCTTTAAGAGCAGTGTGTGTCACCCCTATTGCTTATAATAACCTTAACTCTATGGTTATGTTATCTAAAAAATCTCTCTGTCTACCTTACTGGTAATTGGTCATCTACGTTTGATACTCAGAGTCAATGCCACCAGGGTTCAGTTACATCGGTATCTGAGATGTTCTCTTTGTTATCTAAAGCCCTGGGATTGACAAAACAGTGGGCTGGAACAGTAGCTGTTCTGATTATTATCTGCTTAGGGATAGCCTATGTTATACGCAGCCAAATCAGAGCTCGCCAAGATGCCCGATGTCATCAACGGGCTATAGTACAGACTTTGACAGCCATTGAGACAGGCACATCCCCCCAAGTATGGCTAGGCATGCTGGACCAGTAGTCAAAGACGGGTAAGATCCGTGGAAATGCATACCAACCTAAGACAGGGTTCAGACGCCTGGAGGTCAGAATTCCAATGACGGGTAAGGATGTAATTTGCCACGGACAACCTAAGACAGGCATGGTCCCAAGTCATCTTTTCTTTATTTAAAGAATAAGGGGGAGATGTCAGGGGCAGGCTCTGAGGGCCCCAGAGCCGCACCGTGGCCTGATCTCTAAGATGGCGCCTGGCAGCTTGCCAGACATAGCTGCACTCATATTCAAGTTTTAGGAAGTAACTCTGGTTGGCTGTTGTACATGAGGCGATCCTGGTATCTGCCTGGAGACTGTTCCTTGATAGGCTGACATTCCTGGTAGTCTACTCTCTGATAGGCTGATGTTCTCAATATAAGTCTGAGACTTGTGGAATAAAGCCTTTTTTTTGGTTCCTGTGATCAAGAAAAGCGTACGCGTTGTGATTGCCCGCAGGCGGTGGGCGATCATAACAGATTCTACATACATTAAGAGATTAAGAAAGAAAAGAACAAGTTTAAGTAAATTTAGATGAAATGGAAAAAATTCTTGAAGGGCACAAACTACAAAAGCTTACTCAAGAAGACAGATATCCTGAATAAGTCTATATCATAAGAAAATTGAATCTCTAGTTAAAAACCTTTCCACAAAGAAAACACCTGGCCAAGATGCCTTTATTTATAAATTCTACCAAATATGTAAGAAAGAAATAATACCAATTTTGCAAACCTCTTCCCAAAAGCTAAATAGAAGGAATTACTTCCTAGTTGGTTCTCTGAAGTCAATATTACCCTTGTACCAAAGCCAGACAAACTGTAAGAAAAGAATTTACAGACCAAGATCCCTCACATTGCATTACACATGGATACAAATATTACAAACAAAATGTTACCAACCAAATTCAAAAAAGATAACATATCATGACCAGTGGCATTTATCCAAGGAAATGAGTTTTACATTTGGAAATCAATTTATGCAAATGATTACCAAAAGTTTACTATATAAAGAAACTAAATACAGAACCATGTGATCATTCTAATAGAAGCAAAATTAATTTTAAAAAATTCCACATATAGTTTTGATTAAAAAAACTCTCAGTAAGGGTGGGAAAGATAGAATAACATAAAGAACCATTCGAATATAGATTTCCAGAGGAGTAAAAAGATGCCTAGTATAGCAGAGGAAGGACGAAGTGGGAAGGGTTGGGAGGGAAGAGGTGGAGGGAAAGGGGGGATCAAGAACTGAAATAGATTTCCATGCATGTATGAGTTTGTCAGGATGAACCTAAATACTATGTATAATTATAAAACTCTAATAAAAATGGATTATAAACCTACAAAAAAAAATAACCTCTCACCAAACTAGGCATAGAAGGGGTCTTCCTCAAGTTGATAAGTACATTATGATAGGCAGATTCTAAAATGGCTTTCAGTGATCCCTGCCTCCTTTGAATCTCTTCTCCTGAGTGTGAGTCAGACTAAGTGGTGACTCATTTTTTCATGAATAGAATTCTGCAAAGAGGATGTCACTTATGAGATTAGTTTACAAAATGGGTGTAACTTCCATGTTGCTTGCCATCTCTTGCCCCTTTGCTTGGCTTGCTCTGAGTGAAGACCTATGGAAGATGTGATGGAATCCCTAGTCAACACCCAGCAAAGAACTGACATTCACCATCAAATAGCCTGTGAGGAAATGGATCCTGTCAAAAACCACATGAGTAATCTTGGAAGAGAATCTTCCCTGAACCCAAACTTCAGATGAAACAACAGCTACAACTAACACTTTGATTATAACTTTGTAAGAGACCTTAAGGCAGAGACATCTATCTAAACCATGTCTGGACTCCTCACAGAAATTTTGAAATAATAAATGTGTTTTGTTTTAGTGGCCAAATTTTGGGGTAATTTGTTATGCAAAAATAAAATATTAGTATAGGCACATGCAAAGTGTCTACTACCAGCATTATACTTAATGATGAAAGACTGCATGGTTTTCCCCAAAGATCAAGAACAAGAGAAGAATATTTTGCTCTCATCACTTCTATTCAACATTGGGTTAGAATTCTAGTTAGTCAAATAAAACTGAGAAAATAAATAAAATGCACATACATTGCAAAGGAAGAAGTAAAATAATCTTTATTCTTGAACAACATGATCATCTATGTAGAAAATCCAATTGTATCTACAAAAAAGCTACTAGAAATAAAGCCTAAGTTTAGCAAAGTCACACAATAATAAGATCAATACACAAAAAGCAATTATCTTTCTATATGTTAGCAACAATCAGAAACTGAAGATAAATAAGATTTATAATAGCATCAAAATATGAAATACTTAGATATAAATCTGGCAAAAAATGTGAAAGGCCAGCACACCAAATATTACAAACATTGCTGAAATTAAACAAAACTTAAAAAGTATAGAATTGTACCTAATGGGTCAGAAGACTTGATATAATTCAGATATATATTCTTCTTAAGTTGTTTAATAAAGTTAACATCATTCCAACCAAAGTCTCAGCTGACCTGTTTTTGGTAGAAAATGGAAATCTAATTCTAAATTTCACTTGAAAATGCAAAAGATTTAGAATGGCTAAAACAACTTTGAACAACATCAGTTTTGGAGGACTTATATTACCTCATTTCAAAACTTACTATGATTACTATAGTAATCAAGACACTATGAGATGAACATCAAAATAGACAAATAGATCAATGAAACAGAGTTCACAAATGGACACATACATACATGGACGACTTTGTAATGGCAATTCAATGAGGGAAAAATAGCTTTTTCAATACATTGTGCTAGAACAACTGGATAACCTCATGTTAAAAAAGTAATAGGGTGGGGATATAGTTCAGTTGGTAGAGTGCTTACCTTGCAAGCACAAGGCCCTGGGTTCAATCCCCAGCACCACCAAAAAAAAATAAAAAAAAAAACAACATTGGTCCAGGCTGGGGATGTGGCTTAGTGCTACAGCAGTTGCCTAGCAAGTGTGAGGCACTGGGTTCAATTCATAGCACCACATAAAAATTAATAAATAAAGTTACTGTGTCCATCTACAACTAGAATTTTTTAAAAAAGCATTGATTCATATACAAAAATAAATTCAATATGAAACCTAGATATAAATATAGAAACTAAAACAGTAAAATTCCTAGAATAAAACATAGATCCAGCAAAAATTGATAATTTGCACTTTAATAAAAACTTTTGCTCTTCAAAAGAACTGTTAAGAGAATGAAACGGCAAACCACAGACTGGTAGAAAATATTTCCAAAGCATATGCTGATACAAGACTTGTATTCCAAACAAATATTGAGCAAATGATTTTGACAGACACATCATTAAATATATACTGATGGAAAATAAGCACACATAATTAGTCATTAAGAAAATGTGAGTTAAAATCACAATAAGATACCACTACATATCTATTAAATTAAAAATAAATTGAAAGTACAAAGACTGACCAAACCAAGATTCGGCCAAAATGCAGAGGAATTAAAACTTTTCTACACCACTGCTGAGAACACAAAATGATACAACCACTTTGGAAAATGTTTCTGAAGTTACTTAAAAACTTAAATATAAACCTACCATATGATCCAGTTATTTCATGTGTAGGTACTTACCCAAGAATAAAGCAAGCACATAGTCATACAAAGCCTGGTGCATGAAAGGTCTTAGAAATTTTTTTCTATTTTTTTATTGGTGCATTATAGTTGTACATATTGATGGGATTGGTTGTTACACATTTGTGCATGCACACAATATAGCAATACAATTTGGCCAATATCATCCCCAGCATTTCCAGCCTCCCTTCCTAACCCTCACACCTTGGTGCCTTTTCTTTACTGATCTCCCTTTGATTGTTAGGAGATCCACCCCACCTTTGTTTTTCCTTCTTCTCTCTAGCTTTTGCCTATGAGAGAAAACATATGACCCTTAACCTTCTGAGTTTGATTTATTTAGCTTAACATGATAGTCTCTAGCTCCATCCATTTTACATACAATGCCACAATTTTATTTTTTCTTTTTGGCTGAATAACACTCCATTATGTATGTTTTCTTTATCTATTCACCTCTTGATGGACACTGAAGCTGGTTCCATAGTTTGGCTATTTTGAATTGTGCTGCTATAAACATGGGTATGCATTTGTTAACATAGTAAGATGACTTTAATTCTTTAGGGTAAATTCTGAGAAGCTGTATAGCTAAGTCATATGTTGGTTCCATGCCTAGTCTTTTGAAGAGTCTCCATACTAATTTCCATAGCAGTTGTGCTAATTTACAGTTCCACCAACAGTGTAAAAGTATTCTTTTTTTCTCCACATCCTCTCCAGCATTTATTATTATTTATATTCTTGATGACTGCCATTCTGACTGGTGTGAGATGAACTCTCAGTGCAGTTTTGATTTGCATTTACCTAATTTCTTAGCAACATTTTTATAATAGTCCCAAAGCAGAAAAATCTCAAGTGCAACATCATGGTATATCCATTCAATGAAACACTACTTAATGAAAGGAATAAACTACATATATATGTCAATATGGATAAAACTCAAAAGAATTACACTGAATGAAGAAGTAGACCTCTTTCCTCCAAAAGAGTACATAGTGTGTGATTTTTATTTATGTAATTCTGTAGAAAATGCTAATCTATCTAATCTAACCAATCTAAAGTAAATAAACTAACCTATATGAATTAATCTATGACAGATATGAGAAGTTAAATATGTAAAGCCTGTGAAATGCCCATTATTCCTCAACAAAATTATTGAAAATTAAAGAAAAAAAAAGAAAGATTAAACTCTTATGTGAAAGGACTATTACAATGATAAAATGAAATACTGTAACCTCAAGAACTTTGGAAATTAACAGTATACAATATAAGCTACTGCTATTACTTGTCCCTATTTCTGATCAATTTTGTTCAGTGTTGATGATGAATTTTGCTAACGTGAATTTTCACAAGACTTTTCTAGGTGGTGGGGGAGTGTATCTACAATGATTGTCTTAGTTCCTTTAAGACTAATTTGCCATAAATTTGAATCCTTCATTTTCCAGGACATGACAAATATTAAATCATTCTTCCTCCCCATCTTTCTGTCTCAACCCTGATTACCTTCCAGCTGCTCTATGATCATAGCTGAAAGCAATGTCGGGTTCATCATTTATTCAGCATATATAACAAAGCTATTTAAAAATTTACTGCTTAGATGCATATCACCATTGAAGTTAAAATAAAATACACTGAGTACAGTTCCAACTTTGAAAAGGTTTATTCAATAAGTCAAACTAGAGAAAGAGGCAAGTTTGGCTTTCAACTACAAAATCAGGAACTGTATCTCATCCAATCAAACATTTGAGGTCAAGCAAACACCTTTAGAAAGCTTAAAATTTTTATTGCCAATTTATGATTTTAGGGATGAAATGTTTTAATATCTTCATTGTTAAGCCAGAAGAATCAATATTTTTATATTAACAGTCAAACTGTCACATAAGCAAATCAGCAGAAAACCTCCACTTAGTAGCTCAGGGAAAATATCTCATCCAGAGAAACATCAAATCCAGGTCTTTTTTGTGTTTTGATCTCCTAAGCTGGGCCAAAGAAATACTCATCAGCTTCTATTCTAGTGAGTAGATGTATTCCTGTTTCACACCTATTCAGGGGAGTTTGAGGCCTTATGTTATTTCCATTTATCATGTCCCTTCTCCTCTCCTGGAGCTACAAATGTGAGAGATCATAAAATCTCCTTGCAAGGCTGAGGTCATAACTTTTGAGTTTATAGAGAGGAAAAGAAAGACCCTGAGACTAAGATAACTACTTTTCTAAGAGCTTGCCATTCACAGAGCTGTTTCTGTATTCATGTTTTCTTTCACCTTCCTGAATCCTAAAATAAGACCAGTATTTATGGGGCTGAAGTTGTGGCTCAGTGGTAGAGTGCTTGCCTAGCATGTGTGAGGCACTAGGTTCGATCCTCAGCACCACATAAAAATAAATAAATAAAATAAAGGCACTGTGTCCATCTACAACTAAAAATAAAAAATAGCAGTGCTAATGATTATTAAATGGGAATAGGAGCCAATGATGTTAAGATGTACTGCTCTATGCTGAATAAGTTTTTGACTTATCAGCTGTACTGAGACCTAGTCCCACTTTGAACAAACTGAGTAGTTATTCACTGAACCAACACTAAGTTAACCAGTGTTAGGCACCAGGCATTGTGCTAGATGCCAAGGAACAAACAACCTTTAAGATGCAATCCTTTCCTTGAAGGAAAATGATATGTGAATGTAATATATTTTATGTGTGAAGTGATTTATAAAATATGATTTGCACACAGACATTTTAGAAATAATTTACTGCATCTAGCAAGATATTCCTCTGCATGTAAATTCACATGTGTCATGTGTGTGTCTTTTAGCAGTTCTGTGTTGTAGCACAGAAATTCTTGGGAAAAAATGCAGTCTTGGGCCCCACTCCAGTACAAACTTCTCAGAATCTCTGGGGCTTAGTAATCTGAACACTAATTCAGGTCCTAGGTATCCCAGCCCCTATCAAGTTTTTAAAAGCACTGCTGTATGAACAAGTTATAAGAATGACCTCAATTTTTAAAATGTGAAGGTGGCTTCTGGGATGTGATGAGAGAAAAGTACAGATGGCCTCCCACAACTTGTGAAAAAGACTCACAGTCATCCCTCAGTATCTACAAGGGATTGGTTCCAGTACCCCACTTGGATACTAAAATCTGCAGATTCTCAAGTCCCTTATGTAAAATGGCATAGTATTTTCATATAACCTATACACATTCTTTGTATACTTTAAATCATCTCTAGATTACTGATAATACCTTAAGTAATGTAAATGCTATATAAGTTATTATACTCTATTGTGTAGGGAATAATGACAAGGAAAAAAAAATGTCTGTACCTTTTTCCCCAAATATTTTCAATCCAGAGTTGGTTAACTCCATGGATGTGGAACTTATGGATATGGAGTACTAATTACATAAAGCTTCATAGTGTCAGTGGTAGCTTAAGGTCATTATCTCTTAATGAGTAGTGCTATATTCCCAGGGTGGAACAGAAGTAATTGCTAGGGGAAAATCTGAACAGCAGAGAGAGACAGTGGAGGGAAAGGCTCAGCACAGGTGAAATGAGCACTTGGTCCTTATTCTACCCCTGCTGCCCACTGGTTTTGTGTTATCAGAAGGGTCACTTCTCTGATTGCTACTCTTTTCTTTAAATGCAAGACACAAATCACATAAATTCACTTTTCCCACATCAAATGTAAATCAATGCTTTTCCTGCCTAACTGATTAGGTCATTGTGAGGTGCCATGGTAGTGGCTTGAAAAGAATGCAGTGCTTAACAAGTGCAAAGCATTCATCTTATTCCTCCATTACCATTTCTCCTTCTTAAAGTATCTGAAAGCAAAATAATGTCCTATTTGACTGGAATTGGGAGATGTAGCTGACTTTCCTTTACTACCATCCTGCTTGCCAAAGACTAAGTAATAACTCCCCATAATTTCCCTTCTTCTCACTCCCAAAGCCACCACTGAAATATGGAAGAGGCCACTGTGTTGTGATTTCTGGAGCAAAGGCCGTGTGAGAAGCCCACTGTCTCTGTCTCCCTTGACATTTAATTCTTCTTTTAATTGAGGAACTCTGTGAGCTCAGAAGCATTGGGATTATTATCCAGTGTTTACAGTGGACCTAAGGAAACAGTAACTTGCTGCTATGGCAATGAGATTTCCTGTAAGATTTTTTTCCCAAACTGAACTTCCTTAAGTGGAAACATCTACATCCCTACCAATTTTGTTCATCACATGGATAGGGGCATGCCAGATTAGTTACCTATAGCCACATGACAAACTACCCCAAAATGTGACAGCTTCAAACAACAAACATCTGTCATCTCCCAGTTTCTGTGGGTCAAGAATCCCAGAGCTGCTAGACTGGATCCTCTGACTCAAGGTCTCTCAGAAGGCTGTATTCAATGCATCATATAAGTTGGACCTGCAACCTTAGCTCAGAGAGGATGATCTTTCAAGTTTACTCCCATGGTGACTGCCTTGATTCAGTTTTCTGGGAACTGTTAGACTGAGGGTCTTGAGTTATCTTCTAGCTAACAGCCAGAGACCTCACTATATTCCTTGACACAAGGCTATATCCACAGAGCAGTACATGGCAGTTTGTTTCCTTCAGAATGAGAAATCTCTGAGAGAAAATAGAGAGAAGCCTATTTGTTACCTAATCTCAGAAGGGACAACCCATGACTTTTGACAGATTCTACTAAAGTTAATGCCTAACTTAACAAGGGCTCATCATACATTTTTTCAAATTCATAATGTGCAAAAGTGATAGATGTACACAATCAGCATAAACCACATTTCTAATTTTGAATTTGGATCCTCTCCCAGGCTAGCAATATATGGTCTGATCCTCTTTCATGATACTGGGCAAAGGCAGCAACTTCAGCTTCCAGTCAGCCTTGCAATCACAAGGGAACACAAATAGTCCTCTACAATGTGCTCGATTGCTGAACTAGGATGTGCAGTAAGTTAGGTGGTTAAACGCATTTTCCACTTTTGACACTTCCAACTTCAGATGGGTTTATGAGGCTATAATTTCATGGTAAGTAGAGGAGCATCTATAATTAAAATCAAGTCACTTTGTCCAACCTGCACTCAGGGGCAGTAGATTACAAAAGGGCATGAATACCAGAGCAGGGACCACCAGGATCCTTTTAGAGGCTACCTGCAGTATACATTTAACTCATTTTGTTAAGAACCAAAGTCAGTTAGTAGTTTCTCAGTCGATAAACAATATTTATTATGTATCTTCTCTATGTCCATGGCAAATAGTCAAGTGTTTGAATGGTACAGAATGTGCTTGAGTTCTAAAGCATCTGCCCTATCTCATCCTATTATCATACATGGGAATTGTATATATTAAAAGTACACATGTAATATATAAGTACATATAAAGGTATACATATATATACATGTATATATAGGTATATATGTATAGAGTATAAAAGAAGTATGTTGTGTGTATATATGTATATATAGATAGATAGATATAGATACACAAATCCTGTGTGTGATAATAGAATGAGACAGGGCAAATATACACTCTCTCTCTCTCTCTCTCTCTCTCTCTCTCTATATATATATATATATATATATATATATATATATATATATACACACACACACACACACACACACACACACACACACATTTTGGACTCTCTAACTTTAGTTATAGGTTACAGAAATAAAAAGTTACCTGAGGACATAGAATGACTTATTCATGTTAGGGAAGTCTTCATGAGCATATAAGCAGCATCTAGAATTTATGGAGGCAACATTGTAGACTTTGAGAGTACTGACTTGGGAATCAAGTTTTAAATTCAAATCCTGACTCAACTGCTATGTAGCTGTGTGACTTTAGGCAAGTGCTGTGTAGCTGTGTGACTTTGAGCAAGTAAGTTAATATCTTTGTCATGATTTATGGATTTAAATAATGAACATTAAAAATAGTTCCTTCAGGATAGTGTTGCTGTAAACATTAAAGGAGGTCATATATTTGAAAAGAGGAGTGCTGAGCCAGACACACAGTAGGTACAAAATAAATACCATATTATTATGCAATTTTTGAGATCATAAAGAGGGCAGAGGTCACTAGACCAATTCTGTTTGAATAATCCAAAATTCCAGATTTATTTTATTAGTTAGAACTTGCTATACTAAGGCATTATATTTTCCTTTATTTTCTCCATTAAACTAAGAATTTGGTAATGTTTTAACATCTTTCTAAGATTACATTTCATTCTTTATGTTCACCCATATCTCTCTCTTTGGGGTCAATCTTTAGAGTTTTGACATATTCCTCAGTCAAAAAAAAAACACTTTTGTAGTTTATGGTGACCCATTTTGAGATGAATATGATGTATTAGACAAAGAATTCTTACCTCTACCAAGCTTGAGAATGATTTATATACAATGACAGGTTAAAATGAGCTAGTTTCTCACGCTGATATAAAACAGGTATTGGGAATTTTGTCCTTCCTGGTAACTGACTCTGCTCACTTAAAAGGTGATTTATTCTGATACACTTCTGTATTTTTTCTGACTTTGCCATTATTTTCTCATGAGCAGACATCATTCAAAGTTTTCCTAAGACTTTTGTCTGGGGCAAGTCTCTGGAAATCACTGGCCAAGCCCTTTTGCATTTATTTTGATTAAGTTTTCTTTATATTCTATAGCAGAGTCAGTGTTTACATTCTCTGTTGAATTGACCTCAGCTTCAGTCTTGGGAATTTTGCCCCATTCCTCCTCCACCACTGCCCTCATCCTTCCATCTGCATGTGGTATCAGTCAGGGTGGGTTGGTGGAACCAAGGACTCCTATTGTGCTCTGCCTTCCTGGAAACTTTGTAGCTTAGCTTTCATGTTTATCTGCTCCTTTGAGTTATTGTTAGTTTGATGTCCTAGGCTGCCTAGTGTATACGAAATAACCTGAGTTTCAACTGATAGCTTTCAGTTGTAATAGATAATTGATGTTGCATCCTCAGTCAGTTATCAATACCCAAACAATATTGTTTCCCCTGACAAAACAGTATCCTGCTAAAAGAAAACTAGATATCAGCATGTTATTTTTATTAATAGATGTCTGCTATGGTTTGATGTTCCCACCAAAACTCATGTTGAAATTTAATCCTAATTGTGAGGTATTTTGAGTGTGGCAAGTTAATCCAACCATGGTATCTAGAGGTGTGATCTTAAAAAAGTAATTACAGTTAAATGAGCCCATAAGGGTGGGACCTTAGTCAAATGGAACTGTGGCTTTATAAAAAGAGGGGGAGGAAAGGGAGGTAATACAGGAAGAAATTGATCAAATCATGCTATGTGCATATACAAATATGTCACGATTTATTCAACTGTTATGTATAATTATAATGAACCAATTAAAATTTTAACTAAAATAAATAATCAAAAATAAGAGGAAAGTTATGATGTCCTGCCTTGTCATTTGATGACCTGCACCATTCTGAGACTATAGAGTCCTCATCAGCAAAAAGGACTCCACCAGATATGGCCGCCAATCTTGAACTTCCCATGAGCCAAATAAATCTGTATTCTTTATAAATTACTCAGTCTGTGGTATTTAGTTACAGCAACAGAAAACAGACTAAGACATAAATGTACAGGTATTCCTTGAAACCAACTGAACTAGGCTTTTACCCTGAAACTTGAGTGCACTCTGTGCATAACATTGTCAAATAGTTTTAAACCAGTCAGCCTCTTCTTCTCTTGTGCTGAGAGAGCTGCAACCTATGTGGAATCAAATAGCAAGGCTGAATGCCAAAGAAGTCAATAACTGCTGAGTGTTCACCACTTGCCAGGCTCTGAGTCCAGCGCTTTACCTAGTTAGCTCATCTAGTGTTCATAAGTACCTTGAGAAGTAGACATTACGATATCCCTACTACAAACAGGAAAACTGAAGACCAGAGTGATTCTGGAATTACACACATATGGTTGATCTAAGATTTAGTCTCATCTCTGAATTTAAAGTCTTATTCCCACTATGTTATCAGAAGAGCACTGTACTGGCCACCATCATATAGCAGCCCAGTTGCATGTCATAATAATAACTAAAATCTATAACAGGCTTCTTAATTTTGAGGTAAACAAATTCTTATACTAACCCTATGAGGTGTGAGATATTTATTATCATTATCTCCATTTTATGGATGAGGAAACTAAAGCATAGGTTTCTCAATGTCTTAGAGGTTTTAAGTGGCAAAGTTAGAATCTGAAGACAGATGGTATGGCTCCAGTTTCAATAATATACCTAATCTCCTATACTTACCAATCATGTCAGTTCATGGTTGGTAAGTATAGACAGATACCCGAGGAACAACTTAAAAGAAAACGTTGTTTATTTTGGCTCATGGTTTCAGAGGTTTCATTCCATTGTCACTTGGCCTGCTTGCTTTGGACCTGTGGTGGCACAGTACATCATGGAGGTTGGAGTGCCTGGCAGAGGAAGAGTGTTTGTTCACTTCATAGCAACCAGGAAGAAGAGAGAAAGGGAGAGAAGAGAAGAATTAGAAGAAGAAAAGGAGGAGGAGGAGGAGGAGGAGAGGAAGAGGAAGAAGAAGGGAAGGGAAGGGAATAGAAAAGAAGAGAAGAGAAGAGAAGAGATGAGAAGAGGGAGAGAGAGGGAGAGAGGCATGCATGCACAGAGAAAGAGGAAGGATCAGGGCTCCCAGTAATCCCTTAAAGGCAACTTCCCAAAGACCTAAATTCCTTCCACTAGGACAGACCTCTTAGAGATTCTAACACTTCCCAGTAGTGCCACAAGCTGGTGACAAGGCAATTAGCATATGGCCCTTAGGGGGACACTTGAGATCCAAACCATAACACCCACATATTTGATATAATCAGATTATTTGAAAATTCTTTTGCTTCAGTTATCTATTACTGCATAACAACTACTCCCAAAATTTAGTGGATTGAAAGAATCATTTTATTTTGTTCATGATTTTGTGTGTCAGGAATTCAAGGGCTCAGTTGAGCCTTTCCTGAATTCATTTGGCGTCTATTGGGGTGTCTAGGGCTGGAGGTGACTTCACATATATGACTGTGCCTCCCTGATCCTTGTTCTCCCTGTACCCCTTCATATGCCATTTCAACTTCTCTGGAACTTGGCACTCTTATAGAATGGTGACCTCAGTGTGGATATTGTTCTAATTTGGTGACTGATTTCCAGGATGAGGGAAAAAGAATTTTCCAGGTCAACTAATGACTTTGGCCAGTACTGGTACAATGTCACTTCTGCCATAGTCTAAAGGGTCAAAAGCATTCACAGAGTCTACCCATTTTAAGGGGTATGAAAATGGACTCCCATCTCTTTCTGAATTTCTGGCAAGGTCATATTGCAAATCAGCAATGGAGTAGGTCATTTGAAAATAATGCAATCTGCCACACCCTCCTCCCCAGCATAATCAGTCATGGTTTAGAGACTTAAATGTCACAAACAGAATCAAGCTGGTAGAGGAATTGCTATTTACCTCACAGTGCTGTGTCATCTATTTTAGTGCTGTAATTTAAGAGAGTGTCCTTACATAATATATGAAAGCATGCCTTGTACATTAAGTCTACAAAAAAGCAATGCAATAATGATTCTTGATTAAATGAAACTTCCTAATTTTTGATGCCAGAAAATATATTTAGCAAAAGAAAGTCAAGTTGACCGATAATTGAAACAATCTTCAATAGAATATAAAATCTACTGAAGGCAGCAGTCATAGATGAGACAAAGCTCATTTTGTGCAATAAGTATTATACATAAGACACAGATTTTTTGTCATCTGGGCCGGCTTAACACAGGAAAGTCTGTTGATCATCCTGGGTACATATTGACCATTTCAAGGCCTGAAGATATACTGAAATCATTGAGGATTTGAATGTAGGTTGTTCCTGAAGTTTGGCCACTTTTGAAAGAATATGCCAATATAAAGCTATTAAATTGAATCCAGGAGTGAGGAGAGCTATTAATATGACCTGAGCTGGTTTTAGTGCCAAAATGCCTTTGCCACATGTGGCATTTTCAGTAATGTGCATTAATGTCTATGGAATTCAAGATGGAATGGGTTTATGGAATCCATGACTTCTAATAAGGCTTCCCATATTTTTTATTTTTTAAAACATTTCTTTTGCCAATGTTTTTGGTATCAAGTGTTTGTCAAAATAATGATGATAATGTTTCTATGAATGTAGTGTGTGCTGCTATAATTTATATTAAATTTGAAGAATTAATTCTTCTAACATCCTCATGCTGTTATGTGTTCAGTAAGTATTAAATTTGAAGAATTAATTCTTCTAATATCCTCATGCTGTTATGTGTTCAGTAAGTATTGGGTCAAATATACCCATACTGTTGGCTACCAGGTTGTTACAAAAGACCAACAACAAGAAAAGTGGGGATGTAGTTCATCTATTATAATGAATATCAGTGTCCAAGCCATTACTATTGTCAGAATTATGTATGTTCAGGAATTTTATAACAATGTTTTCATTGTGAGACTCTAAGACAGCACAAGCATAAAACTATTTCTGCTAGATTCACATGAAGGATAAAGGCATACCTCTTTCTCTAAGCCTAAGATAAAAACTTAAAACTTTCAGTGTATAACCATATGAAGTATCTTTGAATAAAATATGTTATCCTAGCTTTCTTGGCTACACTGATTATTTTTTCCATTATGCTCAATGATAAGAATGAGTTTTGGGCACTTTGAAGAACAAGACATTCAAACAGCACCCACACCCTCTTTCTGGAATCTGATAAACTCCTTTATGTTCTTTCTGAGGGGAAGGTATTATACAATTTTATCTTACCCAATATCATCTTTCGTGTTCTTTGACAGTCATAAGTAGGACCATTTACACTCATTCATCAAGAATTAGTTTAGGTCTAGGACTTTTGGTTCCATGAACAATTTATTTGGCCACTGTTCCATTGTTTGTATTTTTGGAATCTAACTATGGTAGGGGTTTGATGAAGTACAATCCAGGGACCAATAGATGGCCTTACTGAAGAAGTTAAGTAAACCCTTAAATAGATTGCAGCAAACACAGGAAGATATCCCTGTGAAAAGGGGAAATAAAATATCAGACTGTCCATGGTTTCATATCACTGTAGCTGGTATATATCCTATTTGATATGTATGTGTTGTAGGTCAAGTTCCCCAAAACTAGACTCTGAGAGAGAGATTTGCTGGCAGGAGGTTTATTGTGAAGTCCTTTTCGACTTAATAAGTATGGAAGAATGAAGGAAGCTAAGTTAGGCAGGGGGAGCATTTGAATTGAGAAATACTTACAACAAAAGCCTCAGTCAGTCTTACTGGGACCTGAATACCTGGGAGATCCTAAAGAACTTTCCCAAATTGGAGCCAGTGGGTAGAATCTTTATACATCCAGATTGGCCAGCCATTGGAGGTGCGTTCCCTACATGAAAGGGATATGACTTTGGGTGAGGCAGATTTGTTTAGGTAAAGGCAATATCCAGAAAGGGCTAACAGCTGCAGGCTGTTCAGATGTCAACACCCCCAAAACCTGAGGGACTAAGTGCTTTAATCCTGAAGGCAACATCTTAGCAGCACAATACAGAGTCCACTACAGTGCGTGTAATATATAAAACAAGCACTCCTGGAATACTTAAGTACATTTGGGTCTTTCTTGTTCTTAATGTCTACTGAGTTTTTCTTCTACAAACAGCACCTATTCTGAGTTACTTCATGATATGCTGAAAAAGACATTTGGAGAATTTCAAGCAATTGTTGATTTCTCAGACAATCATTGTATTTTCATGAATATATATTACTTTTTCTTACAACTCATGCTGCATCTTAAGGGAAAAATAATGCCAGATAGTTCTGAGGCATTGATTGCTCTCTGCTCAAAAACAATGTCATCTGCATAACCAAAATCTCCCACAAATTGGAAACAGAAGACCTTGCTATTATTTCAGGAATAAAACACTTTATGAAACCTCACTTGTCATGTCTTAATGATTTGCAATAATCACTAATTTTTTCTAAGATAAGCCTCATTTATTTTTTTCAATTTATTTTTTATTTAATGCTTGCTATATGCTGGGCACTGTACTAAATGCTTCATAAATAGTAATTCACTTAATTCTTGTAAGAGTTAAGTAAAATTACTAAACTTATTTTACTGATGAGCATAACAAGACATACAGAAAGTTAAGTAACTTCCACAGCTGGTAAGTACTGGAGGTGGGATTTTAAACCAGACAGTCTACCTCCAGAGTCTCTGCTCCTCACCCCAATGCTATACTACCTACATGACGTCATCTGCTAATGCCATGTGTATTCTTACACTCCATGGAAATATGAGTGTGAAATCTTAGATGTGAGATATCCATTTCTTATCCTTTGATGCTTATCAATAATATGTTAATCCTATGGAATCCCAGACAGTTGTCTCTTAAATGTATGTGTGAATGAGTGTGTGTGTGATTTTGGAGAGGTTTCAAGATGGCAGACTAGAGGGCAGCTGCATTTCATGTTGCTCCAGGACGCAGGATTCAAAAGAGGAGATAGCGAGAGACTTGGGACCAACTCAAAGCCACCGGGTGAGTCTCTCCCGTTGGGGAGGCGTCCCGGATGGGGCGGTAGCCACGGAATGCAGGGAACTTTGTGAAGTAGAGTTGCCCGGCAAGACCCCCCTCCCCACACTGGAGCGGTAAACATGGACCACTGGGAACATCATAGAGGTGGCTGCTCAGCACAACACTTGGACTCGGAGCAACCATTGGGGCTCCGGGTGGCTGCCTGAGGAGGAGCTGCGTGGCGAGCTGTTTGGACTCAGAGCTATCGCTTCTGAACACCGGGGGGCTGCCCGGAGGAAGAGGAGAAGTGTGGCGGGTCGCTTGGTCCAAGAGTGACTGCATCAGAGCTACAGGCAGTTGCCAGAGGAGGAGCTGCGTGGTGAGCTGTTTAGACTCAAAACGACCGCTTCTGAACACCGGGGGGCTACCCAGAGGAAGAGGAGGAACGTGGCGGGTCGCTTGGTCTAGGAGTGACTGCATCAGAGCCACAGGCGGTTGCCAGAGGAGGAGGTGAGTGGTGAGTTGTTTGGACTCAAAGCAACCACTCCTGAACACTGGTGGCCTGCCTGGAGGAGGAGCGCGGTGGGTCCATTGGTCTCCGAGCGACTGCTCCTGAACACCCGGGGGGCTATCCCGAGGAGGAGGAGGAACAGGGCAGGTCACTTGGACTCGGAGTGACTGCCTAGGGCGATGGGCAGTTGGCAGGAGGAGGAGACGCGAAGTGAGTTGCTTGGACTCCTAGTGACTGCGTCAGAACACCGGGCGACTGTCGGGAGGAAGAGGTGTGTGGCGGGTCTCTGGGTCTCGGAGCTATTGTACAGGACTCCAGGTGGTGGCTCAGAGGAGGGGCCGCATAGGCAGGCGATTAGGTGCAAGCAGGGTCCCAGGACCTAAGCGGCTTTTCAATGGAAGAGCTGCAGAGACAAGCTGAGGGGCGGAGCGAAGGTTCCAGGACTGCGGGCAGATTCTCTGAGGAGAGGCAGCCTAAGGGGACTCGTCTGCGAAGGGTGAGGCTCCCAGGCCAAGGAGGTAGGTACGGGCCCCTGGGAACGTTGCAGAGGAAGGCAGCTCAGACCAGGCGGTAGTTGTAGATTGAGGGGAACCTCTAGGAGGGGAACTGACCAGCGAGATCTCCCACCAGGTGAGTCTTCCCTGACTGGTGAGGTTTTCCCACGAGGACAGTAAAACCAGAGACGCAGGCCCAAACGGGCCTTGCCTCAGCCCGCAGCCTAGTTCCCCGTTGGATGACCATTGGTCAACAAGTGGAGGAACCTCTGCCCACTAGCAGGGAATATACCCCACCTGAGGGTCACCACCCCTAGAGAGGCAGCTTCCTTGTGGAGAACCGCATTATCAACTTCCTCCAAGACTTCAGGCTACTGAAGGATAAGAGGGGATATACTAGCAATCTTTAGGGACATTATAAGTCAATAGAGGAAATCTGCAATATCTTAGTGGTCCACTGATACCTGAACAAAATGAGAAAACAAGGGAAGAAAATGCCCCAAACAAATCTAGATGTTACATCAATAAAATCCAACGACAGCATGGCAGAAGAAATGACAGAAAGGGAGTTCAGAATATACATAATTAAAATGATCAGAGAAGCAAACGATGAGATGAAAGAGCAAATGCAGGCATTGAATGATGACATGAAAGAGCAAATGCAGGCATTGAATGATAGCACCAATCGACAGTTAAAAGAGCAAATACAGGAAGCAAAAGATCATTTCAATAAAGAGTTAGAGATATTGAAAAAAAAACAAACAGAAATCCTTGAAATGAAGGAAACAATAAACCAAATTAAGAACTCCATAGAAAGCATAACCAATAGGATAGAACACCTGAAGACAGAACCTCAGATATTGAAGACAAAATATTTAACCTTGAAGAAAAGTTGAACAAACAGAGAAGATGGTAAGAAAACATGAACAGAATCTCCAAGAACTATGGGATATCATGAAAAGGCCAAATTTGAGAATTATTGGAATTGAGGAAAGCTTAGAGAAACAAACCAAAGGAATGAACAATCTATTCAATGAAATAATATCAGAAAATTTCCCAAATCTGAAGAATGAAATGGAAAATCAACTTGAAGAGGCTTATAGGACTCCAAATACACAAAATTACAACAGACCCACACCAAGGCACATTATAATGAAAATACCTAACATACAAAATAAAGACAGAATGTTAAAGGCTGTGAGAGAAAAGAACCAAATTACATTCAGGGGGAAACCAATACGGACATCAGCAGATTTTTCAATCCAGACGCTAAAAGCTAGAAGAGCCTGGAACAACATTTTTCAAGCTCTGAAAGAAAATGGATGCCAACAAAGAATCTTATACCCAGCAAAACTTACCTTCAAATTTGATGATGAAATAAAATCATTCCATGATAAACAAAAGCTAAAAGAATTTACAAAAGAAAGCCAGCATTACAGAACATTCTCAGCAAAATATTCCATGAGGAAGAGATAAAAAACAAAGAAGCAAATCAGCAAAGGGAGGAATTATCCTAAAGGAACTGTCAAATAAAGGAGGAACCAAGTTGTGTCAAAAAAATAAATAAATAAATAAAATTTAAAAAATGGACCAAATGACCAGGAATACAAATCATATCTCAATAATAACCCTGAATGTTAATGGCCTGCATTCATCAATCAAAAGACATAGACTGGCAGATTGGATTAAAAAGAAAGATCCAACAATATGTTGCCTGTAAGAGACTCACCTCATAGAAAGAGATACCCATAGACTAAAGGTGTAAGGATGGGGAAAAACATACCATGCACATGGATTCAGCCAAAAAGCTGGAGTATCCATCCTCATTTCAGATAATGTGGACTTCAAGCCAAAGTTAGTCAGAAGGGATAAAGAAGGACATTTCATACTGCTTAAGAGAAGCATACATCAGCAAGACATAACAATCATAAATATCTATGCCCCAAACAGTGGCTCATCCATGTATGTCAAACAAATCCTTCTCAATCTCAGAAACCAAATAGACCATAACACAATAATACTAGGTGATTTTAACACGCCTCTCTCACCACTGGACAGATCTTCCAAACAAAAATTCAACAAAGAAACTATAGATCTCAATAACTCAATCAATAATTTAGACTTAACAGACATTTATAGAATATACCATCCAACCAAGAGCAAATACACTTTCTTCTCAGCAGCACATGGATCATTCTCTAAAATAGACCATATATTATGCCACAAAGCTAATGTTAGCAAATACAAGAAGATAGAGACACTTCCTTGTATTCTATCAGATCATAATGGATTGAAGTTAGAAATAAATGAAAGAGTAAAAAACAGAAACTACTCCAACACCTGGAGATTAAACAATATGCTATTATAAGATGAATGGATAACAGAAGATATTAGGAAGGAAATTAAAAATTTCTTAGAGGTAAATGAGAACAAAGAAACATCATATCAAAATCTCTGGGACACTATGAAAGCAGTACTTAGAGGAAAATTTATTTCATGGAGCGCATTTAATAAAAGAAGTAAAAGTCAACAGATAAATGACCTAACACTACAGCTCAAAGCCCGAGAAAAAGAAGAACAGACCAACACCAAAAGTAGTAGAAGACAGGAAATAGTTAAACTCAGAGGTGAAATCAACGAAATTGAAACAAAAGAAACAATACAAAAAATTGACAAAATAAATAGTTGGTTCTTCGAAAAAATAAACAAAATTGATAAACCTTTAGCCACACTCACAAAGAGAAGACGAGAGAAAACCCAAATCACTAAAATTCGGAACCAACAAGAAAATATCACAACAGACACAACTGAAATACAAAACATAATTAGAAGCTATTTTGAAAATCTATACTCCAACAAAATAGAAAATTTCGAAGACATCAACAGGTTTCTAGAGACATATGAATTGCCTAAACTGAACCAGGAGGACATACACAATTTAAATAGACGAATTTCAAGCAATGAAATAGAAGAAGTCATCAAAAGGCTACCAACAAAGAAAAGTCCAGGACCAGATGGGTTCTCAGTCGAGTTCTACAAAACCTTTAAAGAAGAGCTCATTCCAATACTTCTCAAAGTATTCCATAAAATAGAAGAGGAGGGAACCCTCCCAAACTCATTCTATCAAGCCAATATTACCCTGATACCTAAACCAGAGACACATTGAGGAAAGAAAATTTCAGACCAATATCTTTAATGAACATCGATGCAAAAATTCTAAACAAAATTTTAGCAAATCGCATACAAAAACATATTAAAAAGATAGTGCACCATGATCAAGTGGGTTTCATCCCAGGGATGCAAGGTTGGTTCAACATCAGGAAATCAATACATGTAATTCACCATATCAACAGACTTAAAGTCAAGAATCACATGATTATTTCAATAGATGCAGAAAAAGCATTTGATAAAATACAGCAACCCTTCATGCTCAAAACACTAGAAAAAATAGGGATAGTGGGAACGTTCCTTAACATTGTAAAGGCCATCTATGCTAAGCCCATGGCTAATACCGTTCTAAATGGTGAAAAACTGAAAACATTCCCCCTAGAAACTGGAACAAGGCAGGGATGCCCTCTTTCACCACTTCTTTTCAATATCGTCCTTGAAACTCTAGCCAGAGCAATTAGACAGACCAAAGAAATTAAAGGGATACGAATAGAAAAAGAAGAACTCAAACTATCCCTATTTGCTGATGATATGATTATATACTTAGAGAAGCCAGGAAATTCCACCAGAAAACTTTTAGATCTCATAAGTGAATTCAGTAAAGTAGCAGAATATAAGGTCAATGCACATAAATCTAAGGCATTTTTATACATAAGCGATGAATCTTCAGAAAGAGAAATTAGGAAAACTACCCCATTCACAATAGCATTGAAGAAAATAAAATACTTGGGAATCAATCTCACAAAAGAGGTGAAAGATCTCTACAATGAGAACTACAGAACACTAAAGAAAGAAATTAAAGAAAACCTTAGAAGATGGAAAGATCTCCCATGTCTTGGATAGGAAGAATTAATATTGTCAAATGGCCATACTACCAAAAGTGCTATACAGATTCAATGCAATTCCAATTAAAATCCCAATGATGTACCTTACAGAAATAGAGCAAGCAATTATGAAATTCATCTGGAAGAATAAAAATCCCGGAATAGATAAAGCAATCCTTGGCAGAAAGAGTGAAGCAGGGGGTATCACAATACCAGATCTTCAACTCTACTACACAGCTATAGTAACAAAAACGGCATGGTATTGGTACCAAAATAGAAAGGTGGATCAATGGTACAAAATAGAGGACATGGACACAAACCCAAATAAATACAATTTTCTCATACTAGACAAAGTTTCCAAAAATATGCAATGGAGAAAAGATAGCCTCTTTTCAAACAAATGGTGCTGGGAGAATTGGAAATCCATATGCAACAGAATGAAACTAAACCCATATTTCTCACCATGCATGAAACTAAACTCCAAATGGATCAAGGACCTTGAAATCAGACCAGAGACCCTGCATCTTATAGAAGAAAAAGTAGGTCCAAATCTTCAACATGTCAGAGTAGGATCAGACTTCCTTAACAGGACTCCCATAGCACAAGAAATAAAAGAAAGAATGAATAACTGGGATAGATTCATACTAAATAGCTTCCTCTCAGCAAAGGAAAGTATCAGCAATGCGAAGAGAGAGCCTACAGAGTGGGAGAATATCTTTGCCAATCATACTTCAGATAGAGCACTAATCTCCAGAATCTATAAAGAACTCAGAAAACTCAACACCAAGACTACAAATAATCCAATCGACAAATGGGCTAAGAAAATGAATAGACATTTCACAGAAGAAGATCTACAAGCAATCAACAAACATATGGAATAATGTTCAACATCTCTAGTAATAAGAGAAATGCAAATCAAAACCACCCTAAGATTCCATCTCACCCCAATTAGAATGGCGATTATCAAGAATACAAGCAACAACAGGTGTTGGCGAGGATGTGGGGAAAAAGGTACACTCATACATTGCTGGTGGGGCTGCAAATTAGTGCAGCCACTCTGGAAATCAGTGTGGAGATCCCTTAGAAAACTTGGAATGGAACCACCATTTGACCCAGCTATCCCACTCCTTGGCCTATACCCAAAGGACTTAAAATCAGCATACTACAGGGATACAGCCACATCAATGTTCATAGCTGCTCAGTTCACAATAGCCAGATTGTGGAATCAACCTAGATGTCCTTCAATTGATGAATGGTTAATGAAAATGTGGTATATATATACAATGGAATATTACTCAGCCATAAAGAATGATAAAATTATGGCATTTGCAGGCAAATGGATGAAATTGGAGAATATCATGCTAAGTGAGATAAGCCAATCTCAAAAAACCAAAGGACAAATGATATCGCTAATAAGTGGATGATGACACATAATGGGGGGTGAGAGGGGTTAGTGTTATGGTTAGAATTAAGGTTAGGGATGGGGGCAAGAATGGAGGAAGGAAGGACTGTATAGAGGGAAAAGAGGGGTGGGAGGGTTGGGGGGGGGAAGGGATAAATAGCAGAATGAATCAAACAACATTACCCTATGTAAATTTATGATTACACAAATGGTATGCCTTTAAACCATGTACAAACAGAGAAACAACATGTATCCCATTTGTTTACAATAAAAAAAATGTGTGTGTGTGTGTTTGTGTGTGTGTGTGTGTGTAGAAGAAAAGGTGGTGAGGGTAGCAGAGGGTTAAACACATAGCATAAGAGACAAGAATGTTGTGCATATGAAATGTACATTGTTATTCCAAGCAACAGTAATCCTATAATCATGTCAAGATTATATCATAAAATATCATGAAATCTAGGACTTTATTTGTTGTCTGAAATTACTTCTGATGAGAAGAATACCTTAAAGATGTTCTATCCAGCCCAGATTACTCAGTATAGTCTACCAAAATAATGTATTTTCCATGCAAGTTTAAGAAACTTTGGCCAAAAATACATATCCATTTTTCCAGACCATCTCATGATAAGAATTTTCTTTTTCACTCTGCTCAAGTCCTTCTCAAAATATCTTGGAGTTTTTACAATTTCATCTTAAATGTCAGATATGCACCAGTTATTATAACAGTTATTGCCAGCTACTTTAATTTCTAATGGTGTTGCCCTATTTGCCTCTCTTATGTCATGCTCTCTGGAAAAAACCTTTTTCAAAATTGTCATGCAGACCAATGCAACCTCCTTAGACATAGGCAAAAAGAATTTCCATTGCTCAATATGCTACTCCCCACTCATCCCTAAGGTCCAATCCTGCACCTACTTAATGGGGCAGCATCATAAAATTTGTTTTCAGGGTCCCCATTATGTCTGAGCTGCCAACTTGAGGTATAATAGAAATGGTACAGAGGCTGTTTTGTCAAAACCACTCTCCAATATCCTTGCTGCACTGCAAAATCAACAAAGCTCTTTCCTGCCCAGATTGTTGTGGGCAGAGGATCTGGGTTGCATGTGATCTAAACATTTCTCATAGGTGGGTAGACAAGAGAACTAAGAATTTTTATATTTTTTATTTTCAAGTCAAGCATTCTGTAAATTCTCCAAATCATGTGATGAGTCATATTTACCCCCATCACAGGGGCCAAAGTGAAGAAATTTTGTATGTCCATACTCAATAGTGTAACAGATGATCTTGAACCAGCTAGTAAAGAAGGCCAGTTTCACAGGGGTCCATCCTTTTTTATTAAAGTGGGGTTCCTCAGGGCACAGGCATTCCATAGATATATCCTCAGATACCTACAAGGATTCTATGGAAACTTAGTAATTCAATATTGATATTTTGATAATAATATAAATATAAATATATTTGTTAGGCATAATACATATAATCCCATTGACCAATTAATCCTCAGACCTCTCACTCATTTCAATGCCTGCATGTATATATTTAGGCTTATCATTATGTTAATGTTAAATAATATCATTTTACTGTTATTGCCTAATTCTCAAAAATAAAGTGGATACAATATATAAAAGATATTTTTAGGGCTGGGGTTGTGGCTCAGTGGCAGAGCACTCACCTAGCACACGTGAGGCCCTGGGTTCAATCCTCAGCACCACATAAAAATGAAATAAAGGTATTGTGTCCACCTACAACTAAAAAATTTAAAGAAAGATATCATTAGCCTCTAGGAAAACACAAATGACCTAACAATCACCACACTAAGAACAGAGGTTTCACAGTAGATATTTGTTAACTTATAATGAGATTACTTCTTGATAAATCCTTCTTAAATTGAAAAGATCATTAAGTAGAAAATGCATTTAATACACCTACCCTACTCGCCATCACCATAGCTTCCCAACACAGCACACAATAGTGATCGCCTGGCTCAATGGGAACAGTAGTCAGCTCCCACTGCCCAGCATTATGAGAAAGGATCAGATCACATATCACTAGCTGGGGAAAACATCCAAATTCAAAATTCAAAGCATGGTTTCTCTTGAATGCTTTTTGACTTTTGTACCATCAAGTCAGAAAATCAAAAGTCAAACCATTGTAAGTGAGGGACCATCTGTAGTTTAAGAAAGAGAATTGTGATGCAAGAATTGAGTTGGTAAATGGCATATGGTTGTAACTGCTGAACTCAAAATAATCTGTCTTATAGCAGAACCACTCAGAAAGATGATCAACCTTTGCCTCAAAGCCCTTTGCACCATTGTTCCTTCTGCCTGGAATACTCACTCCTCCTCCATTTAGTAATACCCAAACAATCCTTCACTTTCAAATTTTTGTTCAGATGTCACCTTCTGAATGAGATTTTTCCTACATTACAAACTACAACTCCCTTTTCCCCAAAGTCTTATTTCTCCTCCTTAAATTTTTCTCTTAGCACTTATCATCATCTCACACACTACATATTTTGCTTATTTGGTGTTTTGGAGGTCTTTTAAAAATAGATTTATGGAATGGTCCCACCATTTGACCCAGTTATCCAACTCCTCAGTTTATACTCAAAGGACTTAAAATCAGCATACTATAGTAACACAGTCATATGAATGTTTATAGGTGCTCAATTCACAATAGTTAGATTATGGAACCAACCTAGATACCTTCAATTGATGAATGGATACATACATACACACACACACACACACACACACACACACAATGGAATACTACTCTGCCATAAAGAAGAATAAAATTATGGCATTTTTAGGTAAATGGATGAAGTTGGAGGATATCATGCTAAGTGAAATAAGCCAACCCCCAAAAACCAAAGGCCGAATGTTTTCTCTGATAAGTGGATGATGATACATAACGGGGGTTGACAATGGGGTTAGAAAAGAGTGGAGGCACTTTCAATTGTATAGAGGGAAATGGGGTGGGAGGGGTGGGGGGAAGAAAGAGAGTGGACTGAGACAGACATTATTACCCTGTGTACAAGTATGATTATACAAATGGTGTGAATCTACATTGTGTACAACCATAGAAATGAAAAGTTGTACCCCATTTGTGTACAATGAATCAAAATGCAGTCTGTAAAAATAAAAAAATAGATTTGTTGAGATATAATTTATATATCATTCAATTCACTCACAATTTAGTGGTTCTTAGTATATTCACAGACATGTGTAATCAACCTGTCTTCTACTAGAATGCGAGATCCATGAAGACAGGGAATTTTGTTCAGCTCACTGATATATCTGCAGCTCCTAGAAAAATGCCTTTGGAAATAGTAGGTGCTCAACTAATGAAATATGTGTTCAATGAATAAATGAACACATAAATGATTGCATATTTACATTGTGAGTACTTGTCTGCCTTTGTCACATTTACCTTATTTGTCATATTAATGTTATTAATTTCTAGCTTGTTACTTTGTAGCTTTGCTCATTTTTCATTTGTAAAACTATTTTTATTTATACTTGTATAAAAACAATACATTGTCATAGCTATCATGCTTAGCATTAGGGCCCTACATATTTAAATAACACAATTGAAAGAAGTAAAGATAAAAATTGAGATCCTTTTCTCCCTTTAAAAAGACATTTGTACATTGTTCAAATTTAGAAAACAATGTTGAATAAGAAGACTTTTCACTAGTGAGAGTGTCAGAAGGGGATTCTGTTTGCTTGGGCACTCTGTGATTTCATCTTTGTGTTTAATCTTTCAAGTTTCTCTTCTCTCCCTGCACCCCACTTTGGGCAGCAAGAATTGTGCAGAATAAGAAGTAGGATGTGGGCTGTTGAGCAGCATTTTTACAAAAACATAAAGCTAAAGCACTATTACAAAAGCAGCCAGCTCCTCCCCTGCCTATTAGCATTACTCAAAAATTGAAATGGCTTTAAGAATCCATCTTTTAAATAAGGTTTCATTTCTCTGAAATTGTAGCTATTGTAAAGCACATTCAGAGGTTTATATGGTAGTGTGTGTTTTCCCCTAAAGTTGATGGGTGTAACTATTAGGCAGAATGCACTGAAAAATCAATTGTTCTGGGGATGATTTCCCCACCAATTGTTCTATCCTAAAGTGTTTCCATGGTGCTAGCTCTGTATTTCAAATGCTTGCTAAGCTCTTTTTTTTGAGCTATTTCTTTGATTATTCCAGAAGGCCCAGTACAGTGCTTTCAAATACAAAAGGAATGGTATATTTAAAGGTATTTTATAAATAGACTTTTCCAGCCTCAGTCTTAGAGGTGGGAATAAAGTACTGGATTCTGCAGTTAAAAACCCTCCCTCTCCATTCACTCCCTACCCCTGCATTGACAATGGATATCCCACATGTAGCAATCCTTAATTCCCTCATATAGCTACAAAATAACACCTATTCTGGAGTTAAAATCTCAGATATGTGAGTAGGAATTCCAACCACTACTAAATGTTGCAGTAAGGAGAAAAGGAAGCTTCAGTTCATGTGTAGAAATATGGATTGCAAAAGGGGAGATTTCCTTTCTATTCCTCTTTCTGAACACACAAATATTTATTGCTGCTGGATTGTGTAGATAAAGAAAAATAAACTCAACCTTAACAAAAAAAGATTAGCTAGTGGTCCAGACCAACATATCACATCTTTCTGCAGTCCAGAGATTTACCCTTTAGTGTGTGCATTATCTAACAATGGCATTGCTATAGTTTAAATCTGGTATGTACCCCAAAGGTGATGGAAACTTTAGGAGGTGGGGACTAGTGGGAAGTTTGAGATCATTGTGGTTATGTCTTTGAAGATTATGTGACCATGGTCTCTTCTGTTTCCTTACTTTGCTTCCTGGTTATCATGAGGTGAGCAGCTTGCTCCATTATGCACTTACCTCCAGCAGGTCCTGCCTTGCCCGGGGTCCAAAAGCAATGTCCCAAGCATTCATGGACTAAAACCTCTGAGACCATGAACCACAAAAACCTTCTTTCCTTATAAACTGATTCTCTCAGGTATTTGTTATAGTAGCAGAAAGCTGACTAACACATGTATCAAATGAAGAAAAATATTGAAATTATCATACCATCATCTTTTAGGACTATGATACTGAATGCAATGTGTCCAGGGGCATCTCCCATTTTCTGTTCTGTCATGAGTCTCTTGGGACAGATAGCAAGCATAGAGTTTACCTTTATTGCCGTGCTTCCCCTTTCTGTGTCTCTCAAAGAGGGTACAGATTTTAATTAAGTGCTTTCAGCTCTCAGTCCACCTTCATCATCATGGTAACCGTAAGACTACTTACAGAAAATAATTTAGGCAACTAAAAGCCATCTGTGGAGGTCCTATTATATATAAACCTTTTTGAGAACAATTTTCTTCTTTATTGTCTAGTGGGCTCTAACATGTGAATCATACATTCTCATTAAGCATTTCCAAATGAAACCTCCTAAAAATGTCTGTGCACTTGGCAGTGGCATTTTAGGACCCTTCCTATTGCCCAAAGGAAGCTCTGTCTTTACCTCATCTCCAGCCTATTCCTTTACCCAGGTACTTTTCACCTTATATTCATACTTCTTAATACTCATCAGAGGCTCATTTTGTCCCTAAACTAACCTTTCTAGGTATGCTTCATTCTAGGATGCTGTATTAGTTACCAACTGCTATGTAACAAAATTACCACTCATGGCAGCTTAAGACAACACACAGTTATTATCTCACAGTTTGTGAGTTAGGAATCCAGCATGACTTAGCTGGGTCCCATGTGTCATGGTATCTCATGAGGCAAGTGTATTGGCCAGAAATGGAGTCTCATCTGACTCTTGAATGCAAAAATACATTCTTCTAAGTGCATGTGATTGTGTAGAATTCAGTTCCTTGGGGGAATGTTGGCCAGAAGCTACCCTCTGTTCCTGGCCATGTGGGCCTCTGCAACATCGTGGCTTTAACTTCATCAAAATCAGGAAGGAACTAAGGGATTGGAGGCAGGGAAGGAGGGGGGAAGTGCTGGGAGTGATATTGGTCAAATTATATTGTTAAATTGTATGCATGTATGAATATATAGCAAACCCCATCAATATATACAAGTATAATGCACCAATTAAAAATGTGGGGAAAAAAGAAAAAGAAAAAAAAAACAGAAAGGATGAGAATATGTTGAAAGAAGCCACAATTGTATATAGAATAATTCTGGAAGTTGTATCCCATCACCTTTGCACTACTCTCTTTCTTGAAAGAAAGTCAAATGTCTCTCCCACACTCAAGTGAAGGGATTCACAAAAAGATGTGGCTATAAGAAGGCAGAGATAATGTAGAGTCATCTGGGCATCTGTCCATCATGGATGTTCCACAACTGAAAATAATTTCTAAATTTTTATCAGTAAAAATTAAAAAGTAGCAAGTTTGCTGAATTGGCTCAGTTGTAGCAAACACTATTGATATCTCCTTCATATTACTCTAGGCCTAACAAATTTTGGTGTATCCTGGCTTGACCAGCAAAAGCTAGCATCTAAACGTGTGTTCGAAGACTTCTCTCCTGATAGAAGATGGCTCTGTCCATGCCCATCATGGGTTGGAAGTAAATTAGAATAAACACCCCTTGGGATCAGCCCTTTACCAATGACTGATGAAAACTGTTGTATAAATACCCCAGCTCTCTTGTCCCTTGGTTAGAATAAGTGAGGTCTGTTCTATACTGCCTCCCAGAGTTCCCTAAAGGGATTGCTCTCCATAGTGGTAACTAGTAGGTTAACACAGCCTTGGTTGACTGCTTCTCTTGCCCTATCTTTCCCCCCACCACTCTACTGGTGTTTCTTGAGATCAGCTCTCAAATAAACTACTTGCACTCAGACCCTTGTCTCAGAGCCTGCTTTTGAGAGAATCAGAACTAAGACACCAGTAATTTTTTCCAATTTTCAGGTCTCTTGTGCTGGGATAGAGCACCAAAACCAAAGCATGTTTTAGAAATACCATCTTACAACTTGGTGATAAAAAAGTACTTGGTTTCATACAAGACAATGTCCTTGCCCTTCATTTCATTTTCCAAACTCGGTCCTCCTCTCCTTTGTTGTGTTCTTCAAGTTACCTTTGACATTTAGGACAAGTGTGAACTTTTAATAAAAGGGGTATTTAAATCCGATTTCTGAAAGCAATCTTCAAGAAACTCTACTACTATGTTAAAAATACACAACAATGAGCAGAATTAGCAGTCGTTATATGCTTCCACCTCTAGGAAGGCTTCCACCTTCCAATGAGTTCAGCATGGGATTTTCCTAGTGTTCTGCACCCAAGGAAAACATAAGAAGTATTAAAAGATAATCACACTTTTTGACTGTGCAGATCGACTGTGTTTAGCAGTCTTGGTTAGAAGCCTCAAGTTATTATAGTAACCTCAGTGAGATTCCTGACACTTGCTGATACTTCATTTTTGACTATTTTAGAGACATAGGAGCACACTTTAGAAACAGAATAGTGAGGTCAAGAAGGGTGTACTTTCAGTGAGTGACATCTTGTTGAAATGGTTCATGGTAAGTTTTTATTTTTAATACGTTTAGCACATGCACATTTGTGTACATGAAATGCACATGTGTAGTACTTTACTATGCAATCTAGAATTTGGTACAGTTCTCAGTAATATAGGCAAGCAAATTAGGTATTACTATCTCCATTATAGTTGAGGTTACTGACCCTCATAAAGTCAGACAGCTAATAAATAATGGAGCCAGAAGTACCTCTCTCACTTATCCTTGAAGGCTATACTTAATTTTAATTTCCTCCAAATTTATCCCTTTTTCCCTCAGGACTCTTAATATTTAAACCATAATATTGCTAGGAGATGAGAGGAAAGGAAGAAAGGGACAGGGATAGGAAGAAAAGGGAAGGCAAGAGAAGAAGGAAAATGGTAAAGTTTTTAAAAAGGAAAGGTTTTTTTTTAAAGGAAAGAAAAGAGAGTGATAAGCAAAGTGGAGAAGTGACATTTGTACATTTCCCCCCTATGAAATTCTATATACCAGGCTCAGCTTATGTGTCCTGCCAGTTATGCCCTTTCCTTGTTTTCAATGGCTTGCCTTGTCCCTGTCATCATGCACCCAGGTTAATTCACTGCTGTTACCTGTTCACTGTTAGAGATTAGCTAGTAAAGAAAGACCACCCCATTTGTGCCCTAAATGGGATGGAGCCAAAGAGCTCTGGCTTTTCCAGCAACTGATAAGAACAATCCCTGGGTTGCTAGGTGTCTTAGGTTGGGTTCTGAAGGAAGCAGATTCTGAAAAAGAGATTTTCATACAGGAAGTTTATTGAGAAGCCCCACCAGAACAATGCTGATAAGGGAGCTAGGGAAACCTGATTGACAGATTGGGAAAAAGTTTAAACTTCAAAGTACTCACAACAAAGACTTCAACCAGAGGAAGTCCCAGAGGAAATTCTGGAACTGAGATGGCCCTTCAGATATGTCTTCAATTAATACAATGGGATGGACCTTGGTTTACTCATCCACCATGGATTGGTCAGTAAATACAGATTATCCTGGCCAGAATGCTATCCTTAGGCAAAGCAGCTCCCTTCAGCCCAGGACAGTAGTTGCCAAAGCATGGCCTATGGGTCATACTCCTCTACTTGTAAATAAAATTTTACTGAAACACAAGCACACTTATTCAATTATGTATTGCCTCTGGTTGCTTTCATGCTACAATAGTAGACTTGAGTAACTGTGACAGAAACTGAATTGCCTGTAAATTATAAAATAGTGAATATATGGTCCTTTATAAAAAAAAAAGTTTTGTAACCCCTGGCCCAGTGCAATTCCCTGAGAAGGATTATTTGAACCATCAACATCCAACATTCCTGGCAACTGGAAGAATGAGTGCCTGGGTCCAGCACACTACATCATTCACTACAGGAAATTAATACCCTATAAAGCAAACTTGACTAATGAAAGATAGTGGACAGATGGGAGCCAGAGGATAAATTCTTCTTTCTTCAGCCATGATGGACTGTTCTGAGACATAATAGTTCATACAGCTTTTCTGAAGATGTCTCATAAGACCAGGCAAATGCCTATACTTGTTGCAAAAGCAATGGCTAGCTTAAAAGAATATCCTCTAATATTTTTCTCCTGCCTTCTCTTTTTGGTAACCCTTTCCCTTCACTCCTGTTTTCTTGAATTTGTCCTTTCAAATAAAATTTAGCACATTAAGCCTTTTGCCTCAGATTGCAAAAATTTGTAAAATCCAAATATTTAGAATTTGGCATGGAACTAGTATAAAGTTAGAGTAGTGGTATATTCAGAGGAATAAGGAAGGATATACACTATCTATTATCTCATTCCCAAACCCAGGACATTTTTCAAACATACCTTCCTCCCCTCAAATATCTATTGGGTGTAAACTTTGCCCTGAGGTTGCCCTAAAGTGTTAATATTTCTGTCCCTCTTGCTCCCATTTGCTCACAACCAAGATAAAATGCTTGTCCTTCTTCCTAAGTCTCCCGTTCCAGAGCTGGGAAGCATGTTTATTATATATGATACTTACTTTATTTACCCTGAGGGTATTCCTGTTGATCTTTCAGGATATCATGGTTCACCTTGTGAGTTATAAAACCACCAAGGGGAAAAGAGTAGTTCCAGCCAAGATACAATTTTAAGAAGACACACAAACTAAAGTGGAGAAAAAGGGCCCTCAGGCCGCTCTGTGCTTCTAAAGCAAAGCTCCAAAAAAAAAAAAAAAAATGAAATAAGCAGGCCACACACAAGGAAGCAGGCAAACTTTGTTTTGCTGAGAGGACTCTTTTCCTTGGATTAATTCCAAGAGGGAACAGATATTGAGTGAGTCATAGAATAAGTAGGACAGAGTTTGCCTTTCAGGGAATGCAATAGTGTGTGGGTATACTCGTGGTCCTTTGAGGATGCTCAGCAGGCACGGCTTCCCAAAGTCCAGGCTCATCCATGTGACCTTGCTCTGGTTCTTTCCACATGCCTCCCACAAACTGAATTTTCAAAGGGAGCTCAGGTCTGTGGTCTGCCCCCTTGTTGAAGAGGTTGAGTTGGACAATGCTGGTTCTGTGGTTGATAAATAGAACCTCCAACCTGCAGCTATGATGAGTTGTGTGGTAGACATAATAGAAATTCGGATGGCATCGGTTTAGAGCTACTCAGTGGAATTTCCATAGCAAGGGAATTCTAAGTGTGTCCTGAGACCAGTGTATGAGGCCAAAGATGGAATATGCTACAGAAGAAATTCAAGAAAAATATTCAAATGGGCAAGGGAGATTAATCCTAGATAACACCAGGTACAGGAGGCTGCTATCCATGGCTGAATATTTAGAACTGAATAATTGCAAAATCACCAGTTTCCATGTGAGTCACAGAGGTACAAAGACACTGCTCTAAAGACAATAATATGCTGTACATTTTGGTATGGGAGATATGGTTAAAATCTAATAACTCACAATCTATTATAGTTGTCCCTTTTTATCTGTGGGGGGATTGGTTCCAGAACCCCCTTGAGGATACCAGGATCTGTGGATGCTTAAGTCCTTTTTATAAAAGGGAATAGTATTTGCATAGAACCTATGCGTTTCCTCCACAAATCATCTCTTGATTACTTATAATCCCCAATACATGTAAATGATAAATAAATAGTTGTTATCTGTATTGTTTAGAGAATAATGACAAGGAAAAATGTTCAGTACAGATGCAATTTTTTCCCTCAGTGTTTTGGATTCTTGATTGGTTGAATCTGCTGATGTGGAACCTACAGATAGATGTACAGGGATGACTGTAGTTACTTGGAGTCAATTATTTCCAACAGAATCAAACTATTTCTTCGTGTGCAAACCAACCAGGAAATATAATAGAGAAAGAAGATAAGAGAGAAGCTACTATAGTTAAGAATGAGACAGGGGGTGTGCATATGTTAGATATATTCACCCTCCTCCAAAATCTGGAACCCTGAGGTCATTGTATGTCATTTCAATGCTCTGCATCATATACTTTGAGACAAAATTCTATGCTACCTGAAAGCAGGTGAGTAAGTTATATTTGACTGAGATAGAGCATTGGCAGGGTTGAAATTGGATAAGTTAAAACAGTTCCCATTCTCCTTGCAACTGATGAACTCATGAATTGAATATTCTAGAGTGCAATTTCTTCCTCTACGGTGCTCATGGAAAGCATATATAAGCATTCAGAATTCTTGTTGTTGAAAAAACTGACAGTCTCAAATACTGTTTCTTAATATCCATGTTTGTGTGCGCATGCATGCTATAAAATGCAGACCATTATGCTGCTTTCTATGCTCCAGATAAATTACCCAATACTTCCATGCCTCATTAGGACAAGACATTCACAATCATGAATGCATGATCTTAGCATTTTTTTTCTGTACCACCAAAGACTAATATTATATTCAAAATGGATTTAGTGTTAAATGTATTATATTATATGCTACTTCTTTGTCACTCTCTGTGAGATATAGCTAATGATAGACTATTTCTATCTAGTGGACATTAGTTCCTAATATTGCATGTAAAAGAAAATAAACTAGTACTTGTTAGAATACTATGTCATGCTTCTCCACTCCCCTCTAAAAACCCTCAAATCTTCTGCCCTTGTTTCTTCCTTTATATCACGTGATGAAATTACATCACATTTTCTTGTTTTCTTACTTTGACTAAGTTCATTTTTATCATATTTTCCACTCTGGGATTTTTAATTGCCTATCATTTTTTTTCCTGTTGACAAATAAAGCATATGTTTTCACTAAATCACCAAGATCACTGATTTGGAAATCATACATTTTGTCGAAATGAACCCAAATGATCAAGGAAATTCTTCACAGATTCCCCAACATCTGTATTTAATGTTGACCTGTTTTCTTAGAGACTTGTTATAGAATTGTAATCTTGGAATTTCTTTTCATTGCAGGGTTTCTTGGCCCTCAAATCTTCCTCATTTTTTTTTTGTTCTTGAATTCATTCTATTTTTGATTTTGCTAAACCATATTCTCAAATAAATTTACTTTTTTCAGAAGTGTGTGCTATTATTAAACCTCTTTAGTCCTTGTTTATCTGAAAATTTCTTTATTTTGCTTCTATACCTGGCAAATAATTTTCCTGCATATGGAATACTATGCTGAAAAATTGTTCCTTCATTGGCTGGGGTTGTGGCTCAGTGGTAGAGCCCAGGCCTAGCAAGCATGAGGCATTGGGTTCCACCCCCAGCACCACATTAAAAAAATGTTCCTTCAGGACTTTGAGACATTGCCCCCATTATCTTCTGGCAACTAGTGTTCATAATGTTTTGCATAATTACGGTTTTGTTTCTCAATCTTCAATGACCTCTCACCCTCCAGAAGCTTTTATGATCATGCCTTTATCACTATTATTCTGAAATTTTAGTTATATGTCTGAGTGTGGGCTTTTCTGTGCTTATTCTTCTGGACATTTATTGGGTGCTTTAATATTGGAGATATATTTTATGAAATTATGGAAAGTCTTCTTCTATTATTTCTTTGGTTGTTTTCTTCCCTCTACTTTTTTGTTCCTTCTTTCTGAAACTCTGATTGGATAGATATTCAACTTTTTAAATGTTATGCTCCATATCTCTTAATTTTCTTCTGTTTCTAATTAATTCTATTCTTAATTTTAAGAATATCCTGTTTCCTTTGCATGTTCCTTTTGATAGCATTCTATTCTTAATTTATGTATGCAATATTTTATCAAATATCTGTGAGGATTTTTTTTCTGTAGCTTACCCATTTATTAACAACCTCATGGTAGTCTAGAACCTTGATGTGTTAAAATAGTCTTGTAAATAGATTTTATTTGTTTAGAAATCTCTTTTCTGCATCACTGTGATAATGTTTCTTGACAGATTTATCAGTTTTTCACTCTATGAACAGATTCTGAGCACCTTCTATATTCAAGGTACTGTGCCACACACTGAGATATGAAGAGTCTCCAGGCAGAGCCAAGAGAATACTCTAGGAATTTATAATCCATTTTGCAATTTTTAAAATTCTTGCTAGCTACCATACTATAATGTACAGTTTGCATGTCCCCAAGAAGATTCTGTCAGGGGATAATTTCTATAATTCGTTTTAGAAAAGCAACAGAAACACAGAATTTAAACAATGGTTTGTCAAACTTCATACTCCTCACCCCTGCAGTGATTCTGATCAACACTCTCCTGGTGAACTGAGCATGCTCCTTAAAAATATGTGATCCAAATGAATACATCAATGCTATGGTGCAATGAAATAATTTACCAACCTGTAGATCACACTCGAGGATCCTGAGAGAGACCCTGAGAGAGATCTGAATTCTTTGTCTTTTGGTAGTAGGGGCTTAAATAAGACTCTGAAAAGGGGAATGGGGTAGTCAACCTTGGGCTACCAATGAAGTTTTAAGGATGAGAACAGAATCCCTCTGGGAAAGGGTATGGAGAAGAGTTCGTGAGTCTAAAAGAAAATATCTTTACAATGACCATTGAGTTCAACACCTTCTATTTAAACCTGTGATTCTGTTCAGGTCTGTGAGGTACAAGTCAAAAAGGAAAGGAAGCCATAGGTGCAGGACTACATACTATGCAGCCCTGGATGACAGGAAGAAGAGGACAGTGCAGAGAAGAGAGCTCAATCACGCTGCCCAGACCACAAGGGCAGCAAGAAGAAGATGAACCTGAAGCAAAACAATTGGCCATAACTCTTAGGATTTTGAATAGATGTGTGTGTGTTTTTTAATTTATTTTTATTGTAAACAAATGGGATACATGTTGTTTCTGTTTGTACATGGAGTAACAGCATATCATTCGCATATTCATACATTTACATAGAGTAATGATGTTTGATTCATTCCATTATTTTTTTCCTTACCCCCACCCCTCCCACCTCTCTTTTCCCTCTATACAGTCCCTCCTTCCTCCATTCTTGCCCCCCTCTCACCCCCATTATGTGTCATCATCCGCTTATCAGTGAGATCATTCGTCTTTTGGATTTTTGAGATTGGCTTATCTCACTTAGCATGATATTCTCCAATTTCATCCATTTGCCTGCAAATGCCATAATTTTATTATTCTTTATAGCTGAGTAATATTCCATTGTATATATATACCACAGTTTCTTTATCCATTCATCAGTTGAAGGACATCTAGGTTGGTTCCACAGTCTGGCTATTGTGAATTGAGCAACTATGAACATTGATGTGGCTGTATCTCTGTAGTATGCTGATTTTAAGTCCTTTGGGTATAGGCCAAAGAGTGGGATAGCTGGGTCAAATGGTGGGTCCATTCCAAGTTTTCTAAGGAATCTCCACATAGCTTTCCAGAGTGGCTGCACTAATTTGGAGCCCCACAAGCAATGTATGAGTGTACCTTTTTCCCCACATCCTCGCCAACACCTATTGTTGCTTGTATTCTTGATAATCGCCATTCTAATTGGGGTGAGATGGAATCTTAGTGTAGTTTTGATTTGCATTTCTCTTATTACTAAAGATGTTGAACATTTTTCCATATGTTTGTTGATTGCTTGTAGATCTTCTTCTGTGAAGTGTCTGTTCATATCCTTAGCCCATTTGTTGATTGGGTTATTTGTATTCTTGGTGTAGAGTTTTTGACTTCTTTATATATTCTGTAAATTAGTGCTCTATCTGAAGTATGAGTGGCAAAGATATTCTCCCACTCTGCAGGTTCTCTCTTCGCATTGCTGATACTTTCCTTTGCTGAGAGAAATCTATTTAGTTTGAATCTAACCCAGTTATTGATTCTTTCTTTTATTTCTTGTGCTATGGGAGTCCTGTTAAGGAAGTCTGATCCTAAACCAACAAGTTGAAGATTTGGACCTACTTTTTCTTCTATAAGATGCAGGGTCTCTGGTCTGATTTCAAGGTCCTTGATCCATTGTGAGTTGATTTTTGTGCAGGGTGAGAGATACGGGTTTAGTTTCATTCTGTTGCATATAGATTTCCAGTTTTCCCAGCACCATTTGTTGAAGAGGCTATCTTTTCTCCATTGCATATTTTTGTCACCTTTGTCTAGTATTAGAAAATTGTATTTATTTGGGTTTGTGTCCGTGTCCTCTATTCTGTACCATTGATCTGTCTATTTTGGTGCCAGTACCATGCCATTTTTGTTACTATTGCTTAACAGATGTGTTTTAAACTCATATTCTGTAGCTTTATTTATCTTTTTGTCCTTTCTGGCGTCTTTTTAAAAATTTATTACATTGGGCTTTTCTATTTGTTTTCCTCAAATATCATACAATTCTAGATCGTACATATGAACTTAATAGGTGGGGACAGGTTGGTTGGTATTCATTTGCTCTGGTACTGTGTCACACTCTCTGCTTGAGAAAGGAGGTATACCATCCACTGGGGAGTTTCATTTCTGAGCATGAAAAGACAGAAATAAGATAGATAGGTTGAACATCTTCCCTATTGTCAAAACAAGGAAGACATTACTATGGTGTACCCAGGAACCACAATAGGACTCCAGACCTTTCAATTCTTTATCAAGTAATTCTCCTCTTTAGAAGTAGAGGCATTTGCCATCACACCCGGCTCCCCTTCTGCTTTCTTTTGTGTTATGATCTGGGGCATCCACCACTTTTTCATATGTCAAAATTAACCTCTTATCTTTCAGTCCTCTCTCTTCATGAGGATGTGGGGTGGTATAGCTCCTGCAGCTACTTGTGAGATATTATTTCCATTACTTATTCTGAGCTTCATCTCATTCCCCATTCAAAATCTGCATACCTGAAAACTTCTAGCTCAGAATTCCTCCAACCTTCAGAGGTTGCTCAGCTGCCTCTTCCCCTTCTGCCCTTTCTGCTTTCTTTTTTTTTGGGGGGGGTGTGCAGGGGGCAGGTATTGGGGATTGAATTCAGGGGCATATGACCACTGAGCTACATTCCCAACCCAATTTTGTATTTTATTTAGAGACAGGTTCTCACAGAGTTGCTTAATGCCTCACTTTAGCTGAGGCTGGCTTTGAACTCAAGATCCTCCTGCCTCAGCCTCCGGAGCCTCTGGGATTACAGGCATGTGTCACCACACCCAGCTCTCCTTCTGCTTTCTTTTGTGTTATGATATGGGGCATCCACTGCTATTTCATATGTCAAAATTACCCCTTATCTTTCAGTCATTCAGGTTTTTGTTAGGATCTCTGTTCCAAACCCTGGTCATTTATTCCTCCTTTTATTTCTGTATAGATGCATTCTTTTATATGTCCTTACTGTAATTTCAGTGGGAATGGAAAGAAGTCTGCCATTCTGAAGAAGTTGCAATGTGTTTTAGATAAATCTCATTCTAAAGTCTGCTCCACGGCAAAGAGAATTGTAGAAAGAAGTCGGGCTATTTATGTTAATTTTTATTTAGTTGTTCCATCTTTCAAATTCAGTTCCCTCAAGTTCCCTTGGTAGTCTAAACATTAAAATGCTGGTTGGCATACTCTATTACTAAATTATATGTGATGCAGATTTATCAATTATATGCAAATGTTAATTGTTATTAAACTACCCAATCCAATTAAAATTTGTATGTGCAAGTTTACAAAGCTTATAGTTTGCAAAGTATTCACATTTATCTCAGTGAAGCCTTTAAGTTAAATACATCAGCCAATACTAGATGCTACATAGTAGTAAAGAGAATCAGAGCCTTTTGCTTCTAGCCTTAGAGTAGCAACTTAACTTGCTGAAAATGATCTTAATATATATAACCTACTTAACTTTTCTTGCACTCAATTTTCTTACCTACGAACCTAGAACAACACTAGCAATTCCCTCAGAGTATGGTGATAAGAAATCATAATACCTGTAAACCTTTAGAACAGGATCTGACACATAATAAGTAGTCAAGGAATATTAAATATTGTTAGTAGTTTTTTCTTTATCATCGTCCATTATTTCCTTTTTTACATGACAAGGTAATATTGGATTAGTCAAATAATTCTTGAACTCAGTTGGGTACAAATTCATGTGTCCTAATTTCACATCAAGTTATTTTGTACACACCTACAAAGACTATTTAAGTTGGAAATGATTATAAAGTCTCTCTCCTCTCCTTTAACACCAACCAAAGATGTAATGCTGTGTAAAGTCTATGAGTAGAAGTGGGGGGCTGTTTGTTTAAAATGGACATTCAATGTCTACTTCTCTGCTTCTCTTTTTTATTCTGCTTACAGGTAGCTTAACAATTCCAAACAGTATTTTCCATCAGTTTAAAAAAACTATTTACGAAAAGTTTTACTCTACCACTTCTACTTTTAAATATGTCAAGCACTTCTAAGTATATAGAAGGACTAGGTATTCTGCATAAACACCTGTCCCTTATGAACACAGCACTGGTAAATAAAATTGCACACATAGAAATTGTTATGATCTGAGGTATCTTCTAATATGACCATTTGTCCTTAAACCTTCTCCCCTTTTTACTTCCTTCTCTCTACTTTGAGTCCAGTGAACAAGTATAAGCATATGTAATGCTTAGAGATGGTTGAACAAATTCATATCCAGAAATCATTTACAGAGGACAAGCTTTCCTATAAATTTCCACACAAAATGTACGAATTTGCTAATTTTACTAACTACTAGATCATACTATGGCAACCTCTTTAACATCTAGACTAGATATTGCAAAATTTGGACTCATTTCTCTACTATATATACTATATACACAGCCAAAAGAAAATGCACAAAACACAGAAAACTGATGTCTGAGAATGTTCAGTATGAACACACTAACATATTACCTTTTGCAATTGCTTGTTTCCCTCCCACCTCCTCCACATCACTGAATAATACAGATGACACTATACTGCTCAAAGAGGTGGTTTGACATTCCATTCCCAAAAGACAATATTTCATATGAATTTTAGCAGAAATATATTTACAAAGTGATATTTTACTACCTCTCCATTTAACATACATCAGGCACATCTTGACAGTCTAGATGTTTCAAGTAAGGACTCAATTTGTCCACTATGTACATGATAATCTTGAATTAACTGCACACATGTAACAGCAGTTCTAATTTGAAAATGTCTTCAAAATATGAGCTTTCTGGCCCTTCACTGGTCAGTGGGCTATAGTCCTTAAATTTTCAGAAGACAATCCTTCCTAGGAATTTTAACACAAAGTGTACAAAATTTGTTTATTAATTCTACTTTTGTCATTTGCTGGCAAACTTTTTAACATCTAGATAGACTAGATGTAGACTAGGACTTCTTTGTCCTTTATATACACTATGTACATAGCAAACTAAAACAAAGCACATAGACATAAGAGTAACATGGTTACTCTTGCATCATTGTAAGCACATTGGCATGGCACTCTGGAGAATCATACACAATGGTGTAGTACTGAACAGGTCTGGCTACTGTCCCCCAAAACATTTCATAAGAATTTTTTAAAATTACAAAATGTGTTGTATTTTAGTACTTTTCTTTAAATATATATCAGGCACTTTAGAATATTGAGAAAGACTAGATATTTCAAAAAAGATCTTAGCATTGTCAACTATTCAGTACAACAGTAATGAGGAATAAAATGCACACCCAAAACGATGGTTATAATATGAAAAGTGTCTTTCTAGCCTGGCACAGGGCCTCCTTCTCACAGTCTTCTCCGTGTCCTCTAACTTACTGAACCAACATGGACATGTGTGGCTCCTAGAGGTTTAACAACTCCATTTCAGTCACTTCCAGGAGATATTTCCAATTTTTTTAAACAAATGGGCATTTACAAGAGTGTTATTTTCTAATTCTGTCATACCTTGGCAACCTCTTTATATTGAGAATGTCCAGATGCAGCAAAGTTTTCAAAGTTAGGGGGAAAGCTGAGAGCAGCTTTTTCATTTTATATGAACAGACCTACAAATGGCCAGGGTGATGGGCATTTCCAGTTGGTGATAGGTGATGTGGTTCTCTGCCTTTCTCTCTTTGGTAGAACAAACATCAACAGCAGGGGGCTGGGCTGCTGACCATTTCCCTCCATGGACAGCTACCATTACGCCCATGGGCAGCTAACCATTCCCCATCCCTGTGGACAGCTAAAGATTCCCCCTGCCCCCATGGACAGCTGACTGACCCTCCATGGACTACTAACGGTCCCCCCGCAGAGAGCTGACAGTTTGCTCCATAGACAGGTAACTGGACCCCTTGGAACGCTAACTGCCCCCCACCCTGTGGACAGCTGAACATTCCCCCGCCCTAATCCAGGACTTCTAGCACCTTCCAAGATGGTTCAGGCCTTTGTCCACCAGGTGGGACGAGGCGTGGTCTCAGTGCAACAGCCCAGGCCCTGATCTGCGGGCTCTGCTGTCTAAGGGCGGCCAAGCTCTTGGGCGTCCACTGGCCTTCTTAAAGTCCCTGCCGGCTTCTGCGGTGTCTGGGTGGCTGCCACTCTTATCCCCACACCACGCCATGCCACTCCTCTCCCCACGCTATGCCACGCCTCTCCCCACATCACACCACTCCTGTCCCCACGCCTCGCCACTCCTCTCCCCTCCCCACCCCACGCCACTCCTCTCCTCACGCCACTCCTCTCCCCTCCCCACCCCACGCCACTCCTCTCCTCACGCCACTCCTCTCCCCTCCCCACCCCACGCCACTCCTCTCCCCACGCCACGCCACTCCTCTCCCCACGCCACTCCTCTCCCCTCCCCACCCCACACCACTCCTCTCCTCAGGCCACTCCTCTCCCCACCCCACGCCCCTCCTCTCCCCTCCCCATACCCCTCCTCTCCCCTCCCCACCCCACGCCACGCCACTCCTCTCCCCTCCTCACCCCACGCCACTCCTCTCCCCATTCCTCTCCTCTCCCCACCCCCGCCACGCCCCTCCTCTCCCCACCCCACGCCACGCCCCTCCTCTCCACTCCCCACGCCACGCCCCTCCTCTCCCCACCCCACGCCACGCCCCTCCTCTCCCCACCCCCGCCACGCCCCTCCTCTCCCCACCCCACGCCACGCCCCTCCTCTCCCCACCCCACGCCACGCCCCTCCTCTCCCCACCCCACGCCACGCCCCTCCTCTCCCCACCCCCGCCACGCCCCTCCTCTCCCCACCCCACGCCACCGCCCCTCCTCTCCCCACCCCACGCCACGCCCCTCCTCTCCCCACCCCACGCCACCGCCCCTCCTCTCCCCACCCCACGCCACCGCCCCTCCTCTCCTCTCCCCACGCCACGCCACTCCCTTCCCCTCCCCTCCCCACGCCTCGCCACTCCTCTCACTGCAGCATGCCGAGCCCTCCGCCACCACCCAATGGCGCCACGTCCTCAGCCGCAGCCTGGCCTGGGAGGACGGCATTGGGCCAGGAGACCTGGCAGCTCCCGGGTCTGTGACAGGCCCCTGCGGCCATCAGGTCCATCCAGGTGGGAACAGGCTCCGGGTCCTTCGCAACCCAGGCCAGCCAGGGGACAGTCGCAGTGAGGCACTGGTTGTCTGAAGGGCAGAGGCCGCACCCAGAGGGAGGGTCCGGGAACAGGCCGAGCTCCCTTCTCACCACGCTCTCTGTGGGAACTCCTGTTTCCTTAGCATTAGTTGGTTAAATCTTTGCCCCAATGTGTGTCACAGTTACTAAGCAAACATTTGCCACAGTTAACTGAACTTGAGAATATGGACCAGCTCATTCATTTTTGCATTCCCAATGCAGTATAAACCAAGCTGACTTAAAAATTTGAACTCATGATATTTGACTAATGTTACTTGGAAGGGAATGCCCTGGATTAGTAACCATACCAAATCTATGTATTAACTTCCATATTCTTGAGCCTCTGAAGACAATGAATTCACAAAGGTGAGACAGCCACTGTGTAGGTTTTAGGAAAATTTACATCACTCATTGTCTTTGAATTTCTTTCACTTTTTTCTTTTCTTTTCCAGAACTGAGAATCAAACTTTGGGCCTCATGCATGTTGGGCAATGCTCTACCCCTGAGCTACACCTCCAGTCCTCTGTGGATCTCAAATGAATGAACTATCAACAGACCAATAGGTTGATAGGTAAAAGTTTTTTGCCCCCCCCCCTCAAAAAAAAAAAAAAAACTCAGCTTGAACCCCCGGTGGTCAAGAACTTGCCAATACATACATTATCATTCACTAGTTGGTACTCTCATTTCTGATCCTGAGATGAGATATGAAAATTCAGATTCAAGAATACTTTTATTGTCAGTTTTTTTTGTTTTTCATTATTCATAAATTTTTTCTGAAATTGCAGTGTGTGGAATCAAAGCCTTCCAGGACATGGAAGTTTTATTTGTGGCAGGAATAAAATAGATGAGATATAAACAGGTTTGGATACTCCAGGGATATTAGTGATGTTGTATGAAAATAAATAAGTAATGATAATAGTATGTACATTACTTTTACTATTTTCATCATAATTTTCCAAAATCCAGTGTCACAGACTGAAGATGATTTTTAGAAATAGAAGAAATAGACATAAAATTAAAATATAATTTTTCTTTCTTATCGCAAGGTGCCAGAAGGGCACAGATTAGTGTCTTGGAGTTGATATACTGAAACTATGGAAGGCATTCAAATCAGTGAATTTAAAAGTTCACATTGAAGAGTTTCCATCTCATGATGATAACTCACATATATTTTCTAACAAATAATGCTTCTGTCCACATTTTTAAGTATATTGGATGGATTTTTAAGAATGTAGCTGATACTTATTCAATGTTAGTTGGACTTCAGATTGTCACCAACCAGTGTCCATGTTTAAACACCCTTCTGAATAGAATCTGATGAACTAGTGGACCAAAATACTGATACATTCATGAGTTTTTTTTAAAAAAAGAGAAATTTGGGGGCCCTGTGGCATCTGAACAAAATCCTAATTACAGCTCCAGATGAGTTGACTGGGCAAGGGAAGACTTGGCTCTCCCCAAGTCCCGTGTTAAGAGTTAGGGGCAACTGGGTCATGGCGAAAAGAACAGCTAAGTATGGCAAACCTTAAGGTGGGTGTTTTATTCCTTGTTTATTTCTCATTGCTAACAGTCCTTTGGCACTTGCTGTCAATGCTGCTCGCAAGGAAAGAACCAGGCACCTAAAAGCTCTGAAATGTCAGCAGCTACAGTGAACCTCACATCGCCCCTTTTTTGAAGTCTGGGTACTGAAGTTTGAGTTTGACACTAGATCATATCCACTTCAGCATTTCTGATATTAGAGATCTGTTGCAGATTGATTTCCCTGGGAAGTAGGTGCTGAACTGGAGATTAGCATACCAAAAACTATTGAAGGGGGATCTTGGGAGCAAAACCAGTAAATAAGGATGGGAAGAAGAAAGACTGAGCAAAGGGAAAAGTCAAGCAGTAACAAAGTCATAATGGTATTCCTCAGCCACCTCCGCAGGGAGCCCTGAACCTGGGATGACCTTTCAGAATTGTCCCAAGTTAGGCTCAAATGCAGAGGCCCATTAGATCTCCACATTGAACAGTCATTGAATTTGGGGATACCCCAGGAAGGGGCATGGTCTTAAGCCAAGGGGTTCCACATCAGCTGAGGCAATCATGGCAAGGAAGGGGGCTGACAGATGAGGGTCATGTGGGGAGAGTAGTCTTGGAAGCTGTGATCCTAAGGAGGCATCTGGGGATAAATCACAGTGTTCACCACAATGTCTAATTTTGGTACAGACAAGTGTATATTCAAGCAAAAAGTCCCACCTGTGATGTGAAGAAAGTGGTGACCCTGGTCTGGTCATGCATTCTGCCTGTTCTGTAGGCAGCAGAGTTTGCCCTTGTTCAATAATTAATTTCAAGGCAGGAATCCAGCTGGCTGTGATTGATGCTAATAATGCTAACAACAAGATTATTAAGTATAGTGCATGTTGACTGGGTGTTTACATGTGCCTAGCAATGTGCAAATCTCTCTCCATGTGTTACTTTATAAACTTCTCATACCAACCCTGTGACATGGGTAGTTTTGCACCTCACAACAAGGAAGGTAAGGGGAAAGAGACGGTGAGGGGGCCATGTGTGACTCTTTTTCTGTCACTCAGAAAAGATGAGGAATTCAGGGGTAGTGGGTTGTCCCAGGTACACCACTGATATTTCTTATTCTCCATTATTTTTATGCCCAAGCACTGCCAGAGGGGCTAGGTGTTATAATCCACGCAGCTTGAAAAGACAAAGTATCAGTCAGAGAGGGCATCAGGTACCGTCTGAGATCAGACTTTCTAAGAAAAACCATCCTCTCCTGAAAGACTTTCCTGAGTTATAAATACAAGAAGAATCTCCCAAACAACTTGAAAACACTTGAATGTGTCTTCAATTTATGTTCCCTCTGTATACAGGGAAAGATTTTGTGGCTATATAGAAGCACAGTCTCCCCTTGGCTTTGTAAACCCTGGGTGATCATTTTTTCTCTACTATTTGAGACAGAGGACCTTATCTCTAAGTTGAAGCAGTTGTAGTAAAGAGGGCCTTGTAGTTCCCTTCTGACTCTACAAATTTTCACCCATAAAAATTTGCTGTGAAAGTTGGCAATAATTAATAAAGGGAGTTCTGAAAGAAAAAAGTCAGAAACACTCTGACTATAAAGTGTCATGTGTTACTATAAATAACTGGATGTGGTTCTTACCTGTGGTTTGGATTCATGAAACAAAATAATTTCTTTCTTTCATAAACTTGACCATGTCCTAGAAGTTTCAATGAATTTTAAAATTAAAATGTAGATTGACTACAACTAAGTCCTGCTTGCTTTCCTTCCATTTCATCTCCAACTTTTCAGACTTAGTGTGATGAAAACACCAAGGACATTCTCAAAGAAAAGGTTACTTAAAGCTACTGTCACTCAAATCTTACCCTTTGAGACTAACACCTTTTCATTTTGCCCCTTAAGGCTGATGGCACTGAAGGGGCTGGGGATATTGCTCAGTTGGTAGAGTGCTTGCCTCACATGCACAAGGCCCTGGGTTCAATCCCCAGCACCACGCACACACAAAAAAAGCTCATGGCACTGAAGGTTGAGGAGCCTCAGGGGTACGAATTGTATTTAATTAGGTAAATCATTGGTGGATTTTATGATCCAACTGAACAGGAAGAAGGCACATTCAAGTTCAATCTCCATTTTATAGCATCTGTTTGGTATAAGGCACTGTGCAAAAAGACATCAGACACATAGGCACAGCTGTCTGCAAAAGGCTCTCAATCCACTGGGAGAAGAGAGGTAGATTCAGAAATGTCTAGTACTATTATAGAAATGATCAGCAATTTAACAGATGTAGAGAAAATATGTGAAGATGAGAAAAATAAGAGCTACCATTTACTGAATATTTACTAGAAGCCATTGTTTCACTGACGTCGTTCATTTAATCATTCCAATAACTGTTCATGAAAGGTGTGTTATTGTTAAACTCATTTCATTGTGAGGAAACCAGCTCAAAGAGGTGAAGAACTTTGCCTTGGGTGATTCAGCTGACATACTGCAGAATCTGGATTCAAACCCAGAACTCTTTGACTCTAAATAATGTAATTCTAATTACTAGGCTCTTCTGCCTCCCTTAAAGCAGGTATCCACTCTTCCGACTTAGGAGTTTGAGATGGGATTTGTGCTAATGTGGAGGATTGAGAGAGACTCATAATAAAAACAGAAAAATATATGCTTTGGCAGGGGGAAGGGAATAGCCCTGACAGATCTGGAGATATAAAGTCCTATGTGTCCATGGTGGCATTAGGAATGTCCACTAGAACAGTGTGAGGACAGCACAGTGTCCTGGGGGGTCAGGAGAAGTGACTAGGAAAATTGTTTAATGGGGAAGCCTGGGGAAATATTTTTCCTACATTTTAATTAGTGTATTATAGTTGTACATACTGATGGGATTTGTTTTTGCATGTTTGTACATGCACACAATATAACAATATAATTTGGCCAATATCACTCCCCAGTACTTTCCCCCTCCCTCCCCCTTTCTATCCCTTTGTCCCTCCTTTGATCTCCCTTTGATTTTCATGAGATCTGCCCCCATCTTTCTTTTCCTTTCCCTCTATAGCTTCTGCCTGTTACAGAAAACATACAACCCTTAACCTTGAGTTTGACTTATTTTGCTTAATAAAATGGTCTCTAATCCTATCCATTTTCCTGTAAATGACAATTTCATTTTTATGAATGAATAAAACTCCATTGTATGTGTACACACACACACACACACACACACACACACACACACACCACATTGTCTTTGCTCATTCATCCATTGATGGACACCTAGACTGGTTTCATAGTTTGGCTATTGTGAATTGTGCTGTTATAAACATGATGATGTATGTATCACTGTAGTATGATTTCTTTAATTCTTCGGAATAAATATTGAAGAGTGGTATACCTGACTTATATGGTGTTTCCATGCCTAGCCTTTAAGGAACCTCTATACTGATTTCCATAGTGGTACTAATTTACAGTCAGGGTGGGGAAAGATTGAGTATAGCTGTGGTCTCAGTCTGGCAGTATACTTGTGAAAGATTCCTAGGAAACTTGTGTGTAGTTCTCAAATTCATTGTGATGTGTTTTTGCAAAATTGTGTACGTATTATGCATGTGCACACAAACAGTAAGATCTGTCCTACAAAATCGAGCTCAGCTAATTCAAAGTTGTATTGTAGAGCGGTGATTCTCCAATCTGAACATCTAGAAAAGTTGTTGGGGAGCTTGTTAAAATCCAGATTGCTGGGCCTCAGCCCTAGAGATACTGAGTCAGTACATCTTGGATTTGGTCCAAGTATTTGGAGTTCTAACCAGCTTTTGGGTAATGCTGATGTAGCTACTCTGGAAAGAACTCTGTGCCTGACACTGGTGTAGGGCAGGTTGTGACTTGGCCATGAGTACAAGATAAGAGGTTCAGCACTTTAACATTATTGTCAGTAGTTTCCTACAATGCATGTCACATGTTTGTGTTCCTGTCTCCAGCTTTGTACTCCCTACCCTGTTTGATTCAAGGTTGTACCCTCAGCCATAATGGTCTCTCAAAAAACTAAATGTGATCAGTCACTGCTGCTTAAAAATGTTAGTGGCTCCCTTTGCCTTTGTGTGATAAACATGTCCTTTCACAGCCCTTCTTAACTCTAATCCCATATGGTGCCTCTTATAGTATAGCTTGTAGCTCCCCAAAAGAACTATGCCTCTTACCTTCATCTGAAATGCCAATTCTATTTCTCCTGTAGGCATTATCCTCAACTTCAACTCCATGGGAAGGTCTTTCAATACCTTAGGCAATGTCCCTCAAGGATTCAGGTGAAGCACTCTTGCTCAGGGTGGAAATGACCTGGTGGCATGGCTGAGCCCTCCAGTAAACTGGGAGCTTTTTAAAAATAAGCACAGAGTCTTGGCTTTCAGTGCATGAATAAATAATTTCATAAATTATCATTGAACTTGCGTTATTCCAGACCTGCTTGGCAAGAATTAACAACCACACCTGTTCTTCCTGGGGCAAAATATTGTGTGCTTTCTTAAGAATCTGAGCTACCATTGCAAAAATTCACTCACAAATAGCATAAGAAAATGACAACATGCCATTAATAACCCAGAAGAAGCTGTATCTGTTTTAGAATTTTTCCATCTGGGCATTACAAACCACAAAAGCAACTGTTTTGCCTCCACAAAGAACATATTTTTTAACAGCATACTTTCCCAAAAGGACACCTCCTCCCTCCGTTGCATTTTGATCTATTCTGATTTAATTTAAAGTTTGAAGATGGGGTCTGACCTTATCTATCAGTGGCTGAGCCGTTGTCTCATGGAAATGCAGTTTGAAACTCATTAATAGGGTAGCCTGTATATTATAACTTAGAAGCTCTGGGTTATCACTGATGCTTGCAATTGCTATGGAAACGGAGTTCATATGCACCTTTCAAAGAGCCTGCCTTAAAACTGGGGGAAAAAAGATGAAGAAAAAGTAGGCTCCTTGGAAGAAGAAGCTATTTAGTACCCAGCATGCATAGGCAGGTTCAGTGATGCAAAAATGCTCTGCCTACACAATGATAAAAACAATTCTTTATATTTCTTAGTAGCTAATAATGAATAACCTTGTATTAGAGAACTGTGTTTATACTAGTAGGGAAGAATGCTTGATGCGGCTTTCCCCCATGCCCACATGTAGACACACACAGATATACACGAACGATTCTCAGTTTTCCCCACACCTTTTACAACCTGCATTCCTAAATCCTCCAAAGTCATCTGTATATGCAGGTTTGGATGCTAAAGCCCCGTGAGTGTAGATGTTGGTTAAGAGCTTGGTCTGTTCACTTCCCCTTAAATGTGTTTGGAATGTTGCTTCCTGTTGCTTATGGACTGAATTTTCTGATTATGAAATGGTAGTGCTAATTTCATCAAGGTTCTTATATAAAGTTGTTTGATGTGCTCCTCCCCAAATATGCATTTTGAAGGCTCCATCCCTTTTTCTCCTTGCCCACATTTCTCCTTAATCACTGAAGTGTGATATTGTGCTGGGGGAAACAATGATGTGAGCATCATCTTGAAGAAATAATTCTCCAAGTTTATCACCCCTCAATTGTAGACCTATGTGTTATTCCCTCTAATGGCCCCATCACCTCCTCATGTGTGTAGTGTTTCATTCCCTCTTCTGTATCCCATCCCCAAGTCTAGCCAAATGTGAGTTGCATCTCCTCTTCTGCTGAGCAGGAACAGATCACCAGGGCTGGGCTCCTTCTGTCTTCACCTTTAGGCAGAAGGAACTTGGAATATAGCAGTCCTCTTCTGAAGAGTGGTGCTTACTCTGCAGCTATCTGGAAGCCACCTCCTTTTGTTCAAATAGATATGTAACCCCAAAACTCCTGTCCCTCTTTGAATACAGGTATCCTCTTCCTTGGCAGGCCTTCATAAACAACATTTCAGGTATCTCCTCCAATTCTTGGATCTCTGTGGTGGTATTCTATTCATCTTTCTCTCCCTGGCTCAGGCATTTGTCCCTGACCTGTGGCTATGCTTAACATATGCTCACTTGTTAGGAGTGTATTTAACAAATATTCTATTTGCATCCAGTGACATATATTTGAGAGATCTTTGTGGTGATGGAATGTTCTGTATCTTGATTGCATTAATATCAATATCATGGATGTTGGATTGTACTATTATTTTGCAATATGTTACCATTGGGGGAAATGGAGTAGGTGGTACACAGGCTTCCTCTGCATTATCTCTTATAACTGTATGTGTATGACTCTACAATTCTCAATTTAAAAAAAGGAAACAAATTTTGGGGGCTTCTGTGTATATTCAGGAACTGTATCACTGATTTTCCATGTTTCTTTCATGAAAAAAATGGAGAAACTCAGTTTATGTCTAAAAACTAATTGGGTCAAACAATAAGCTAACAATAGCAAGTTGTAAGCCAAAATGTTATAGAAGTTTAGTAGTAGAATTTTCTTTCTTATATATAGCCCTCTGATGTTCAATCTATTTTCTCCACACATTGGAAGACTGAATAGACCATGATGTTCAAAATAGAAGTGATACTACTGCAATAAAAGAAAATATTTGAAGGAAAGATTTTCTAATGCCATGACAATCTATGATACATCATAAAGGATTGAGTATGTGCTGGGCCAACAAAACTGAGGCAACAGAAGATAGAGGTTAGGACAGATATGAGAAGGGAGAAATGAAATAAGATTATAATTTTAAAAATTACACCAAATCTGTCTACCTAGTATCTAACAAACCAGGACATTGTTCCAATTGTAACCTGACAGTTCATGATAAAATGGCTACTTTTGATTTTTAAAAAATTCAGTCATTTCCTTCTAAATATTGAATGAATTAAGATGATTTAAATCTTTTTTTTATTTTTACAGACTGCATTTTGATTTGCTGTACACAAATGAGGTACATCTTTTCGTTTCTATGGTTGTACATGATGTAGATTCATACCATTCATGTAATCATACACGTACATAGCGTAATAATGGCTGTCTCATTCCACCATTTTTCATATTCCTGCCCCCTCCTCCCTCTCATTTCCCTCTACATAATCTGAAGTTCCTCCATTCTTCTCTCACCCCCACCACAACCCCCATTTTTAAAGGTACTAAGCTAAGGGAAATCAACAATAAGACTTATATTTTATCTCAATTCAACAGGAATATCATCCTGAAGACAAGTAATTTTCAGCCTAAATATCAACTCAGACAACTTACTGTACCAATTGTATTTGATTTAACAAAATCTTTTCTGTAAAAGCTAGTACATCTACATGTATGATTACACAAATGGTGTGACTCTACATCATGTACAACCAGAGACATGAAAAGTTGTACTCCATTTGTGTACAATGAATCAAAATGCCTTCTGCTGTCATGTAAAACTAAATAGAACAAACAATAAAAATGCTAGTACATCTAGAAGCAAATATAAATTTGTCCCCCTTTAAGCCTTTTACACATTAAACAACTATAGAATACATACACTAATCAGTAGACTTATAAAAGCGATGTGGTTTTGGACTAATGTCAAGATCTGTATTTTCAGCAAAGAATTAAGTGCAAGAATATCAGACAGTCATTTTCCACCAAATCTATTAATCTCTAAGATTACCATTTAATTCTTGTAGCACAATTTAACTGATAAGCAAATCAGTAGTTAAAGCATGAGTTATGAAAGAGAAGCAGCATTGTGATAGTAATTGTGTATCTGACCAACAATCAAGCGGCAGACAAATGTCTTCTAGGCGTTGCATGACTGGGTTTGTAGTTCATCAGTTGTATGAGCTTCTTCTGTAGTAGTCTTTTCTTCATTTGTAAAATGTAGACTTTCTTGGCTTTTATCTTCTTCCGCTTCAGCTTGTAGGTCTTCTGAAATTAATTGTCTAGCTAACTTGATGTTTAGTCCTTCGTTGTAATGAAGCTTTCTTTTCATCTCAAACTGCCGTTGTTTTTCTTCTTTATGGAGAAGATATTTGCTGGTGTGTGCTTCACTGCTGTTTTGCTCTTCCTCCAGGGAATCAGGCCCAAAGGTGTTAGTGGCTGCTAGTTTCTTAGCTAAGGTGTCCGGGGTCATGTCTTCTTTTATTTTGACTTCACAGGTATCTTCCCCATCATCTTGCGCACTGACGCAGAGAGTGCCAGGCTCATTTATCTTCATTAAATCATAGTCTCTGTATGATGAACGGTGCGTCGCCAGAATGTTGGATTCATCCCACCTCTGAGATTTCTTTCGCTGCACCTCCTGGGTAGCACCTCCGGACTGCTGGGCAGGAGATGCTACCGAGGAACTGGTCGAACCTTTGTTTTTCAGTATCCCCTTGATAGTCCGGTGGGAGGTGGTGGAGGCTGCCATGCTTGGCGAGCAAAAGGCTGCGTAAGGTTTGAGCCGCCGAGCAGCCGCCCGCCGCGCTCGGGCTGAAAACAGCAGCCCGAACTATCTGGTCAACAGCTCCTAACACCCTAGTAGCAGTACCATGGCCCGGGCATCACAAAGGATGCCACAAGCCACTTCACAATGCTACCTCCTCCGTCACAGCCGACGTCACTATGGAGGTCACCAGCTCAAGGCACTGAAGGACATCTTTTTATTTATTTATTTTTAACGGAATAAGATAGGAAATATCCTTTTGTGGTTCATGGAAAGGGGAAGCATTGTTTTGGAACTTCACCACACCCTGTCTGGCTACAGGGAAGTTGTGTAAAATGTATGTCTTACTGTCAAAGATTTGAAAGCCACTATTTGTTTGAAAGATGGGAGACCTTGGCTAGAAGGTGATCACTTTTCTTTTCAGATCCCAACTACACCTTCCCCATACACTCACTCTCCTCTCTTTCCTGTTCTTCCTCTCCCACTCTGTCTGAAAGAATGGCCCCCTACATCAGTCACTTTCATCAGCTAGTACCTGAGTATGGTTCTTCATCCCTTCAGATTGCTCACTCTCCAATCCAGTCCTATGATCCTGGCCTAAATATTTCAAGAAATTCTCACTTTATCTCTTCTGACACCACACTATTTCAAGTCACCATCACATTTCACATTGACTACAGTCAAATGGAGCTTCAGTAGCACCTCCTGTAGCCTTCCAATCTCTTACCCAACATCTAGCCACAGTGATCTTCTTAAAGCACCCATCAGATCTTGTCATGTCTTTCAAACCCTTCAATGGCTGCCCATTATCTTTATTATGAGGTTGCAAAGAAGCTGTATCATCTGTTCAGTGTGTGTTCAGTCATCAATTGTAACCTCCTCCCCAAAACTTCTCCCCTCCCTACCTCCAGCTTTCTATTATAGGCTTTCAATTCTGAGAGCATTCATAGTCCAAGAGCCCTTTTCCAGATTCCTCCTGCAGCCTGGAACACGCCTTCTGATTTCAGCTCATTCTTTATTGGTTTATGGTATCCATTTCCACCCCCCAAAGCAGATATTTCTCCCTGTACTTTATAGTATATTCTATTCTCCTTGGCAGCACTTATAATATATTACCTGTATATACTAGATGGCAAATGCCAAGAGGAAAAAGAAATACCAAAGATTTCCTCTGTTGACTGAACTTTAATCAGTTTCTTCTGAGCCCTCTACTCACCTAGGTCCAGTCTTAGGCTTCCCTCGCTGTCCTTACAGAATCCAGTTTGAACAAGAATCCTAATAAGTCAATTTAGTGAAAACCCCCACCCTTAGTGAGATTCCTGGCTCCCGACCATCCTGAATATCTGACCAAATTTCTCATGGCCCAAACTAGATATTTGATCACCTTGGCCTGCCTTAAGCAAGAATCTTATTGGTTCAGTCTAGCAAGAATTCCCCCTTATCCTTGTTAATTTTCCATCTACTAACCCCCACCCTAGTTCTTAACTATAATATGTCTTTTATCATGCTGAAGTTAAGCCCCATTCCTCTGTCCCACTGTAAATCACCACAGTGGTAGGGCCCATACCTATTGTGATAGCCCCCTATTGAACAGAATTTTCCATACTGATTTTGACAAATATTATGAATATTGTTTTCTTTAGCAGTTATGGTGTCAGTGACTTGTTATGATCAGATTCATTGTTGGACTTCTGGACCCCTCAACCAGGACCCCAAATGTATACCCTTAAATCCTTTGTCTTCACTTCTGCCTAATTGATCAGGGATTATTTGGTAAGTCTGATTCCTGAACTAGTGCTCTGGGTAATAATCTGTTGAAGCATAATAAGAATAGATTTTGATTCTTATGATTCTGAATGTACTCTTTGAAGTTAGGTTGGAGTACTGGGTTTCTTTTGAAAGATACCTATCTTGGCAAATTTTCTATTGCTACAACTGAGTACGACAGAATGAGTAATTTATAAAGAATAAGGGTTTATTTGACTCATGGTTCTAAAGGCTGAGAAGTTCAAATTGGGGAGCTGCATAAGATTAGGTCATTCCTGCAGGTGGGGACTCTCTGTAGAACCCCAAAACAGGACAGAGCATCACATGGTAAGACTCAGCATACTAACTCAGGTCTCTCCTCCTTTCCTTGTAAAATCATAGCCTCTTTGGGTGAGGTCACCACCATTATCTCCTCATTTAACCTTAATCACCTCCCAGAGGCCCCATCTCCAAAAACCATAGATTAAGTTTATACCATTTTAATACCTCACAACAATGGTTCAATTTAAACATGAGTTTTGATAGGAACAAACAATAACAATACATGCTGGTCCAGAAGTCTTTCTTCTTGGATTTTTTTTCTGGGTTGGGGGATACATTTACAACTTGACTTCTATAATTGGCCCTGGGATGGAAAATTCTACCTGCTCAAGTGGGAATTTTTTTTTCCCATTTTAATTGGATTGTTTATATTTTGGTTGTCATTGAACTGTAAGTGTTCGTTATAAATTCTGTAGACTACACTCTTATTAAATATACATGATTTGTTTTTTTTAATTTATTTTTATTGTAAACAAATGGGATACATGTTGTTTCTGTTTGTAAATGGAGTAACGGCATACCATTAGTGTAATCATACATTTACATAGGGTAATAATGTTTGATTCATTCAGTTATTTTTTTCTTCCCCCCCACCCATCCCACCCCTCTTATCCCTCTATACAGTCCCTCCTTCCTCCATTCTTGCACCACTCCCACCCCCCATTATGTGCCATCATCCACGTATCAGTGAGATCATTGGTCTTTTGGATTTTTGAGATTGGCTTATCTCACTTAGCATGATATTCTACAATTTCATCCATTTACCTGCAAATGCCATAATTTTTATTATTCTTTATACCTGAGTAATAAACCATTATATATATATACCACAGTTTCTTTATCCATTCATCAATTGAAGGGTATCTAGGTTGGTTCCACAGTCTGGCTATTGTGAATTGAGCAGCTATGAACATTGATGTGGCTGTATCTCTGTAGTATGCTGATTTTAAGTCCTTTGGGTATAGGCCGAGGAGTGGGATAGCTGGGTCAAATGGTGGGTCCATTCCAAGTTTTCTAAGGAATCTCCACACTGCTTTCCAGAGTGGCTGCACTAATTTGGAGCCCCACCAGCAATGTATGAGCGTACCTTTTTCCCCACATCCTAGCCAACACCTATAGTTGCTTGTATTCTTGATAATAACCATTCTAATTGGGGTGAGATGGAATCTTAGGGTAGTTTTGATTTGCATTTCTCTTATTACTAAAGATGGTGAGCATTTTTTCATATGTTTGTTGATTGCTTGTAGATCTTCTTCTGTGAAGTGTCTGTTCATATCCTTAGCCCATTTGTTGATTGGGTTATTTGTATTCTTGGTGTAGAGTTTTTTGAGTTCTTTATAGATTCTGGAGATTAGTGCTCTATCTGAAGTATGATTGGCAAAGATATTCTCCCACTCTGTAGGTTCTCTCTTCGCATTGCTGATACTTTCCTTTGCTGAGAGGAAGCTATTTAGTATGAATCTATCCCAGTTATTCATTCTTTCTTTTATTTCTTGTGCTATGGGAGTCCTGTTAAGGAAGTCTGATCCTACTCTGACATGTTGAAGATTTGGACCTACTTTTTCTTCTATAAGATGCAGGGTCTCTGGTCTGATTTCAAGGTCCTTGATCCATTGTGAGTTGATTTTTGTGCAGGGAGAGAGATAGGGGTTTAGTTTCATTTTGTTGCATATAGATTTCCAGTTTTCCCAGCACCATTTGTTGAAGAGGCTATCTTTTCTCCATTGCATATTTTTGGACCCTTTGTCTAGTATGAGAAAATTGTATTTATTTTGGGTTTGTGTCCGTGTCCTCTATTCTGTACCATTGATCTACCTGTCTATTTTGGTGCCAATACCATGCTGTTTTTGTTACTATTTCTTTGGAGTGTAGTTGAAGTTCTGGTATTGCAATACCCCCTGTTTCGTTCTTCCTGTTAAGGATTGCTTTAGCTATTCTGGGTTTGTTATTCTTCCAGATGAATTTCAAGATTGCTTGCTCTATTTCTGTAAGGTACATCACTGGGATTTTAATTGGAATTGCATTGAATCTGTATAGCTCTTTTGGTAGTATGGCCATTTTGACAATATTAATTCTGCCTATCCAAAAACATGGGAGATCTTTCCATCTTCTAAGGTCTTCCTCAATTTCTTTCTTCAATGTTTTGTAGTTTTCACTGTAGAGATCTTTTACCTCTTTGGTTAGTTTGATTCCCAAGTATTTTATTTTTTTTGAGGCTATTGCAAATGGAGTTGTTTTCCTCATTTCCCTTTCAGCTGTTTCGTCGCTTGCATATAAAATGCTTTAGATTTATGCGTGTTGATTTTATAGCCTGCTATTTTGCTGAATTCATTGATGAGGTCTAGAAGTTTTCTGGGGGAGGTTTTTGGATCCTCTAAATATACAATCATGTCATCAGCAAATAGTGACTGCTTAAGTTCCTCTTTTCCAATTCGTATCCCTTTAATTTCTTTGGTCTGCCTAATTGCTCTGGCTAGAGTTTCGAGGACAATGTTGAATAGAAGTGGTGAAAGAGGACATCCCTGACTTGTTCCCGTTTTTAAAGGGAATGGTTTCAGTTTTTCTCCATTAAGAATGATGTTGGCCATGGGCTTAGCATAAATAGCCTTCACAATGTTCAGGTATGTTCCTACTATCCCTATTTTTTCTAGTGTTTTGAGCATGAAGGGGTGTTGTATTTTGTCGAACGCTTTTTCTGCGTCAATTGAAATAACCATATGATTCTTATCCTTAAGTCTATTGACATGATGGATTACGTTTATTGATTTACGGATGTTAAACCATCCTTGCATTCCAGGGATGAACCCCACTTGATCGTGGTGCACAATTTTCTTAATATGTTTTTGGATACAGTTTGCCAATATTTTGTTAAGGATCTTTGCATCTATATTCATCAAGGATCTTGGTCTAAAATTTTCTTTCCTTGATGTGTCTTTGCCTGGTTTGGGTATGAGGGTGATATTAGCTTCATAGAATGAGTTCGGTAGGGTACCTTCCTTTTCTATTTCCTGGAATACTTTGAGAAGTATTGGAATGAGTTCTTCTTTGAAGGTCTTGTAGAACTCAGCTGAGAATCCATCTGGTCCTGGGCTTTTCTTGGATGGTAGATTTTTAATGGCTTCTTCTATTTCATTGCTTGATATTGATCTGTTTAAATTGTGTATGTCCTCCTGGTTCAGTTTGGGAGGAGCATATGTCTCTAGAAACTTGTCAATGTCTTCGGTAGTTTCTATTTTGTTGGAATATAGATTTTCAAAGTAGCTTCTCATTATGTTCTGTATCTCAGTGGTGTCTGTCGTGATATTTCCTTTTTCATCACGAATTTTAGTAATTTGAGTCTTCTCTCTCCTTCTCTTTGATAGTGTGGCTAAGGGTTTGTCTATTTTGTTTACTTTCTCAAAGAACCAACTTTTTGCTATGTCAATTTTTTGAATACTTTCTTTTGTTTCAATTCATTGATTTCAGCTCTGATTTTAATTATTTCCTGTCTTCTACTACTTTTGCTGTTATTCTGTTCTTCTTTTTCTAGGACTTTGAGCTGTAATGTTAGGTCATTTAGTTGTTGACTTTTCATTCTTCTCTGGAATGCGCTCCATGCAATGAATTTTCCTCTTAGTACCGCTTTCATAGTGTCCCAGAGATTTCGATACGTTGTATCATCATTCTCATTGACCTCTAAGAATTTTTTTTATCTCCTCCCTGATGTTTTCTGTTATCCATGTTTCGTTCAATAGCATATTATTTAGTCTCCAGGTGTTGGAGTAATTTCTGTTTTTTATTTTGTCATTGATTTCTATTCTCAGTTCATTATGATCTAATAGAACACAAGGCAGTATCTCTATTTTTTTTTTTGCATTTCCTAAGAACTGCTTTGTGGCATAACATGTGATCTATTTTCGAGAAGGTTCCATGTGCTGTTGAGAAGAAAGTGAATCTGCTCGTTGATGGATGGAATATTCTACATATGTCTATTAAGTCTAGGTTATTGATTGTGTTATTGAGTTCTATGGTTTCTTTGGTTGGTTTTTGTTTGGAAGATCTATCTAGTGGTGACAGCGGTGCATTATAGTCACCCAGAATTATCGTGTTGTGGTCTATGTGATTCCTGAAATTGAGAAGGATTTGTTTGATGTATAGGGATGCACCATTGTTTGGGGCATAAATATTTACTATCATTATGTCTTCCTGATTTATGGTTCCCTTAAGCAGTATGAAATGTCCTTCTTTATCCCTTCTGACTAACTTTGGCTCAAAGTCCACTTTGTCTGATATAAGGATGGAAACCCCCGCTTTTTTACTGAGTCCCTGTGCGTTGTAGGTTTTTTCCCATCCTTTCACCTTTAGTCTGTGGATGTCTTTTTCTATGAGATGAGTCTCTTGCAGGCAACATATTGTTGGGTCTTTCTTTTTAATCCATTCTGCCAGTCTATGACTTTTGATTGGTGAGTTTAGGCCATTAACATTCAGGGTTATTATTGAGATATGATTTGTATTCCCAGTCATTTGGCTTATTTTTGGTTTTTAAGTTGGTTTGGTTTCTCCTTTGAGTGGTTTTTCTCTACGGTAGTTCCTCCCTTTGCTGACCTCCATTGTTGTTTTTCATTTCCTCCTCATGGAATATTTTGTTGAGAACATTCTGTAGCGCAGGTTTTCTATTTGTAAATTCCTTTAACTTTTGTTTATCATGGAAGGATTTTATTTCATCTTCAAATCTGAAGGTTAGTTTTGCTGGGTATAGGATTCTTGGTTGGCAACGATGTTCTTTCAGAGCTTGAAATACGTTGTTCCAGGCCCTTCTAGCTTTTAGAGTCTGGGTTGAGAAGTCGGCTGCTATCCGCATTGGTCTCCCCCTATATGTAATCTGATGCTTTTCTCTCATGGCCTTCAAAATCCTATCTTTATTTTGAATGTTAGGCATTTTCATTATAATGTGCCTTGGTGTGGATCTGTTGTGATTTTGTGCAATGGTGTTCTGTAAGCCTCTTGTATTTGATTTTCCATTTCATTCTTCAGGTTTGGGAAATTTTCTGATATTATTTCATTGAATAGGTTGTTCATTCCTTTGGTTTGTATCTCTGTGCCTTCCTCAATCCCAATAATTCTTAAACTTGGTCTTTTCATGATGTCCCATAGTTCTTGGAGATTCTGTTCATGATTTCTCACCATCTTCTCTGTTTTGCAACTTTATTTTCAAGATTAAATATTTTGTCTTCATTGTCTGAGGTTCTGTCTTCCAAGTGGTCTAGTCTGTTGGTGATGCTTTCCATTGAGTTTTTTATTTGGATTATTGTTTCCTTCATTTCAAGGATTTCCATTTGGTTTTTTTTTTTTTGAGAGTCTCTATCTCTTTATTGAAATGATCTTTTGCTTCCTGCAGGTGCTCTTTCAGCTTATTGGTATTATCATTCATTGCCTGCATTTGCTCTCTCATCTCATCCTTTGCTTCACGAATCATCTTAATCATGTATAATCTGAAGTCCTTTTCTGACATTTCTTCTAACATACTGTCATTGCATTCTATTAATATAGAATCTAGATTTGTTTGGATCATTTTCTTCCCTTGCTTTTTCATGTTGTTCATGTATCTTCCCCTCTAGCAGTGCAGATCTGGAGTATTACAGATTTCCCCCTATAGGATTATAGTGGCCCTATAGGTTTCCAAAACCCTTTCTTTAAGGGGAGATCAATACTAGCAGTGCCCAGTTCAGACACTATGCCATCCTAGACCAAATAGCCCCTATGAGGACAACAACAACATTGTCATAATAAACAGAATGAGTTCAAATATTATCTTCAGTAAAACAAAAAAATTTGCAATAAGGTCTGCAGTTTCAAATGGAGGACAAAGAGGATGCAGAGGGATGTAGAATGTGGCTGTTAATGGGATAAGAAAAGAATATACAGAAGTTCTAGATAATAGAAAGGGTGAAAGTGTAATCAAAAGAAATTGGATGTTAGCATGCAAAAAAGGGAGAAAGAGACTCTGAGGGAACAGGTAAACAAAAGGAAAAGAGAGCAAGAAAAGTAAAGAAGTAAAAACTTAAATTTTTTCAATAAGGAGAAAAAAGAAAATCTACAGTATAACAGTCATATAGTAATGAAACCTACCAGAGTTCAGTAGCCTGATGCATGAGAGGTACCTGACAATGAGCTTCAAGCCTCCAGCAGGCATCTCAGGATGGGATTTGCCCCACCTAAAGATCGGAGATACGGCTTCCAGGATTATCCAAGATGGCCGCTCTGGCTTCGAAATGTGTTGGCAAATGGGGAGCTGCAGCTCAGGGTGTGGCCGTGGTCAGCAGGAGGCCCTGGAGGCGGGATGCAGGCATGGGTCCTGGAGGTCGGTGTGTTTGGTATGGTTGTGGGATCCTGGAGGCCGGTTGCAATCAGTCGGTCTGGGGTCCCGGTGATAGGGCGCAGTCAGTTGGTCTGGGGATCCTGGCGGCAGGGAGCAGTCAGTCGATGTGAGGGCCCCAAGGCAGGGAGTGATCGGTCGGGCTGAGGGATCCTGGAGATGGGGCTCATTCAGTCCGGCCAGGGGTCCGACAGGGCCTGGCTGTTGTCTCAAAATGGCGGCAGCCATGTGTAGTCAAACCTGCAGGTACTGTAACAGTGAACTTCCAGGCAAGAGCAGGCAGCTGGTGCTCCACTGGTGGTGGGCGATCAGTTTGCTGACTGTTGTCAGACGATTGGGAGGTGAACCTCGTGCATTGAGCGATGGATAGGTGTAAGGCAGGCGATGGACAGGCGAGAGGCAGGCAAATGGAGGATGATAGGTGCCTGACAGTGAGCAATCTGCACTCAAAAACTGCGTCAATATGCTGGCAGACTGTAGGTGATCTCACCAGACAAATGGGGTAAATAGCCAGGGATCTATAAGCAGCAAAAACTGCCTCACCAAGAAACAGGTATCCTCTGCTTGAAATCGGAGTTACGGAGTGACAAGTAACGCAGCCTCCCTCTTGTCTGCCATCTTGGATTCTCCCTATATATGCTTTTATTTACTTAAAAACTCTGACAGATGAACATGGATCCTTAAATGGATTAGCAATGTGTTAACCTATTAAAGATCATTGGAACACAACCTAATTTTCTGTTCATTCAAAATGAAGTTTTCCCTACTGGAAATATATTGGATGAGCACTATATATTTATTGAAAGAAGAAATTTCTAGGTCTGTATCTAAATAGCATATAATGTGTCAATGACTGCGAAAGTTTTAGTCTATCTCACAATGTGTGTGGGGCAGGGACGGAATCTCAGATAGTTGCTCAGCTATTATTCTATGCTAATAACAGTGAATTGTTTAAAGAACCATGTTGGAAAGACAGATGATCTTTTCTAACTTTTAGGCTTATAGTAGTGAGACATATCCTACTGTGTTGATTAGATTGAGAATTTTTCATTTGATGACAAGAATTCAAAATTAGATTTTTCCTCAGAACAACTTTCATTAAGCAGAAAATTAAAAAGTGGTAGATGAAAGGGAGTTATTGTAAAATAATGTGCAACTGGAATCTGTAATGCCTGGTGATTTTGTTCTTAAACAGTATTGTTTATGGCCCATGTAATAGGTCACAAATTATAGTGTTCCTACACTATCCTGAATTGCCATTGTGTTACAGAATGATGAGTTTCAGAACATGAAACTACTGCTGGATCTCTGACTCATTATACCTTGAGCAGCTAGTACATTCAGATCACAATATGTGGGAGTGTGTGCTGCATACACACAAAAGCAAAATCGCAATACACTGGAATCGCCATCTCACTAAAGGTCCTGTTTTCAGCTAAACATGCCCAAGCCTGCTGTGTCTACCAGCCAGGAAGACAAATTCTATGTGTGCTGTTCTGTAATGCCTTTCAGTTAGACTTTTTAAAAGGGTAGCCCGAAGCATTCCTGAATAATGAAGACTGTTTTTCTACTTTTTTCTGCCATACCAGAGGGTTTACCTATAGCCTTGAAATCAGTTTTTGAATCCCTGAAAGCCCTTACCATACAATACAGCTTTTTCAAAGTGTATGGTATTAGGACGTTCTTTTTCTGGAATGAATTACAGAGTTTTAAAGTGATTGTAGAGTTCCTGAAGTTAGTAGGACTTTAGAGAATATTAGGACAACTTGAACTTAAGGTGCTTAAGACCCTTGAAAAGTTTTATGCTTCTTTCATGCTTTTGCTTTTGTGTTCTAAAATGCAGAAAGACCTTGAGGGAGAGAAGAGGAAGCAAATGTTATCAGAAGGAAAAAAAAAATCTTGTGAATGCTACCTGGAGGGAAAATGTGAAACTGGATCTTAATTTTCTTTTTGTTTTTCAAAGAATGTTGCCGCCTGTGAAAAATGAGGCCTGTGAAGGACAGAAAATGTTCCAAAGTCACTCTTTATAACAACCCCCAAATTCCACATATGTTCATGTGACTTACTGGACAAATTGCAGCTGACTGTAAAGGCTCTGAAGCACTTTATTCTCTACTTAAAAATCTCATTCTTTCTGTAGTATGCTGATTTTAAGATAAGCCAATCTCAAAAAACCAAAGGAGAATGATCTTGCTGATAATCAGATGATGACTCATAATGGAGGGTGAGAAGGGGGCAAGAATGGAGGAAGGAGGGACTATATAGAGGGAAAAGAGGGGTGGGAGAGGTGGGGAGGAAGGAAAAAATAACAGAATGAATCAAACACCATTACCCTATGTAAATGTATGATTACACAAATGGTATGCCTCTACTTCATGTATAAACAGAAAAACAAGATGTATCCCATTTGTTTACAATAAAAATAAATTAAAAATATCTCATTCTCCCAATTTCTCTTAGGATCATTTGACATTCATTCAACAGATACTTTTGTAATACTACTGTGTGTCATGTACAGGATCATGACATAAAGATCCAAAGATACAGAAAATATTGAGCAAACCAGATGATTTCTGTTAACGATAAAATTATTCATACAACTTGTAAAACACGCTAAGGAAGGGCTGGGCATGTGGCTCAATGGTAGAGCACTCGCCTGGAATGTGTGAGTCTTGGGTTTCAAACCCCAGCACTTCTTCCCAAAAAAAAGAAAGAAAAGGAAGATAGTAAGGAAGACTCTTGTCACTACAAGACTCTTGACAATAAGTAGAGGGACCACTATAATGGGGTACTGCAGTGGAGAAAAACAGATTAGACTTGACTTCTGGTCCATAGGAGCCTAAGTGAGGTCAAGAAGACTATTGTTCAAGAAAAGAATATTTGAACAATTTAAGTCCATTTCTCTTTTGGTGGAGGATATTTGATGGATGGTTCAAGAAGTTAGGCAAGACTTTAATAAGGGGAATTTCTATAAAAACAAAAGAAAAGTTAAGATTATTGACTGGAAACCCAGTTTTTGAGTCCAGAGGCTAGCTAGTAGAGAACATTTCTAGACACAACAAAGTTATTTTCATAAGATATAGAATTTGTGTTTCCTCAGTGAATTACTCAATGAGTAAATAAAAACCTTTTATAATAATAAAAGAAAACATTGTTCTCTTAATAGAGAGAAAAAATTATAAATTTACATTAGTACATTATTAAGCCCTTAAAAAGAAAGGAAAAACTATAAATAAATCCATCTAGTCTTATCAGCTTGACCACACATAAAATTCTTTCTCCAAAACCTTTCTACAACTTTTAAAATATCCAATCAGTTTTCGTCCGATTCTTTTTCTCTTTCTCATGTGGAACAAACATACTCATCTTACTTCAGGACAAAATTACTTTCTTATTCTTTTAATGAAAACACATTCTTCATACCTTAATACTTTTCCTTATTAAAAACATATCTTACTTTCCTTGCATATGTTACATGTGGATTTTCCCTTAACCCTTATGTTTTCTAGTAGTTTTAATTACATAGCTTGATTATAATTTTTAACTATCAGTAAACTTGCTTTCACAGAGAAAACTGGGAAGTAGACAATTGTGAATTTTGTTACCACCAGCATTCTGTACAAGAGACTAGCAAATTTTATGAATATATCATCTCACATTTCTTATAGCATGTGCTATTTCCTCATAGTACACTTTTTCATGTTTGTCAATAGGCCCAAATATATTTTAGTTTCTTTATACTATCTAAATATACTAAGCCAGGAATATATAAACCTGACCTTAGGTTCAGTAAATAATGTTTCAGTAGTTTGTCTTATTTAGAAATGATCTAGATAGTTAATATCTATTATCTGATTTAATTTTGTGCAACTCTAAAGTTTCATATTCCCAAACATTTTGGATACTTTTCAGAAAGACATTATAATATCAATCAAGGATAGCCATCATCTCAAGTTATTTCCCTGCTCACTATTTTCAAAGCATATGCATGTCAGGCAAGTATCAAAAAAGTAAAACCTAAAAAAGTTAACCATAGGGGGTTGTGGCTCAATGGTAGAGTGCATGCCTAGCACATGTGAGGCACTGGGTTTGATCTGCAGCATCAAATAAAAAATGAATAAACAAATGAAATAAAGTTATAAAACAAGTTAAGCATATTTTTTGTTTAACTGTTCTGCTTGATAGACACGAAGTAGGTGATACTGCACTTTTAGTTGTACACTTGTTCTAAGATTGACTTTATAATTTAAAATACTTAGTAGAGATAACATACTAGTAAACCCAAATATAATAAAAATGTATGTTCCTAATATGGAAGCTAGAGAGCATAAAAGTATAAAAGAAGGGATCTCATGAAATTAGAAGGGAGACCAGAAGTGTAGAGGAAGGGGACAGAAGAGGGAATAAATGAGGGAAAAGGGAGGTATTAGGGAATGAAATTGAACAGATGATGTTATGTGCCTATATGACTATGTCATACTGAATCCCACTGTTATGTATAATCATAATGCACCAATAAAATTTTTTAAATTACAGTTCTACAAGAAAAATAAAGTATGCTCCTTTCCTGTTTAATGTTAAGTCAGAAGAAATTCCCATTTTTATTAAAACAACAGTATTAAACCAATCATACCAAAGATTTACCCAAGTCATGTGAAATTGAAAAGCATTTGCATTAGTTCCAGTTTTTGACAAATTTAGAAATATTTAATCTATATACGTCTCATATGTCTACATACCAATTTGAATAGAACTTCTTTAAGAGAGTTCACAAATTAACTTGATAATATCATCCAAAGGTAGAATAATATCAAATGCATTACAACCCCCCCAACACGCAGATAAACATACATAAGCAAACAGAGATCTTATATCTTTAATTCTAGAACTTTGATCATGAGTCAGGAAACAGTAATATAAAACTTACTGATTTATCTCCATTTTATATATTATATTTTTTCTGACCAAAATGGTACAAGTTGAGCATCCTATTCAACAAGGGCTAAAAATTTTTACCAATGTTTTTGGCAAAGACCAACCAAAATATTCTTTTGCCCTGATATGTAATCTTATGGAGGTTTTTGACTTAATTTTAGACAAGACTGAAGGGACATCAAGTAAGTGACTAGATATCCCCAAAATCCACCTGAGGAAACAAAATAGTCAATCCGTTTCCAATTAGCTTTTCTTTTCAGCCCCAGAGAGTTGCTTTCAGGAGTTTCTGAGTTCCTTGAGAACCCCTGATGGTAGCAGAGGACTAAAGTTGAAGTGCCCAAGGATGCTGAAGAACTGGAGTAGGAAGGGAAAAGTCTGAAAGGGTTGGTAGTCAGAAGATTGAAAGAATCAGGGACTTGAAAGGGGATATATAAAAGAATTAAAGGGAGCTAAAAGAAATATATATTTTTTCAGTCCTGGAGATGGGACCCAGGGCATCATATATACCATGCAACTACTCAACCACAGAGTCACATTCCAAGCCATCAAGGGAGTTAAAGGGAAAACTGAAGGTGATAAAAGAAAGGAGGAACACAGGTAACTGGAAAAGAAGGCCTTATAGGAGCTACTCTAGGCAGATGATAATTTTACTAAAATTACAATCACCCTGAGCAAAATCATGCATATCAGAGAGAAAGAAGACAGATCTGGCAGAACATGTAGTCTGCAGGGGTTTGAGAAGTGGGGTTTTAGACCACTGAGGAGTTTCGATGGGAGAAGCAAAATCAAATAGAAAAGAGAGGCCTCACAAATATCCAGGAAGAAATTTTCAGCCTAAGGAGTTGGGAAGCAATTCCCACTTGAGGAATAAAAATTACCACTTGAGTTTCTTGATTGCTCACTGTCAAGAGACTATCATCCGCCATTTGACTCCCTCTCGCCTGTCCATCGCCTGCCTTACACCTATGCATCACCCAACGCACGAGGTTCACCTCCCAATCGTCCGACAACAGTCAGCAAACTGATCGCCCACCACCAGTGGAGCACCAGCTGCCTGCTCTTGCCTGGAAGTTCACTGTTACAGTACCTGCAGGTTTGACTACACATGGCTGCCGCCATTTTGAGACAACAGCCAGGCCCTGTCGGACCCCTGGCCGGACTGAATGAGCCCCATCTCCAGGATCCCTCAGCCCGACCAATCACTCCCTGCCTTGGGGCCCTCACATCGACTGACTGCTCCCTGCCGCCAGGATCCCCAGACCAACTGACTGCGCCCTATCACCGGGACCCCAGACCGACTGATTGCAACCGGCCTCCAGGATCCCACAACCATACCAAACACACCGACCTCCAGGACCCATGCCTGCATCCCGCCTCCAGGGCCTCCTGCTGACCACGGCCACACCCTGAGCTGCAGCTCCCCATTTGCCAACACATTTCGAAGCCAGAGCGGCCATCTTGGATAATCCTGGAAGCCGTATCTCCGATCTTTAGGTGGGGCAAATCCCATCCTGAGATGCCTGCTGGAGGCTTGAAGCTCATTGTCAGGTACCTCTCATGCATCAGGCTACTGAACTCTGGTAGGTTTCATTACTATATGACTGTTATACTGTAGATTTTCTTTTTTCTCCTTATTGAAAAAATTTAAGTTTTTATTTCTTTACTTTTCTTGCTCTCTTTTCCTTTTGTTTACCTGTTCCCTCAGAGTCTCTTTCTCCTTTTTTTGCATGCTAACATCCAATTTCTTTTGATTACACTTTCACCCTTTCTATTATCTAGAACTTCTGTATATTCTTTTCTTATCCCATTAACAGCCACATTCTACATCCCTCTGCATCCTCCTTGTCCTCCATTTGAAACTGCAGACCTTATTGCAAATTTTTTTGTTTTACTGAAGATAATATTTGAACTCATTCTGTTTATTATGACAATGTTGTTGTTGTCCTCATAGGGGCTATTTGGTCTAGGATTGCATAGTGTCTGAACTGGGCACTGCTAATATTGATCTCCCCTTAAAGAAAGGGTTTTGGAAACCTATAGGGCCACTATAAGCCTATAAGGGGAAATCTGTAATACTCCAGATCTGCACTGCTAGAGGGGAAGATACATGAACGACATGAAAAAACAAGGGAAGAAAATGATCCAAACAAATCTAGATTCTATATTAATAGAATCCAATGACGGTATGTTAGAAGAAATGTCAGAAAAGGACTTCAGATTATACATGATTAAGATGATTCGTGAAGCAAAGGATGAGATGAGAGAGCAAATGCAGGCAATGAATGATAATACCAATAAGCTGAAAGAGCACCTGCAGGAAGCAAAAGATCATTTCAATAAAGAGATAGAGACTCTCAAAAGAAAACCAAATGGAAATCCTTGAAATGAAGGAAACAATAATCCAAATAAAAAAAATCAATGGAAAGCATCACCAACAGACTAGACCACTTGGAAGACAGAACCTCAGACAATGAAGACAAAATATTTAATCTTGAAAATAAAGTTGCAAAACAGAGAAGATGGTGAGAAATCATGAACAGAATCTCCAAGAACTATGGGACATCATGAAAAGACCAAGTTTAAGAATTATTGGGATTGAGGAAGGCACAGAGATACAAACCAAAGGAATGAACAACCTATTCAATGAAATAATATCAGAAAATTTCCCAAACCTGAAGAATGAAATGGAAAATCAAATACAAGAGGCTTACAGAACACCATTGCACAAAATCACAACAGATCCACACCAAGGCACATTATAATGAAAATGCCTAACATTCAAAATAAAGATAGGATTTTGAAGGCCATGAGAGAAAAGCATCAGATTACATATGGGGGAGACCAATGCGGATAGCAGCCGACTTCTCAACCCAGACTCTAAAAGCTAGAAGGGCCTGGAACAACGTATTTCAAGCTCTGAAAGAACATCGTTGCCAACCAAGAATCCTATACCCAGCAAAACTAACCTTCAGATTTGAAGATGAAATAAAATCCTTCCATGATAAACAAAAGTTAAAAGAATTTACAAATAGAAAACCTGCGCTACAGAATGTTCTCAACAAAATATTCCATGAGGAGGAAATGAAAAACAACAATGGAGGTCAGCAAAGGGAGGAACTACCGTAGAGAAAAACCACTCAAAGGAGAAACCAAACCAACTTAAAAACCAAAAATAAGCCAAATGACTGGGAATACAAATCATATCTCAATAATAACCCTGAATGTTAATGGCCTAAACTCACCAATCAAAAGTCATAGACTGGCAGAATGGATTAAAAAGAAAGACCCAACAATATGTTGCCTGCAAGAGACTCATCTCATAGAAAAAGACATCCACAGACTAAAGGTGAAAGGATGGGAAAAAACCTACCACGCACAGGGACTCAGTAAAAAAGCGGGGGTTTCCATCCTTATATCAGACAAAGTGGACTTCGAGCCAAAGTTAGTCAGAAGGGATAAAGAAGGACATTTCATACTGCTTAAGGGAACCATAAATCAGGAAGACATAATGATAGTAAATATTTATGCCCCAAACAATGGTGCATCCCTATACATCAAACAAATCCTTCTCAATTTCAGGAATCACATAGACCACAACACGATAATTCTGGGTGACTATAATGCACCGCTGTCACCACTAGATAGATCTTCCAAACAAAAACCAACCAAAGAAACCATAGAACTCAATAACACAATCAATAACCTAGACTTAATAGACATATGTAGAATATTCCATCCATCAACGAGCAGATTCACTTTCTTCTCAGCAGCACATGGAACCTTCTCGAAAATAGATCATATGTTATGCCACAAAGCAGCCCTTAGGAAATTCAAAAAAAAAAAAAATAGAGATACTGCCTTGTGTTCTATTAGATCATAATGGACTGAAAATAGAAACCAATGACAAAATAAAAAACAGAAATTACTCCAACACCTGGAGACTAAATAATATGCTATTGAACGAAACATGGATAACAGAAAACATCAGGGAGGAGATAAAAAAAATTCTTAGAGGTCAATGAGAATGATGATACAACATATCGAAATCTCTGGGACACTATGAAAGCGGTACTAAGAGGAAAATTCATTGCATGGAGTGCATTCCAGAGAAGAATGAAAAGTCAACAACTAAATGACCTAACATTACAGCTCAAAGTCCTAGAAAAAGAAGAACAGAATAACAGCAAAAGTAGTAGAAGACAGGAAATAATTAAAATCAGAGCTGAAATCAATGAATTGAAACAAAAGAAAGTATTCAAAAAATTGACATAGCAAAAAGTTGGTTCTTTGAGAAAGTAAACAAAATAGACAAACCCTTAGCCACACTATCAAAGAGAAGGAGAGAGAAGACTCAAATTACTAAAATTCGTGATGAAAAAGGAAATATCACGACAGACACCACTGAGATACAGAACATAATGAGAAGCTACTTTGAAAATCTATATTCCAACAAAATAGAAACTACCGAAGACATTGACAAGTTTCTAGAGACATATGCTCCTCCCAAACTGAACCAGGAGGACATACACAATTTAAACAGATCAATATCAAGCAATGAAATAGAAGAAGCCATTAAAAATCTACCATCCAAGAAAAGCCCAGGACCAGATGGATTCTCAGCTGAGTTCTACAAGACCTTCAAAGAAGAACTCATTCCAATACTTCTCAAAGTATTCCAGGAAATAGAAAAGGAAGGTACCCTACCGAACTCATTCTATGAAGCTAATATCACCCTCATACCCAAACCAGGCAAAGACACATCAAGGAAAGAAAATTTTAGACCAAGATCCTTGATGAATATAGATGCAAAGATCCTTAACAAAATATTGGCAAACTGTATCCAAAAACATATTAAGAAAATTGTGCACCACGATCAAGTGGGGTTCATCCCTGGAATGCAAGGATGGTTTAACATCCGTAAATCAATAAACGTAATCCATCATGTCAATAGACTTAAGGATAAGAATCATATGGTTATTTCAATTGACGCAGAAAAAGCGTTCGACAAAATACAACACCCCTTCATGCTCAAAACACTAGAAAAAATAGGGATAGTAGGAACATACCTGAACATTGTGAAGGCTATTTATGCTAAGCCCATGGCCAACATCATTCTTAATGGAGAAAAACTGAAACCATTCCCTTTAAAAACGGGAACAAGTCAGGGATGTCCTCTTTCACCACTTCTATTCAACATTGTCCTCGAAACTCTAGCCAGAGCAATTAGGCAGACCAAAGAAATTAAAGGGATACGAATTGGAAAAGAGGAACTTAAGCAGTCACTATTTGCTGATGACATGATTGTATATTTAGAGGATCCAAAAACCTCCCCCAGAAAACTTCTAGACCTCATCAATGAATTCAGCAAAATAGCAGGCTATAAAATCAACACGCATAAATCTAAAGCATTTTTATATGCAAGCGACGAAACAGCTGAAAGGGAAATGAGGAAAACAACTCCATTTGCAATAGCCTCAAAAAAAATAAAATACTTGGGAATCAAACTAACCAAAGAGGTAAAAGATCTCTACAGTGAAAACTACAAAACATTGAAGAAAGAAATTGAGGAAGACCTTAGAAGATGGAAAGATCTCCCATGTTTTTGGATAGGCAGAATTAATATTGTCAAAATGGCCATACTACCAAAAGAGCTATACAGATTCAATGCAATTCCAATTAAAATCCCAGTGATGTACCTTACAGAAATAGAGCAAGCAATCTTGAAATTCATCTGGAAGAATAACAAACCCAGAATAGCTAAAGCAATCCTTAACAGGAAGAACGAAACAGGGGGTATTGCAATACCAGAACTTCAACTACACTCCAAAGAAATAGTAACAAAAACAGCATGGTATTGGCACCAAAATAGACAGGTAGATCAATGGTACAGAATAGAGGACACGGACACAAACCCAAAATAAATACAATTTTCTCATACTAGACAAAGGGGCCAAAAATATGCAATGGAGAAAAGATAGCCTCTTCAACAAATGGTGCTGGGAAAACTGGAAATCTATATGCAACAAAATGAAACTAAACCCCTATCTCTCTCCCTGCACAAAAATCAACTCACAATGGATCAAGGACCTTGAAATCAGACCAGAGACCCTGCATCTTATAGAAGAAAAAGTAGGTCCAAATCCTCAACATGTCAGAGTAGGATCAAACTTCCTTAACAGGACTCCCATAGCACAAGAAATAAAAGAAAGAATGAATAACTGGGATAGATTCATACTAAATAGCTTCCTCTCAGCAAAGGAAAGTATCAGCAATGCGAAGAGAGAGCCTACAGAGTGGGAGAATATCTTTGCCAATCATACTTCAGATAGAGCACTAATCTCCAGAATCTATAAAGAACTCAAAAAACTCTACACCAAGAATACAAATAACCCAATCAACAAATGGGCTAAGGATATGAACAGACACTTCACAGAAGAAGATCTACAAGCAATCAACAAACATATGAAAAAATGCTCACCATCTTTAGTAATAAGAGAAATGCAAATCAAAACTACACTAAGATTCCATCTCACCCCAGTTAGAATGATTATTATCAAGAATACAAGCAACTATAGGTGTTGGCTAGGATGTGGGGAAAAAGGTATGCTCATACATTGCTGGTGAGTCTCCAAATTAGTGCAGCCACTCTGGAAAGCTGTGTGGAGATTCCTTAGAAAACTTGGAATGGACCCACCATTTGACCCAGCTATCCCACTCCTCGGCCTATACCCAAAGGACTTAAAATCAGCATACTACAGAGATACAGCCACATCAATGTTCATAGCTGCTCAATTCACAATAGCCAGACTGTGGAACCAACCTAGATGTCCTTCAATTGATGAATGGATAAAGAAACTGTGGTATATATATATACAATGGAATATTACTCAGCTATAAAGAATAATAAAAATTATGGCATTTGCAGGTAAATGGATGAAATTGTAGAATATCATGCTAAGTGAGATACGCCAATCTCAAAAATCCAAAAGACGAATGATCTCACTGATAAGCGGATGATGGCACATAATGGGGGGTGGGAGTGGTGCAAGAATGGAGGAAGGAGGGACTGTATAGAGGGATAAGAGGGGTGGGATGGGTGGGGGGGAAGAAAAAAATAACTGAATGAATCAAACATTATTACCCTATGTAAATGTATGATTACACTAATGGTATGCCGTTACTCCATTTACAAACAGAAACAACATGTATCCCATTTGTTTACAATAAAAATAAATGTAAAAAAAGCATATAAAGCATATATAGCCGATTGTGTTAGTTAGCTTTTTTTTTTTAACCATACCACATACCTGAGACATTCTGATTATAAAGAGAAAAAGGTGTTTCATTCCATGTTTTGTTGGCCCCATTGCTTTTGGGCTTATGTTGAGGCAGTACATCATGGTGGGGCATGTACAATGGAGCAAACAGTCATTTACCTCATAGCCAGAAATCAAAGAAAGAAAAGGAAGAGAGAGAGAGAGAGAGAGAGAGAGAGAGAAAGGGGAGGATGGAAGACCAGTATCCCATAATCCCCTTTGAAGTCATACCCTCAGTGACCTAAGTTTTCTAACTTGGCCACACCTTTTAAAGATCCCACTACTTCTCAAAAGCACCAAGCTACAGACCTTTTCTTTAATACCTGGACCTTTGTGGGTCTTTCAAGATACAAATTTTAGCACTAATATTTAAAATGTAATTGGTACCCTCAATTGTTTGCACAGGAGGTGAGTGTTTTATCGAATACTATTTATCATGTCAGTATGTCACTCCACAGTTTTGTTTCTTCCATTGAGAACCACATTCTTTCTATGGAGACATTCCCCAAATGCTACAAATGTTGAATTTCATTCAGAAGGAGAACCAAGGTAGGATCAAAGGCATTCTCAATTAGAGATGGAAACATCTAAAAAATCAAGTCACCACAACAAGAGAGACATCTTAGCTATCCCAATGAGTGTCATTATTCAGAGATTAGTAAAACATTGAGAAGGCAGTATACTCATTCAGAAACAATCGTGTTGGATGTGGAGATTAATACTCATTGAACCATGTAGTGTCTTAAGCCATGCATCAATCCATCTGAAAATTATCTACAGTACTCAGAGGATTATGTTAGCTATTGTGTGGTGTCAAAGCAAAGGCACCATTTAGGTTTGAATTTCTATTTCTTACTCATTCTCCCTCTCTTGCATTCCAAATCCAAATTTCTGATATTTTACCAAATAGCTCTCTCTTATATTGAGTTCCCTTAGAAGCAAAGTCCAAAGAAGGATTTCAGTGTAAGCAGTTTACTTGGGAAGAGATTTGCAAAAAACAAAAAAAAAGTAACCAAACACTGCTTGGCATGTATAATTACACAAATGATGTGATTCTACTTCATGTACAACCAGAAAAATGAAAGTTGTACCCCACGTGTGTACAATGAATCAAAAAAAAAAGAATAAATAAAACCACTGCTTGGCATGGAGAAGTAAGGGAAAGGAAGGAGGCAAATATTGCCTTATCAAAGCAGTCATCAAGTAAAGTAGCGGGATATAAGATCAATGCACATAAATCTAATGCATTTTTATACATAACTGATGAATCTTCAGAAAGAGAAATTAAGAAAACTACCCCATTCACAATAGCATTGAAAAAAATAAAATACTTGGGAATCAATCTCACAAAAGAGGTGAAAGACCTCTACAATGAGAACTACAGAACACTAAAGAAAGAAATTAAAGAAAACCTTAGAAGATGGAAAGATCTCCCATGTTCTTGGATAGGAAGAATTAATATTGTCAAAATGGCTATACTACCAAAAGTGCTATACAGATTCAATGCAATTCCAATTAAAATCCCAATGATGTACCTTGCAGAAATAGAGCAAGCAATTATGAAATTCATCTGGAAGATTAAAAAACCCAGAATAGCTAAAGCAATCCTTGGCAGAAAGAGTGAAGCAGGGGGTATCGCAATACCAGATCTTCAACTCTACTACAAAGCAATAGTAACAAAAATGGCATGGTATTGGTACCAAAATAGAAAGGTGGATCAATGGTACAGAATAGAGGACACAGACACAAACCCAAATAAATATAATTTTCTCATACTAGACAAAGGGGCCAAAAATATGCAATGGAGAAAAGATAGCCTCTTCAACAAATGGTGCTGGGAGAATTGGAAATCCATATGCAACAGAATGAAACTAAACCCATATCTCTCACCATATACGAAACTAAACTCAAAATGGATTAAGGAGCTTGGAATCAGACCAGAGACCTTGCATCTTATAGAAGAAAAAGTAGGTCCAGAGCTTCAACATGTCGGCTTAGGACCAGAGTTCCTGAACAGGACTCCTATAGCACAAGAAATAAAAGCAAGAATCAATAACTGGGATAGATTCAAACTAAAAAGCTTTCTCTCAGCAAAGGAAACTATCAGCAATGCGAAGAGAGAGCCTACAGAGTGGGAAAAAATCTTTGCCAATCATACTTCAGATAGAGCACTAATCTCCAGAATCTATAAAGAACTCAAAAAACTCTACACCAAGAATACAAATAATCCAATCGACAAATGGGCTAAGGAAATGAATAGACACTTCACAGAAGAAGATCTACAAGCAATCAACAAACATATGGAAAAATGTTCAACATCTCTATTAATAAGAGAAATGCAAATCAAAACTACCCTAAGATTCCATCTCACCCCAATTAGAATGGCGATTATCAAGAATACAAGCAACAACAGGTGTTGGCGAGAATGTGGGTAGAAAGGTACACTCATACATTGCTGGTGGGGCTGCACATTAGTGCAGCCACTCTGGAAAGCAGTGTGGAAACTTCTTAGAAAACTTGGAACCACCATTTGACCCAGCTATCCCACTCCTTGGCCTATACCCAAAGGACTTAAAATCAACATATTACAGAGATACAGCCACATCAATGTTCATAGCTGCTCAGTTCACAATAGCCAGATTGTGGAACCAACCTAGATGTCCTTCAATTGATGAATGTATAAAGAAACTGTGGTATATATATATATATATATATATATATATATATATATATATACACAATGGAATATTACTCAGCCATAAAGAACGATAAACTTATCGCATTTGCAGGCAAATGGATGAAATTGGAGAATATCATGCTAAGCGAGATAAACCAATCTCAAAAAACCAAAGGACAAATGATATCGCTAATAAGTGGATGATGACACATAATGGGGGGTGGGAGGGGTTAGTGTTAGGGTTAGAGTTAGGGTTAGGAATGGGGGCAAGAATGGAGGAAGGAAGGACTGTATAGAGGGAAAAGAGGGGTGGGAGGGGTGGGGGGGAGGGAAAAATAACAGAATGAATCAAACAACATTACCCTATGTAAATTTATGATTACACAAATGGTATGACTTTACGCCATGTACAAACAGAGAAACAACATGTATCCCATTTGTTTACATTTAAAAAAAAAAGCAGTCATCAATATGGGTATCTAGAGCTTAATCCTGCTGGTAAATAATGGGAGTCACTATAAGAAAATTACCCCTATGGCATCATCTCCAGTCTGCAGGTGAGAGAGAGTATAAATTTAAACATCAGAGTTTAAGAACATCAGAGAAAAAGAATAGCAGAAGCACCGTTTTTCAGAAGGATTAACAACCTGAACCTTGCATCTTCTGAGTATTTACTTAAAATATAGGGTACAAGTTCATTAAGAGAGTATAAATTTATACATCAATTGCTGCCATCTTTATTTGAGGGCTGCTGAGAGTGGAGAAGGATATGAATTCCCCAGCACTAACATGACAATTTTCTGAGTAGTCACTTGTTTCAGGAGTGAGGGTGAGAAAATTTTGCACTGTTGTGGTTCAGACAAGCACATTCATTGCCAGCAGATGACAGAGGACACAGGACATCAATGAGAATTTCTAATGTTACACAATAAAACATCAACTTTCCCTCTTCAAGGGGATAATCTCTTTTTAGAATGTTAAAGGAAAAAGATGTCATCATTGGGAGTCTATCAGGAGTTATACAGCAAGTAAGGTCAAAGATATCAGAAAATGGGTCTTGAAATGATTGGCTAATGATTTTGTAAGCAGAGAATTGTTCCTCATCCATAAAGGGACACTAAGCAGTAGTAGTCACAAATATTATAAATCATTGACTAGAATGTGCTGACATCTTTCCTACTCCACTTGTCTGAAGATGTATGTTTGATCACCACCCATTTTATACATGTATCAACATATTGCATTGTGTTTATAATTATGTATAATTATTATATGCCATTTTAAAATTAAATTTAAGAAGATGTCTCAAGGTTAGGAAAATCAAAGAGTACTCATTCTCTTTCTTGGTCATTCTCTTACTCACACCATGGCCAGGAAAGGAGCTATTGATACAATGGAACATGTTTTTATCAACTATTTTTTTGTATTAGCATTATAAAGTTACATTATGAAAAGTATTATTTTGGCTTAGAAAGAAATGTTAAAAGCCATGTCTTCCAAGCTCCTTGCTGTCTAGGCTGAGAAAATTGAAGACCAGAAAAGTTGGACTACTTGCCCAGTGTTATACAGGTGGTTCACGGTACAGCCATCCCTAAAGTGGAAGATCTTTTAGAATCTCCATGACAGTGCATATTTCCTGTTCTATATAAACCTCATCTAGAAATGGTGGGAGTTAAAGGTCCTAGCATGCATCCCATATTCAAATCAAATATCACACGAAATTAGACAAGATCCCCTCCTCATCTCTGTCTTCTTGGCTTACTTCACTCACAAACAGTATTTATACTCTGAAAGAAGAAAAAGAACAGCAGAAGCACCATTTTTCAGAAGGATTAACAACCTGAACCTTGCATCTTCTGAGTAGCTACTTAAAATATGAGGTACAAGTTCAGCTCTAGGCACAAATAGAAAAGTTTGGGGGTAAGGAATCAATAGGCCAGCTGACCAAGTTTTCTAGTTCTGGATAAGCCATAGTCAAATTAGAAAAGCAATAGTGTGATCCAGGGCAGCAAAATCCAATTTTGCCTACAACACAGAGATTCCTTGAGGCAGCCCTTTAAAGATGACATTATAGACAGGATTATTTCCCATGTGTACAAATATGGCTAGGGAGAAAAACACATACACACAGATAGAACGTGATGCGTGATCCATTCTATTCAGGAAACAAATTTTCTTGTTATTATATATATATATATATATATATATATATATATATATATATATTTTTTTTTTTTTTTTTTTAGAAAGAGCATTATAAAAGCAGCAGGAGATTGTAATAGAAAAAGAAACGGAACACTGCAAGTCTTTTTTTATGATGTTTCACACACAAAAAGAAAAATAACTCAGAGAATTGTCAGATTTCTTAGAAGATGCAGTAAATATATTGTTAGCATCTCAATGAGTCGCTAACAAGATGTTGTCTGCACAGAGGTGGGGCAGAAAAACTGTCACCAAACTCCAGTCAATGATTTATAGTATTTGTGACTACCACATGCAAAGAGTGTCAGCTGGCAATTTATTCTTGCTGATGTAACCCGACAGAGTTTTCTTCCTTTCTGACAACCAGTCCAGTAAGTAAGGTTAACACATTTCAGCTCTAATAAGCAGAGGTAACACTAGCAGTGGAGTTTGGTTCTTAGTCATGCCTATATGTTGGTTGTGTTGAAACAGAGCCAGGAAAACAGTTCATGGCAGCCACTCAGACTGTGACACAAAGGAGGGAGACAAAGAGAGTAGAACAGTGCTTGTCAAACTTTAATGTGCATCAGAATCCCCTGGAGGGCTTGTTAAAACACAGATGGCTGGGCCTTCCCCTCCTCATGTGTGTGACTCCATAGGTTTAGAGTGGGCATTTCTAACAAGTTCCCAGGTGGTGCTGCTTCTTCTGGTCCAGAGGCCACATTGAAAATCACTGGAGTAGAATGTGACGCTCTCCCATCTGGCTGGTGACTCAGACAAATCCAGGTCCACACCTGGAGACAACACTCTAATCTCCAGAAAGCTGGAAAGCCCAGAAGTGTGAGGGAGAGGAAATCATTCTGCCAGACATACCAGAAAGACTTTGTTTACCAGGTGACTTTTAAGCTCGGCACTAGAAGGAGAAAGATTCCTCCATGGGGACAAGCAGCAGGGAACAGGATTTCAAACAGAGGATGGGTGAAGGTGACCTGTGGCAGATAAGTAGAAATGGTCTTTGGGATTGATTCTAATATGCTTAAACCAGTAAGATGGCTACTTGTTTTACAACCATATACATGAAGGGGCCCCATTATTCTGTTCATTTAATCAGACATTCACATTAACCACTTGAGGGAATTGCACACAAACAGAAAGAAAAGTGAAAGAAGTTGGAAGTGTGACTTCCCTCCAACTTTTCCTCCATTGCTGCCTGCATTTTCTCAATGCAAGCTGGAGTGACATAAATAATTATCCTTCAAAGGCAGAATAAATTTTTCTTAGCTGAAAGGACTTGATTATGCAGGGAAGCTCTTTTAAAATTATCAGAGTCCATCAGTGGCTTAGAGGCAGCCTCAATGGGGCAGAACAAGCACCAAACATATGTGAAGAAGGTTGGGTTTCTGTTCAAGCTGAATTACCTCAAGCAACTGTCATAACCTCTCTAAGCCTCGGTTTACTCATCTGTGAAATGGAATAATTCTTACCTCTGAAATGCATTGCATGGGACAAAATACGAAAGCTGCTCATGGACTGTGAAGTGCTGTATAAGGTGCTAATAGAGTGATTGTCAAGATGTGTTCTTGGATGCCTTTCAGACTTTGAAGCCCACAGATTTAGAAAATCTGCTTGAGTGAGTTGTGGTTATAATTTCTGATTCTACCATAGAAGACTATAAAAAGAACCTGGGATAAATGGCTTGCTGTCAATTTGCTCAAGTGAAGACACAAATATGCATGCACATGTGATTTAATTTAATATTCAGAGACTGCTTATTTCCTTCCAGTATCTATCTTTCCCTTTCCTTAGAGAAGAATCCCAATTTATAACTGGGCATATTGCCACCCAGCAAAAAGGAAAAAAAAAAAAGATTGGACATTTCAGTCTCTTTTACATCTAGGTATGCCCATGAGAAATTCTGGTCAGAAAATGTCCCATCTGGGACTTGTGGGCAGAGTCCTTACAGACAGCTAACTCAGCTGGGAGGGGTGCTCTTTTGTCACCCCAACATTTTCCTGCTGCCCACCTGGTATGTGTTATAATAGCTAGAACTCCAACAGCCATCTCTCACTATCATGCAACATAAAAGACAGAATCTACAAGCTAGGATGACAAAGTGAATGAAAAGAGCCTTTGTGTCTGATGACAATGAAGGGCTGCTATTTCAACCATCTCCTGCCTATCTCCAGACTTCTTTTAAGTGAGCACATTCATCTGACATATTCTGCTGTTATTTTTTTACATTTGTTACTGAACTTCACCTTATCTGATACATATGACTTAAATTATCTGTTACTGGTGGTTGCAGGAGTCCATTATCATTGCATTGACACACATGCTCCATTGGTATCCTGTGATGCAATTGGCATCTGAATTCACATTTCCTAGATGCACTGAAAAACACTTATAATCCAATAACTGCTCATTCTTTGATTTTCCCTTCCTGGTATTTAACCAGTCAGTCGACTTTGATAGTAGGTATATTCTGATCCTGGACTCAACACCATTTTCTTTCCATCCTTCCTAAGTCCTACAGATTCCTTGAGAAATTTGATGTCGTGAAGTTTTTACTTTCTTCCCTTCAAAAACTTATCGAAGAGAAGATGTTGATGAATTCCCAATTATGTTAACACTACTCACTCTGATAGTTTTTCTTACAGGATTATCATGGAATAGGTTATGTAATCCCATGAATATGTAGTAAAATAATGCAGTGGTAGGAATTTAAGCATCTGATAGTGGTTATAGAATATATTATTTTGGGCAGTTCAACTTTCTTGGGATCTCTGAAATCTGATCTTTAAGTGATCCTCTGAAGGTCAGTCTGACCTTATTTGTCCAAGAATGCTTCATTCAACAGCTTTTCATCTCAATGGCTCTCAAGGCCCAATTTTCACAAAGATTCCAAGTGGCACTAGAAATAAAGTATCTCACATGTAGGGATCATGTTTCAGATGTCGTGATGACCTTTGTTTTCTCCATACCTCCTGATGTACACAATAGGAGCTTGATAAATAATGCATGCAAGTATGTCCATTAGACCATCATTACTTGGGGTGTTCAGCTGATGGCTGTCTTATCCCTAAGAGTAGATGGACACTACTCTTTAAAGAGATCACTCTCATTCCAATGTAAAATGTTTTCTTTAGATAATTGTGCACAAAATGATATATTTTTATCATCCAGCTTTTTGAGAAATAGACACTTAAAAGGCACAAAATAGATTATTGCTTCATGGCTCAGATGGTATATATCTGTCTGTTTTGTTTGTTTAAGTCTTACTAAGGATGGTGGTGTCCTGGATTATTCCACTTTCCATTTCTCCCTGCCATTATACTTCCAAATATTTTACAAATAAAACATTTTTTCTTATTTTACTTTTTCATGGGGAAGTATTGAGTATGACAGGGCCTGTCATCACCTAATGAGAAATGGCTCTTGGGACACTTATGACTATTATTAAGATGACATTTTCCACACTTAGCATCAGAAAGGAACTGAGATGCATGGACTTTAAAACAAAACAGTGAGGGACCATAGAAAAGACAGAAGTCAAAGAAAAATAGAAGAAATAATTTTATGGGTTTAGGCTCAGGCTGGTAACATTTTCAAAGGCATCTTGAAATTTTTCCTTTAAAGAAAAGGGGAGAAAACCAAAGAGACACAGGGAAGTGAGATTCTATCTATCATGGGGTTAATTACGATTCAGTAGGCTTCTTGCTTTAGTGACCCTATCTTTTCACAAAAAAACGAGTCCCTCTCATTGTGTCTTCATCAAGGAATCTAGAGCACAGAAAGTCAGCTCCAGATTGGCTTTGAACTACAAGGAAAAAATCACCAATATAACATGCATGCATAAGTAATGCATTGCTGCAAAACTGAGCCTTGGTATCACACTGCAGACATGGAGTAATGCATTAAAAAGTCACCATAAAGTATTGAACACTTAAAAGCACCATTTTTCTTTTTTGACAGCATAATGAAAAGTTTCAAAGCCTCTTATCTTTCAAATTATTGTGCCAGTTTATGGTTTCATTTTCCAACAGATCTTTAGGTATGTGCCAAAAGTCATGGGGATGAGAATGAATGTGAAGATGAAAACACAACTTCAAAACTCTCACAACTAATGCTTGGAATCTTGAAAGTTAAAGCAGATGCCTGTTATAAATTGCAATTTTGTGTGGAAACAATCTGTCAGCAACTTAATGCTTAGTAGCAACTGTTCTCCAGAAAACAGCTTGTCTTCTTTGGTAGCATGGCTATGCTTGAAGGATGAAAGGTTGTCCAAAATTTTGAAGGCATGGAAACGGGCATGTGGCCAGGCTTTAATGCAGTTACCGACATCATATCTGGTCCTGTCAAATTTACGTATATTTCCACTTGGAAGGAATTCAACATTTATATAGGACAGTGCTTCTAAAACTTCAATGTACATATGACTCACCTGGAGATCTTGTTAAAATAGATTCTGATTCAGCAGGTCTGAAGTAGGCCTTGAGAGTTCACAAGTGTTACCAACTCCCGGGTAAAGCTGGTACTGCTGGTCTGTGGAACACAATTTGAGTAGCAGCAAGATATAAGACCAGTTTTGTTTTGTTTTACCTATAGTTTTTAGACAGACATCCTAATCTTTAAAAATTAATTATGTATGTCACAAGTAATTTGTTATCAGTACTAGTTAAATCACCAAGATTTTCTCCCACTGTAACTGTATCTATGGTCGCTATATCTATATTTTTATCTATATTACTATGGATCTCTCTATTTGTATCTGCAAATAGAAATCAGTTCAAAGTTATCCCCATAATAATGTTACACTCCTTGACATCTAGCTTCTGCTACACTTCATTAGTAAAAGAGAAAAAGGTAGATTCCTGCCAGGGAATTACACATAGGCCTGATTATCTCTCAGGGAATGAATTACACATGTGAATATTATCTGCCTTGAATGGAGAGAAGACTGGGAATTGCTAATCCAGTTGAATCTTTCAACTGAAGCTTTCATGTCCTTTACAATGTGCCAAATCTTTGCTTGAACAGTCCAAACGATCTAAGTCATCATATTGCATCTTTGGAGAGCTCTAAGGATCAGAAATTCTTCTTTATATTGAATCATCTCTTTTGTCCCCTTGTGCTTTCATCTATTAGTTGTGATTCTATTCTTTAAAATAGAAAGGCATGGATCTACATTTTTTTTAGTTTTCCAGAACAGATTTATTGACATATAATTCACATAATATAACATTCACATAGTACACAATTCAATGGTTTAAACATATTACATTATTATATTATTAATGTTTTAAAATTATGGTTAAATATATATAGCAAAATTTGCCATTTTAACCATTTTAGTTTATTTTTGAAGTCCATTTTCAACCTTTATTAAGGTAGAGTTGCCCTGCCTTATTTTTTATTTTTTTCAAACACGTATAACAATGTCTGTCTCATTCTACCGTCCTTCCCATCTCCACCGCCACACATCTCCCTTCATTCCCCTCTGCATAATCCAAAGTTCTTTCATTCTTCCCTACCCACTTCCCACTATGGATCAGCATCCCCTTATCAGAGAAAATATTCAGACTTTGGTTTTTTGGGATTGACTTATTTCACTTAGAATGATACTCTCTAGTTCCATCTATTTTCCTGCAGGTGACATAATTTCATTCTTCTTTAAGGCTGAGTAGTAGTCCATTGTGTACATATACCACATTTTCATTATCTATTCATCTGTTGAAGGGCATCTAGGTTGGCTGTATAGTTTAGCTATTGTGAGTTGAGCTGTTGTGAACATTGATGTGGCTGTGTCACTGTAGCATGCTGATTTTAAGTCCTTTGGGTATAAACTGAGGTGTGGGATAGGGTCAAATGGTGGTTCCTTCCAAGTTTTGTTAGGAATCTCCATCCTGCTTTCCATAGTAGTTATACCAATCTGCAGTCGCACCAGCAATGTATGAGTGTACCTTTTCCCCACATCCTCACCAACCCTTATTATTGCTTGTGTTTTTGATAATTGCCATTCTGACTGGAGTGAGATGAAATCTTAGAGTAGTTTTTATTTGCATTCTCTAATTGCAAGAGATGATGAACATTTTTTCTTATGTTTGTTGATCAATTGTATCTCTTCTGTAAAGTGTCTTTCCAGTTCCTTTGCTCATTTATTGATTGGGTTATTTGCTTTTGTGGTGTTAAGTTTTTTGAGTTCTTTATATATCCTAGAGATTATCTGAGGTGTGTGTGGTAAAGATATTATCCCATTCTGTAGGCTCTCTCTTTACATTATTGATTATTTCCTTCACTGAAAATAAGCTTTTTAGTTTGAATTCATCCCATTTATTGATTCTTAATTTTACTTCTTGTGCTTTAGGAGTCTTGTTAAGGAAGTCAGGTCCTAAGCTGACATGATGAAGATACTTTTTCTTCTATTGGGCATAGGGTCTCTGTTCTAGTGCTTAAGTATTTGATTCACTTTGAGTTGATTTTTGTGCAGGCTGAGAGTTAGAGGTTTAATTTTATTTTGTTACATATGGATTTCCAGTTTTTCCAGCACCATTTGTTGAATAGGCTATCTTTTCTCCAATGTATATTTTTGGTGCCTTTGTCTAGTCTGAGATAACCATATTTATGTGGGTTTTTGTCTCTGCGTTTTCCATTTTGTAGATTTGGTCTACATGTCTATTTTGGTGCTGATACCATGCTGTTTTTGTTACTATTGCTCTGTAGTATAGTTTAAGGTCTGGTATTGTGATGCCTCCTGCTTCACTCTTCTTGCTATGGATTGCCTTGGCTATTCTGGATCTGTTATTTTTCTAGATGAATTTCATGATTGCTTTTCCTAGTTCCATGAAGAATGTCATTGAGATTTTAATGGGAATTGCATTGAATCTGTATAACACCTTTGGTAGTATGACCATTTTGAAAAGATTAATTCTGCCTATCCAAGAACAGGGGAGAGTTTTCCATTTTCTAAGGTCTTCTTCAATTTCTTTCTTTAGTGTTCTATAGTTTTCATTGTAGAGGTCTTTCACCTCTTTTATTAGATTGATTCCCAAGTATTTTATTTATATTTTTTTGAGGTTATTGCGAATGGGGTAGTTTTCTTTTGTTTCAATTTCATTAATTTCAGCTCTGATTTTAATTATTTCCTGTCTTCTGCTGCTTTGGGTGTTGATTTGTTCTTCTTTTTCTAGGGTTTTGAGATGTACTGTTAGGTCATTTATTTGTTGATTTTTAATTCTTTTAATGTATGAGCTCAATTTAATGAATTTTCCTATTAGTACTGCTTTCATAGTGTCCCAGAGATTTTGATATGTTGTATAAGTGTTCTCATTTACCTCTAAGTATTTTTTAAAATTTCCTCCCTGATTTCTTCTTTTATTCATTCATCATTCAATAGCATGGTATTTAGTATCCAGGTGTTGGAGTAGCTTCTATTTTTCATTTTAACATTGATTTCTAGTTTCATCCCATTATGATCTGATAGAATATAGGGTAGTATTTCTATGTTTTGCACTTGCTGAGAGTTCCTTTGTCACATAACTTACAGTCTATTTTAGAGAAGGATCCATGTGCTCCTGAGAAGAAAGTGTATTTGCTCAATGATGGATGAAATACTATATATGTCCATTAAGACTAAAAAATTGATTGTATTATTTAATTCTATAGTTTCTTTCTTTAGTTTCTGTTTGGAACATATATCCAGTGGTGAAAGAGGTGTGTTAAAGTCACCCAGTATTATTATGTTGTGGTCTGTTTGATTCTGGAAATTGAGAATTGTTTGTTTGATGTACTTAGATGCTCCATTGTTTGGGATATATATATTTAAAATTGTTATGTCTTGTTTGTGTGTGATTCTCTTAAGCAGCACGAAATGTCCTTCTTTATCCCTTCTGACTAACTTTGGTTTGAAATTCACTTTGTCTAATATGAGGGTGGAATCCCCTGCTTGTTTACACAGTTCTTGTGAGTGATATGTTTTTTCCCAACATTTCACCTTCAGTCTTTGGCTATCTTTTCCTAGGAGGTGAGTCTCTTGAAGACAGCATATTATTGGGTCTTTTTAAAAATCTAATCTGCCAGTCTATGTCTTTTGATGGATGATTTTAGACCATTAACATTCAGGGTTATTATTGAGATATGATTTGTATTCTCAGTCATTTTGGTTTATTTTTATTTTTTAACTTGACTTAGTTTCTCTTTTTATTGACCTTTCCTTTAGTGTGGTTCCTCCCTTTGCTGGTTTTCATTGTTTTTTTTTAAAATTTCCTCCTCATGGAATATTTTGCTGAGAATGTTCTGTAGTGCAGGATTTTTTAGTTGTGAATTTTGTTTATCATGGAAGATTTTAATTTCATCTTCAAATCTGAAACTTAATTTTTCTGGATATAAAATTCTCAGTTGCCACCCATTTTCTTTCAGAGCTTGATATATATTATTCCAGGACTTCCTGGTGTTGAGGGTCTGGATTGAGGAAATTAGCTGAAATTCTAATTGGTTTCCCCCTATATGTAATTCAGTTTTTTCTCTCACAACACTTAAAATTCTATCCTTATTCTGTATGTTAGTTATTCTCATTATAATGTGTGACCCTGCAAAAGGCAGCCAGATGGCAGGCACTACCACACTGAGTGGAAAAACCTCAGGTGCGACCAGACCTGCAGGTATTCCAATATATCTCCAGGCCCTGGCCTGTATCCCCAGACCAAGCTGGCCACACCCTGAGATGGTGACAGTGACAGTGGCAAACCTGAAGGCCCTGGCTGGTGTCCCAAGATGGCAGTGGCCACATGTAACCAAACCTTTGGGTACTGTAACAATAGACTTCCAGGCAACAGCAGGTAGCAGGCTAACAACTGGCAATTGGCAAGTGGACATTGGGTGGTGGGCAATGGGTAGGTGAAAGATGGGCAATGGGTAGGCAAGAGGTGGGCAAATGGACAAGTGGCAGATGATAGATGGTGGTCAGTGAGCCATCTGCACTCAAGAGTCAGGTGATATTCTGGTAAACAGTGGGCAATCTCTGCAGATGAATGGGGGTAAACAGTTGGGGATTGGTGTGCAGCGATGATTGCCTAGCAGAGAAACAGTATTTCCTCTACTTGAAACCCGAGTTATGGAGCAACAAGGAATGCAGCTTCCCTCTAGTCCACCATCTTGGATCTCCCAAATCTACATCTCTTTATGGCAGGTCATCAGTTACCAGCTGTCAAACCTGCCTTAGGTTTATTTTCATCAAGCTCAATGTTTCCAAATTTATCAACTTTACTGCAAAGCATGGTATGATACTTAGGATGTAAATATGGGACAAAACATGATTTTTCTTCTTCTCCTTATCCCCAAGTGTTTTCCTGATCCTCTGTCTCGTCTCAAACACACTTTTAGGAAAGGCTGTGAAAAATCTTTCTCCTAGCTCTGTGTCTCAGCCACCCATTTCTTCTTCTTGAATGGAGAGGACAAGTATTACCAGTATTATCAATTGTGTGTCTGTGTGTGTGTGTGTGTATGTGTGTGTGTGTTTCTTTTTAACACAAATGCATATTGTTGCATAAAGCTTTTTTTGTGGAAAAGACAATTCTGAGGCATTTAATTGACAAAATATACCCTAATTCATTTAAACCATCACTATTCAAATATTTGAGTTATTTCCAATATTTTAATTTTGGAAAAATACTGTAAGAATATTTGAAATAATTTAGTCAAATAGTGTAATCATTTTTAATTTTGATAGATATTGACAAATTGCCTTTTGTTGAATTCTACAAATTTTAACTCCCAACAACACTATATGAGTGTTTTCCACAGTCCTGTTAACAGTTTGTTATGGAGGTTTAAATTTTTGTCAAAATGAAGGATATAAAAAATGTTGATGTGTATTTAATTTATAATTCTATTATAAAAGTGAGGCAGTATGGAGATTCCTTGAAAACTTGGAATGGAACCACCATTTGTCCTACTTATCCCACTCCTCAGTCTATACCCAAAGAACTTTAAAACAGCACACTACAGTGACGCAGCCATATCCATCTTTATAGCAGCTCATCTCACAATAACCAAGCCATGGAACCAACCTAAGTGTCCTTCAATGGATGAATGGATAAAGAAAATGTGGTATATATACACAATGGAATATTACTCAGCCATGAAGAAGAAAGAGGCGATCCAAGATGGCGGACTAGAGGGTGACTGCATCCCCAGTCACTCCAGAACCCAGGAGTTAAGAAGGGGAGGCATTGAGAGACTCAGACTAAAATAGAGCCACGGGTGAGTCTGCCCACTAGGTAAAGCTCTGCCCGGGTGGCAGGCCCAGATAGAGGTGGCTTATCGGAGCAGGGCAGGGCAGCTAGAGTCTTCCACAGGCAGCCCTGCACACTCCGGCGGTGGGCCCCGCCCACACAGCCAGCTTTTCCAGGTTCTCGGAGCAGGACCCCTAGTGAGAGCCTTTCTGATCAGAACAAGCTCCAAGTCCCGGAGCCAGTGCGGCATGCTCCGGCCCGCAAGCAACTTCAGGGACCAGGACAGGGCAGCCAGAGACTTACCCAAGCAGCCTGGACCCCTGTGGTGGGAGGCGTCTTTCAAGGCTAGCTTCTCGGAACAGACCGCCCAGTGAAAGCCTTTCTACATAGAGCCAGCCACAAGTCCCCGAGCCAACGGAGAGCTTCAATCCGCAAGCAGCCTCTGGGATCAGGGCAGGGCAGCCAGAGACTTCTCCAGGTGGCTCTGCCCACTCCGGCCGCAGGCTCTTTCCACGGGGTGATCCAAGATGGTGGCCTAGAGGGTGACTGCACCTCCAGTCACTCCAGAACCCAGGACTCAAGAAGGGGAGGCATTGAGAGACTTGGACAAAAATAGAGTCATGGGGTGAGTCTCCCCCACTGGGTGAAACTTGGCCTGGGCAGCAGGCACAGATAGGGGTGGCTTATCAGAGCAGGGCAGGGCAGCTAGAGTCTTCCCCAGGTAGCCTTCCACACTCCGGCGGTGGGCTCCTCCCACATGGCCAGCTGCACGGTGCAGGCCCCCAGTGAGAGCCTTTCCGCACAGAGCCAGCTCCAAGCCCTGGAACCATTAGGAGGCTAGGGGCAGCTTTCTTCGGAAGCACTGCATTATCAAGTTCCTCCAAGACTTCAGGCTACTGAAGGCTGGGAGGTGATACACTGGAAATCTACCGGGACACTATAAGCAATAGAGGAAATCTGCAATATCTCAGATTCCCACTGACAGCTGACCAATATGAGAAAACAAGGGAATAAAATGTCCCAAACAAACCTAGATACTACATCAATAAAACCCAATGACAGCACAGCAGAAGAAATGTCAGAAAGGGAGTTCAGAATGTACATAATTAAAACAATCAGGGAAGAAAATGAGGAGATGAAAGAGCAAATGCAGGCATTGAAGGAGGAGATGAAAGAGCAAATGCAGGCATTAAATGATCGCACCAATCAACAGTTAAAAGACCAAATACGGGAAGCAAGAGATCATTTCAATAAAGAGTTAGAGATACTGAAAAAAAAAAAATGAAATACTTGAAATGAAGGAAACAATAAACTAAGTTAAAAACTCCATAGAAAGCATAACCAATAGGATAGAACACCTGGAAGACAGAACCTCAGACATTGAAGACAAATTATTTAATCTTGAAAACAAAGTTGGACAAACAGAGAAGATGGTAAGAAATCATGAACAGAATCTACAACAATTATGGGATATCATGAAAAGGCCAAATTTAAGAATTATTGGGATTGAGGAAGGCTTAGAGAAACAAACCAAAGGAATGAACAATCTATTCAATTAAATAATATCAGAAAATTTCCCAAATTTGAAGAATGAAATGGAAAACCAAGTACAAGAGGCTTATAGAACTCCAAATATACAAAATTACAACAGACCCACACCAAGGCACATTATTATGAAAATACCTAATAAACAAAATAAAGACAGAATTTTAAAGGCCGTGAGAGAAAAGAATCAAATTACATTCAGAGGGAAACCAATAAGAATATCAGCAGATTTTTCAATCCAGACCCTAAAAGCTAGAAGGGCCTGGAACAACATTTACCAAGACCTGAAAGAAAATGGATGCCAACCAAGAATCTTATACCCAGCAAAACTTACCTTCAAATTTGACGATGAAATAAGATCCTTCCATGATAAACAAAAGCTAAAGAGGGTTTTTTCAAGATGGCAGACTAGAGGGCGGCTGCATTTCATGTTGCTCCAGGACTCAAGATTCAAAAGAGGAGATAGTGAGTGACTTGGGACCAACTCAAAGCTGCTGGGTGAGTTTCTCCCATTGGGGAGGCATCCCGGATGGGGCGGTAGCCCCTGAACGCAGAGAACTTTGTGAAGTAGAGTGACTGGGCGAGACACCCCTCCCCCCACTGGAGCGGTAAACACGGACAGCGAAGCTGAGCGAAAAAACGGCGGAGCGAAGGTTCCAGGACTGCGGGCAGCTTCTCTAAGGAGGGACAACCTAAGGAGACTCGTCTGCGAAGGGTGAGGCTCCCAGGCCCAGGAGGTAGGTCCGGGCCCCTGGGAACTTTCCTGGGAAGGCTGCCCTGCCCAGGCAGCAAGACACCCCTCCCCCCACTGGAGCAGTGAACTCGGAAAGCGGGGAACTTTGCAGAGGAGGCCGCGCTGCACACCGCTTGGTTTTGGAGCAATCTGCCGGGGCTCCGGCGGCTGCCAGAGAAAGAGTTGGGCAGCGAGCTATTTGGACTCAGCAACCGCCTGAACAACGGGAGGGGGCTGTCCTGAGGAGGTGGAGGTGCGCAGTGAGTTGCTTGGTCTCCAAGCGCCCACACAGAACACTGGGTGGCTGCCTGGAGGAAGAGGCGAGTGACGGGTCACTGGGGCTTGGAGCATATGTACGAGGCTCCAAGTGACTGCCCAGAGGAGGGGTCGCATAGCCAGGCGATTAGGTGCAAAGCACGGTCCGGTCTGAGGACCTAGGCACCTTTTCTTGAAAGAGCTACACAGAGACAAGCTGAGGGGCGGAGCGAAGTTTCCAGGACTGCGGGCAGCTTCTCTGAGGAGGGGCTACCTAAAGAGACTGGTCTGCGAATGGCAGGGCTCCCAGGCCCAGGAGGTAGGTCCAGGCCCCTGGGAACGTTGCCTGGGAAGGCTGCCCTGCCCAGGCGGTAGTTGTGGACTGAAGGGAACCTCAAGGAGGGGAACTAACCAGCAAGACCTCCCCACCGGGTGAGTCTTCCCCACCGGGTGAGGTTTTCCCACAAGGACGGTAAAACCAGAGACACAGGCCCAAACAGGCCTTGCCTCAGCCCGCAGTCTAGTTCCCCTTTGGATGACCATTGGTCAACAAGTAGAGGCACCTCTGCCCACTAGCAGGGAATATACCCCACCTGAGGGTCACCAAGCCCTAGAGAGGCAGCTTCTTCGTGGAGCTCTGCATTATCAACCTCCTCCAAGACTTCAGGCTACTGAAGGATAAGAGGGGATACACTAGCAATCTTCAGGGACATTATAAGTCAATAGAGGAAATCTGCAACATCTCTGCAGTCCACTGATACCTGAACAACATGAGAAAACAAGGGAAGAAAATGCCTCAAACAAATCTGGATGTTACATCAATAAAATCCAATGACAGCGTGGCAGAAGAAATGTCAGAAAGGGAGTTCAGAATGTACATAATCAACATGATAAGCGAAGCAAACGATGAAATGAAAGAGCAAATGCAGGCATTGAATGAATGCACCAATCAACAGTTAAAAGAGCAAATGCAGGAAGCAAAAGACCATTTCAATAAAGAGTTAGAGATATTGAAAAAAAAACAAACAGAAATCCTTGAAATGAAGGAAACAATAAACCAAATTAAGAACTCCATAGAAAGCATAACCAATAGGATAGAACACCTGGAAGACAGAACCTCAGATATTGAAGACAAAATATTTAACCTCGAAAACAAAGTTGAACAAACAGAGAAGATGGTAAGAAATCATGAACAGAATCTCCAAGAACTATGGGATATCATGAAAAGGCCAAATTTGAGAATTATTGGTAATGAGGAAGGCTTAGAGAAACAAACCAAAGGAATGAACAACCTATTCAATGAGATAATTTCAGAAAATTTCCCAAATCTGAAGAATGAAATGGAAAATCAAGTTCAAGAGGCTTATAGAACTCCAAATACACAAAATTACAACAGACCCACACCAAGGCACATTATAATGAAAATACCTAACATACAAAATAAAGACAGAATCTTAAAGGCTGTGAGAGAAAAGAACCAAATTACATTCAGGGGGAAACCAATACGGATATCAGCAGATTTTTCAATCCAGACCTTAAAAGCTAGAAGGGCCTGGAACAACATTTTTCAAGCCCTAAAAGAAAACGGATGCCAACCAAGAATCTTATACCCAGCAAAACTTACCTTCAAATTTGACGACGAAATAAAATCCTTCCATGATAAACAAAAGCGAAAAGAATATACAAAAAGAAAGCCAGCATTACAGAACATTCTCAGCAAAATATTCCATGAAGAAGAGATGAAAAACAAAGAAGCAAATCAGCAAAGGGAGGAGATATCCTAAAGGAACTCTCAAATAAAGAGTAACCAAGTCGTGTCAAAAATAAACAAATAAATGAATAAAATGAGTCAAATGACTGGGAATACAAATCATATCTCAATAATAACCCTGAATATTAATGGCCTGAATTCATCAATCAAAAGACATAGACTGGCAGATTGGATAAAAAAGAAAGATCCAACAATATGTTGCCTGCAAGAGACTCATCTCTTAGAAAGAGATACCCAAAGACTAAAGGTGAAAGGATGGGAAAAAACTTACCATGCACATGGACCCAGCAAAAAAGCTGGGGTATTCATCCTCATTTCAGATAAAGTGGACTTCAAGCCAAAGTTAATCAGAAGGGATAAAGAAGGACACTTCATACTCCTTAAGGGAACCACAAATCAGCAAGACATAACAATCATAAATATCTATACCCAAACAGTGGCTCACCCATGTATGTCAAACAAATCCTTTTCAATCTCAGAAACCAAATAGACCACAATACAATAATACTAGGTGATTTTAACACGCCTCTCTCACCACTGGACAGATCTTCCAAACAAAAATTGAACAAACAAACCATAGATCTCAATAACACAATCAATAATTTAGACTTAACAGACATTTATAGAATGTACCATCCAAGGAAGAGTGAATACACTTTCTTCTCAGCAGCACATGAATTCTTCTCTAAAATAGGCAATATATTATAACACAAAGCTAATGTTAGCAAATACAAGAAGATAGAGACACTTCCGTGTATTCAATCAGATCATAATGGATTGAAGTTAGAAATAAATGAAAGAGTAAAAAACAGAAATTACTCCAACACCTGGAGATTAAACAATATGCTATTATATGATGAATGGATAATAGAAGATATTAGGAAAGAAATTAAAAAATTCTTAGAGGTAAATGAGAACAAAGAAACATCATATCAAAATCTCTGGGACACTATGAAAGCAGTACTTAGAGGAAAATTTATTTCATGGAGCACATTTAATAAAAGAAGTAAAACTCAACAAATGAACAACCTAACACGATAGCTCAAAGCCCTAGAAAAAGAACAGACCAACACCAAAAGTAGTAGAAGACAGGAAATAGTTAAACTCAGAGTTGAAATCATCGAAATTGAAACAAAAGAAACAATACAAAAAATTAACAAAATAATAGTTGGTTCTTCGAAAAAATAAACAAAATTGATAAACCTTTAGCCACACTAACAAAGAGAAGACGAGAGAAAACCCAAATCACCAAAATTCGGAACGAACAAGGAAATATCACAACAGACACGATTGAAATACAAAACATAATTAGAAGCTATTTTGAAAATCTATACTCCAACAAAATAGAAAATTTCGAAGATATCAACAGTTTCTAGAGACCTATGAATTGCCTAAACTAAACGAGGAAGACATACACAATTTAAATAGACCAATTTCAAGTAATGAAAAGAAGAAGTCATCAAAAGGCTACCAACAAAGAAAAGTCCAGGACCAGATGGGTTCTCAGCCGAGTTCTACAAAACCTTTAAATAAGAGCTCATTCCAATACTTCTCAAAGTATTCCATGAAATAGAAGAGGAGGGAACCCTCCCAAACTCATTCTACGAAGCCAATATCACTCTGATACCGAAACCAGACAGAGACACATCAAGGAAAGAAAATTTCAGACCAATATCCTTAATGAACAACGACGCAAAAATTCTCAACAAAATTTTAGCAAATCGCATACAAAAACATATTAAAAAGATAGTGCACCATGATCAAGTGGGTTTCATCCCAGGGATGCAAGGTTGGTTCAACATCAGGAAATCAATAAATGTAATTCACCATATCAACAGACTTAAAGTCAAGAATCACATGATTATTTCAATAGATGCAGAAAAAGCATTTGATAAAATACAGCACCCCTTCATGCTCAAAACACTAGAAAAAATAGGGATAGTGGGAACGTTCCTTAACATTGTAAAGGCCATCTATGCTAAACCTATTGCTAATATCATTCTTAATGGTGAAAAACTGAAAGCATTCCCCCTAAAATTTGGAACAAGGCAGGGATGCCCTCTCTCACCACTCCTATTCAATATTGTCCTTGAAACTCTAGCCAGAGCAATTAGACAGACCAAAGAAATTAAAGGGATACGAATTGGAAAAGAAGAACTCAAACTATCCCTATTTGCTGATGATATGATTATATACTTAGAGGAACCAGGAAATTCCACCAAAAAACTCTTAGAACTCATAAATGAATTTAGTAAAGTAGTGGGATATAAGATCAATGCTCATAAGTCTAATGCATTTTTATACATAAGTGATGAATCTTCAGAAAGAGAAGTTAGGAAAACTACCCCATTCACAATAGCCTCAAAAAAAATAAAATACTTGGGAATCAATCTCACAAAAGAGGTGAAAGACCTCTACAATGAGAACTACAGAACACTAAAGAAAGAAATTAAAGAACACCTTAAGATGGAAAGATCTCCATGTTCCTGGATAGGCAGAATTAATATTGTCAAAATGGCCATACTACCAAAAGTGCTATACAGATTCAATGCAATTCCAATTACAATCCCAACGATGTACCGTACAGAAGTAGAACAAGCAATCATGAAATTCATCTGGAAGAATAAGAAACCCAGAATTGGTAAAGCAATCCTTCGCAGGAAAAATGAAGCAGGGGGTATTGCAATACCAGAACTTCAACTGTACTACAAAGCAATAGTAACAAAAACGGCATGGTATTGGTACCAAAATAGAAAGGTAGATCAAGGGTACAGAATAGAGGACACAGACACAAACCCAAATAAATATAATTTTCTCAAACTAGACAAAGGGTCCAAATATATGCAATGGAGAAAAGATAGCCTCTTCAACAAATGGTGCTGGGAGAATTGGAAATCCATAGGCAACAAAATGAAACTAAACCCATATCTCTTACCGTGCACAAAACTAAACTCAAAATGGATTAAGGAACTCGGAATCAGACCAGAGACCCTGCATCTTATAGAAGAAAAAGTAGGTCCAGAGCTTCAACATGTCGGCTTAGGACCAGACTTCCTCAACAGGACTCCCATAGCACAAGAAATAAAAGCAAGAATCAGCAACTGGGATAGATTCAAACTAAAAAGTTTTCTCTCAGCAAAGGAAACTATCAGCAATGCGAAGAAAGAGCCTACAGAGTGGGAGAAAATCTTTGCCAATCATACTTCAGATACAGTACTAATTTCCAGAATCTATAAAGAACTCAGAAAACACCAAGACTACATATAACCCAATTGACAAATGGTGTAAGGAAATGAACAGACACTTCACAGAAGAAGACCTACAAACAATCAACAAACATATGGAAAATAGTTCAACATCTCTAGTAATAAGAGGAATGCAAATCAAAACCACCCTAAGATTCCATCTCACCCCAATTAGAATGGCGATTATCAAGAATACAAGCAACAATAGGTGTTGGTGAGGATGTGGGGAGAAAGGTACACTCTTACATTGCTGGTGGGGCTGCAAATTAGTGCAGCCACTCTGGAAGGCAGTATGGAGATTCCTTAGAAAACTTGGAATGGACCCACCATTTGACACAGCTATCCCACTCCTTGGCCTATACCCGAAGAACTTAAAATCAGCATACTACAGAGATACAGGCACATCAATGTTCATTGCTGCTCAATTCACCATAGCCAGATTGTGGAACCAACCTAGATGCCCCTCAATTGATGAATGGATAAAGAAACTGTGGCATATATATACAATGGAATATTACTCAGCCATAAAGATTGATAAAATTATGGCATTTGCAGGCAAATGGACGAAATTGGAGAATATCATGCTAAGTGAGATAAGCCAATCTCAAAAAACCAAAGGAAGAATGATCTCGCTGATAAGTGGATGATGATACATAATGGGGCGTGGGAGGGGTTAGTTTTTGGGTTAGAGTGAGGGTTAGGTAGGGGGGCAAGAATGGGGGAAGGAAGGACTGTATAGAGGGAAAAGAGGGATGGGAGGGGTGGGGGGAAGGGGAAAAATAACGGAATGAATCAACCAACATCACCCTATGTAAATTTATGATTACACAAATGGTATGCCTTTACTCTATGTACAAACAGAGAAACAACATGTATCCCATTAGTTTACAATAAAAAAACAAAAAACAAAAAAAAAGCTAAAGGAATTTACAAAAAGAAAGCCAGCATTACAGAACATTCTCAGCAAAATATTCCATGAGGAAGAGATGAAAAACAACAATGCAAATCAGCAACAGGAAGCGCTAGCCTAAAGGAATAGCCAAATAAAGGAGAAACCAAATCATGTCAAAAAACAAATATGAGTCAAATGACTGGGAATACAAATCATATCACAATAATAACCCTGAATGTTAATAGCCTGAACTCATCAATCAAAAGACATAGACTGGCAGATTGGATTAAAAAGAAAAATCCAACAATATGCTGCCTGCAAGAGACTCATCACATAGAAAGAGATACCCATAGACTAAAGGTGAAAGGATGGGGAAAAACATACCATGCACACGAACACAGCAAAAAAGCTGGAGTATCCATCCTCATTTCAGAAAATGTGGACTTCAAGCCAAAACTAGTCAGAAGGGATAAAGAAGGAAATTACATGCTGCTTAAGGGAAACATAAATCAGCAAGACATAACAATCATAAATATCTATGCCCCGAACATTGGCTCATCCACATACGTCAAACAAATCCTTTTCAATTCCGGAAATCAAATAGACCACAACACAATAATACTAGGTGATTTTAACACACCTCTATCACCACTGGATAGATCGTCCAGACAAAAATTGAATAAAGAAACCATAGATCTTAATAATACAATCAGCAATTTAGACTTAACAGACATTTATAGAATATACCATCCAAACAAGAGCAAATACACTTTCTTCTCAGCAGCACATGGATCCTTCTCTAAAATAGACCGTATTTTATGCCACAAAGCTACTGTTAGCAAATACAAGAAGATAGAGATACTACCTTGTATTCTATCAGATCATAATGGATTGAAATTAGAAATAAATGACAGAACAAAAAACAGAAACTTCTCCAATACCTGGAGACTAAATAATACACTATTATATGATGAATGAATAACAGAAGACATCAGGAGGGAAATAAAAAAACTCTTAGAAGTAAACGAGAACAAAGACACATCATATCAAAATCTCTGGGACACTATGAAAGCATTACTTAGAGGAAGATTTATTTCATGGGACGCATTCAAAAAAAGAAGTAGAAATCAACGAATAAACGACTTAACACTACAGCTCAAAGCGCTAGAAAAAGAAGAGCAGACCAATACCAAAAGTAGTAGAAGACAGGAAATAGTTAAAATCAGAGCCGAAATCAACGAAATTGAAACAAAAGAAACAATCGGAAAAATTAACAAAATAAATAGTTGGTTCTTCGAAAAAATAAACAAAATTGATAAACCCTTAGCTACACTAACAAAGAGAAAGAGGGAGAAAACTCAAATTACTAAAATTCAGAATGAACAAAGAAATATCACAACAGACACGAATGAAATACAAAACATCATTAGAAACTATTTTGAAAATCTATACTCCAACAAAACAGAAAACCTCGAAGACATCAACAAATTTCTAGAGACATATGAATTACCTAAACTGAACGAGGAGGACATACACAACTTAAATAAACCAATTTCAAGCAATGAAATAGAAGAGGTCATCAAAAGCCTACCAACAAAGAAAAGTCCGGGACCAGATGGTTTCTCAGAAAGAAATTAAAGGGATACGAATTGGAAAAGAAGAACTCAAACTATCCCTGTTCACTGATGACATGATTATATATTTAGAGGAACCTGGAAATTCCACCAGAAAACTTTTAGAACTCATAAGTGAATTCAGTAAAGTAGCAGGTTACAAGATCAATGCTCATAAATCCAATGCATTTTTATACATAAGTGATGAATCTTCAGAAAGAGAAATTAGGAAAACTACCCCATTCACAATAGCATTGAAAAAAATAAAATACTTGGGAATCAATCTCACAAAAGAGGTGAAAGACCTCTACAATGAGAACTACAGAACACTAAAGAAAGAAATTCAAGAAAACCTTAGAAGATGGAAAGATCTCCCATGTTCCTGGATAGGCAGAATTAATATTGTCAAAATGGCCATACTACCTAAAGTGCTATACAGATTCAATGCAATTCCAATTAAAATCCCAATGATGTACCTTGCAGAAATAGAGCAAGCAATTATGAAATTCATCTGGAAGAATAAAAAACCCAGAATAGCTAAAGCAATCCTTGGCAGAAAGAGTGAAGCAGGGGGTATTGCAATACCAGATCTTCAACTGTACTACAAAGCAATAGTAACAAAAATGGCATGGTATTGGTACCAAAATAGAAAGGTAGATCAATGGTACAGAATAGAGGACATGGACACAAACCCAAATAAATACAATTTTCTCATACTAGACAAAGGGTCCAAAAATATGCAATGGAGAAAAGAGAGCCTCTTCAACAAATGGTGCTGGGAAAACTGGAAAACCATATGCAACAGAATGAAATTAAACCCCTATCTCTCACCCTACACAAAACTCAACTCAAAATGGATCAAGAAACTCGGAATCAGACCAGAGACCCTGCATCTTATAGAAGAAAAAGTAGGTCCAGAGCTTCAACTTGTTGGCTTAGGATCAGACTTCCTTAACAGAACTCCCATAGCACAAGAAATAAAAGCAAGAATCAACAACTGGGATAGATTTAAACTAAAAAGCTTTCTCTCAGCAAAGGAAACTATCAGCAATGTGAAGAGAGAGCCTACAGAGTGGGAGAATATCTTTGCCAACCATACTTCAGGTAGAGCGCTAATTTCCAGAATCTATAAAGAACTCAAAAAACTCTACACCAAGAATACAAATAATCCAATCAATAAATGGGCTAAAGAAATGAACAGACACTTCACAGAAGAAGATGTACAAGCAATCAACAGATATATGAAAAAATGTTCAACATCCCTAGTAATAAGGGAAATGCAAATCAAAACTACCCTAAGATTTCATCTCACCCCAATTAGAATGGGGATTATCAAGAACCCAAGCAACAATAGGTGTTGGCGAGGATGTGGGGAGAAAGGTACACTCATACATTGCTGGTGGGGTTGCAATTTAGTGTAGACACTCTGGAAAGTAGTATGGAGATTCCTCAGAAAGCTTGGAATGGAAACACCATTTGACCCAGCTATCCCACTCCTTGGCCTAGACCCAAAGGACTTAAAATCAGCATACTACAGAGATACAGCCACTTCAATGTTCATTGCTGCTCAATTCACTATAGCCAGATTGTGGAACCAACGTAGATGCCCTTCAGTTGATGAATGGATAAAGAAACTGTTATATATATATATATATATATATATATATATATATATACACACACACACACAATAGAATATTACTCTGCAATGAAGAATGATAAAATTATGGCATTTGCAGGCAAATGGATGAAATTGGAGAATATCATGCTAAGTGAGATAAGTCAATCTCAAAAAACTAAAGGACGAATGATCTCACTGATAAGCGGATGATTACACATAATGGGGGGTAGGAGGGGTTAGCATTAGGTTTAGGGTTAGGTTTAGCGTTAGGGATAAGGAGAGTGGTAAGAATGAAGGAAAGAAGGACTGTATAGAGGGAAAAGAGGGGTGGGAGTGGTGGGGGGGTAGGGAAAAAATAATGAATCAAACATCATTGCCCTATGTAAACGTATGATTACACAAATGGTATGAGTTTACTCCATGTACAAACAGAGAAACAACATGTATCCCATTTGTATACAATAATAATAAAATAAAGAAAGAAAGAAAGAAAGAAGAAAGAAATTATGGTATATGCTGGTAAATGGATGGAACTGGAGAATATCATGTTAACTGAAATAAACCAATCTGCCCACAAGAAATAAAGGTTGAATATTCTGTCTGATTTGTGCATGCTAATCCAAAACAAGGGAGGTTGGGGAGGGGAATAATAGAAATCCATTGGATAAGACAAAGGGAGATGAAGGGAAGGGAGGGGGGGTCGGGAATAGGAAAGACAGTAGAATTAATCAGTCATAACTTTTCTAGCCTTGTACTTGTATACACAACCAGGGTAACTCCATTTCATGTACAACCTCAAGAGTGGGCTCCTAAATAGAATAAGTTATACTCTATGTATGTGTAATCTGCCAAAATACATTCTACTGTTGTATTACTAAAAAAATAAAAATAAAAAAATGCACTTGTCTGTTAAAGGATATGCTTAGTGGGAATATTTAACACAATTTTAGACAATGTTTGTACAAACATTTTTGACTGCCTGCAAATTGGTAAAGGCTCAATGAGAGATTAGTGCATAGTTTATGAATGTGTTAGCTTCTACTTCTCAAACCTATACCAGCTATTGACCTCTTGACTTCTTAGTTACTATGACTATAAGTTAACCACCTTGTTATGCTAATCAATGAAATAAATGAATCTTTCTAACCCTAAAAAATATGTTGATGTTGATTTAATTTATATTTCTGTTTTTATAAAAGTGAGGCTGAATATCTTTTCATTTATTTAAATTATTTTATCTGACCTGTTTATATCCCTTGTTCATTTCCATTAGGACATTCAGCTTTATCAATTTGAGAAAACATTTATAAGAGTAATATTGACATATTACAAGCACTTGTCTGTGATAGAATTTGCACTTTTTTCAATATTTGTCCTTTTTAAATGTTTTTGTTTCACTTTCAATTTTTTTACAAATGTTATCTAATTTACCAATCCTTCATTAGCAACTGATAATTATAGTAATTTAATGATTGATTTATTTGAAGTTTATCTTTCTGTGTTTGTGTTGTATGTATGTATCTTAAAAGCATTCAAGATAACCACTCTGGATGCGGGAATTCACATAAGAGAGTTTATTAAGCAAAAAGGGTGTCTCCCTGCAGGGCAAGAGAGAAAATGAGAGGAAGAGAGAGAGAGAGAGAGAGAGAGAGAGGAGAGAGAGGAGAGAGAGAGAGAGAGAGAGAGAGAGAGAGAGAGAGAGAGAGAGAGAGAGAGGAGAGAGAGAGCCAGGAGGAGAGAGAGTATGAAAGTGAGGAGGGAGAGAGAAAATGACGGGGGAGCTATTCTTAAGTAGTGGAATTTCGGGAGCTAAGAAGGACCAATAACTGAGAAGGAGACTTGCAGGCTGATTGATGAACCAATAACTAGCTAGGATGTTCACAGACTGACAAGCTAGGTTGTAAATTGTGAGGCAGGGAAATGACTGCAGTGTAAAGGGTGGGGGAGCAGCTTTATATTATAGCCACTACTTTCCTGTTTATTTGTACTATACTTTTTATTCTATTTGATTTGTAACAGTGGTCCATTTTATGCTTTGAATGTAATCCTTGGTGCTCTGCCACTGCAACTTATTTTTAAAATGGACATGTTTCTTTCTCTTCCTCTTTCCCTGCTCCTCCCTAATCTCAGGGGAAACAGGATTATCTTTCCTCCCCATTTTAGGTAGATTTATCTGTCCTTGAGTACAGAAGATCTCAGAAATAAGTATCTCCCAAATTAAAAAGTGAATTACAGCTTCAACAGAGAATATGTGGAATGGTAGCCTTTGAATCGCCTCTTCAAAAGCCCCTTGTTCCTGCTGATGGGCAGAATCACAGCCTCTGAGACAGGAGTGTCCTGTTTCTCCTTTGCTAACAAAGCAATCAACTCATTTTTTCTCTCCCTTCCTCCCTCCCTACCTCCCTCCTTTCTCTCTCTCTCTCTTTCTGTCTTTCTTTCTTGATAACAAAGTTGATAATCTGCAAAGGGATCCAAAAGTAGCCCCTGCTCTGGCTTTTTTGAGTAGGACTGGCACTTCAAGCAATATGGCTTCCATGCTGAGGATTTAAGGCAAACTCGAGAGTCAACTGCTTGAGAGTTAGGAGGTGGCTGAGTCTGACTCTGGTCAAACCAGAGTAGTTATTACGGTGAGTAATGGAAGGACATGAAGGATTAATCTCCTGTAGTGTGCACACTAAGACCCTTGATTACATCTGGTTCCCCTTTGTGGGAATATCTGGTCCCTCTTCGTGGGGACATCTGTGGCACAACTGGTGTAGAAGTCATGGATAAATGGGAGTTGGGAACTTGGGGGGATTTCCCCCTCTCTGTTATGTCTGTTTTAAAGGTTCCCATCTGTCAGTCATGGTTTGGGGGACCCTCTTGTAACAGGGGTTCACTTGATGCTTTGACTATATCCCTTGTTGCTTTGAAACTTACATGCTCTTTTCTTTTTCCCAACATTTTCCCTGACCTCCCTGATCTTCTTTTCCCTAAACATCTCCTCCCTAATCTTTTTTCCCTGATCTTCTCCTTTCTCCTCTCTCCTTCCTAATCTTATTCTCTCTGAAGCACCTCTGTAAAATCCCCCTGTTCCTGCTGATGGGCAGATTCACAGTCTTGGGGACAAGAGTCCCCTATGTTTGTCCTTTGCTAGCAAAGCAATAAACCTTCTTTTTCCTTTTTCTCAAAACTGTGGCCTTGTTATTGGATTGGTATCAGGGAGAAGGACCAAGCTTTTGGCAACACTCTATTTATTTGTCTGTGTGTATGTATCTGTTAATGGCCTTTAAGAAATGAGCAATACTACATTGATCCTATAGGTAGTTTTGTAACAGTGGTCCACTTTACATATTGAATATAGCCCTTGCTGCTTATTTTAAAAGGGATATGTTTTTCTTTTCCACTTATTCCTCTTCCCCCTCCCTAACCTTGGGGCAGAGAATAAGAGTCCCTTGAATTATTCTCCATAGGAATAGGATGTCACCAGAAGAACTAGGAAGTGACTATCTCCCAAATTAACAAGTGAATTTCAACACACCATAAGGGTACACATGGAAAGAAGCCTTTGAATAACTTCTTTAAAGGTCCTCTGCTCCTACTGATGGGCAGAATCACAGGCTTTGGGACAAGGGTACCCTGTGTTTCTCCTTTGCCAGCAAAGCAATAAAACTTCTTGGGAAAGATCTTGGTTGAATGGGCCATGTATAGGTATAACATGTATAAACATGTCTAAGAAAAAGATGTTTTACTGTAACAATCTGGCCTTTGAATGATTTTCTGAATTATTGTATAATCTTACAGCTGGAGGTGGTCTGTCGGAGGTAAATGAAAGAAATTCCATATGTATAGGCATGTATGCAATTGTGTAATAAGGAGTCTAAACAGTCAAAAACTAAAATGAGGATGCAAAATTAACTTCCTCAATTGTGGAAGTGTTGTGGAGTTGGGACCTTCTGAGAAACAGGCAATATGAGAACCCCCCCCCCAAAAGCCTAATTAATGTGACCAAGTCAGAAAGATTTCAGACATTTCTCTCAGAGTAACAGAAGTGAATTTATTGAAGGGATATGAAAAGGGGAAGGAGACACTGTCAATGAAGAGAGTGGGTCCTCTCAGAGTGGAGAGAGATAATATGCCTCTCCTGCACTCCAGTTTTATTGGGGGTACTAGAGAAGTTTCTAGGGATCCCCACCCAGGTCCACCTCTTCACTTTTGACTGACAGTGAGATGACATCAGACTTTCAAGGACCCACTGGCATGGCAACTGTAGGTCACCTTGGGCCATGCTTACTGGTTCTAATTGCATTCTTAACCATCCATTTTTACAGATTTTACGGTTAGGAGGAACTATTCTTATCTCCCAGGTTTCAGGATCTGGTCACAAAAGGCTCCCTCTTCAGCGTAACTTGGGTATCACTTATCAACATTATTTTGGGCCTGCATTTCTCCAGCAGTGGACAGGTAGTTTGCTGAGGAATGTGACATATCCTGTCCACTTAGGCCAGGTAGGGCTGTTGGTAAATTGCTTCTTGGAAAAAAAGGCATGTGGAGGTGAGAACAGTGGGCCCATTTTATAAAATTGTAATCTTAGCCTTGTGTTCCCAAAATCTTCATGTTTGTCCCCAACCCGAGGAGAACAAGACACCAGAAGAAACAGTTAAAAACATTTAAATCCTTTCAACCCAGTGCTGATGGTTCCAGAACTACTCATCCTGGCCCCAGGCAGCTTCAAATCATCCTGCTGTGGGTCAGAGGTGTAAGCACAAAAGGATGGAATGCAGACATCAATAAACAGACTTGGGCACTGATCACAGCTCATTTTCTTTCTTTCTTTCTTTCTTTTTTTTTTTTTTGGATGGGTAAGTGACCATCAGTTACAGAGGGGATTTTGGTGTTATAGGGTAGGGCTAATTTGCCATGAAGGAAGGTCAAGGTTTAGGGCTCAGCATTTAGTATTCGCCACTTTCCTTTAGAGCCCATTGTTATTAGCAAAGGATTTGCTGGGAGGTTAATCCTTGACTAGTTTCCCTTCCCTCCTCCTGAGCTGCATGCACCTTTCTCCATTTTTCTTTGGGGACTATCTTGCAGGAATATTATTTTCCATAGCCCTTCAAGAGACACCAGTCCTGGGCTGAAAGAAAAGAAAAAAAATTCAGGAAAGTTGCCTGGGCTATAACGAATGGGCAAAGAGGACTGGTCTCTGCTCTGCCTTCTAGCCACTTTTACCCATGAGAATAAAACCAGAGTTTAAAAACAGGACTCAATTTTCTTCTGCTGGTGTGTGAAATCTGTGTGGACTCTAGGCCTCACTGATATCTTTCTGGGTTCCTGTCTCATGGGTTCAAAGAATAAAATCCACAGATGGTGGAAGAAGAAAAAATTGAAAGGAATAAAATTTGTTTGAATGAGAGGAGGAAAGATGGAACTCTAGTGATGTGAGGGGAACCTAGCAAAGGACTTTTCCACTTGAGTCTACTAGTCTGAAACTTCCAGCTTTGGGATAAAGTCATTGATGAGAGTCCCTGCTCAACAAATATTAAAAAACATTTGAGTTAATTGTTGGAATCTATGCTCTACAGGTGTTGAGAGGGTACCAAGGCTATTGACTTGACTCATGACTTTCTAATTGGCTGTGCACTTTTAGTCTTTGAATCTGAAATTTTCTGTAACCTCCATTTGGGTCCACCCCTATTTCTACTCCCTCTAGTGGACTAGAATGATAACACTCACAGGGTAACATTTCTATTTGAAAAAAATCCCTTACTTATGACCATTACCCCCATTGTCTGATGATTAACTAACCTATCTTATGGGGGTTGGAAGTGAAAACTGCCAGTCACAAACAACATGGCAATGGATTCCAGTGCTATTAAATTATAACCTGGGGACAAAATAGTCTCCCTTTTTAAGATCTGACAGGATGCCTTTAAGAAAAATGCAGCTCAGCTCAGGTCCCAAGGCAGTTCAGACCCTTAAATCCAGGGGAGCAAGCACTCTGGGTGCCCAGTCCGAGTCGCGGTCCAGCAACAGCACCCAGAAAGTCACTCTAGACATGGGAACTCACACCAGAGATTTTATTAGGTGGATGACTAGAGTGTCTGCTCAGGGCTGGAAAGAAAGGAACAGAAAGAATGACACAGGAGCTTCTCCTAAATATTGGAATTCCGGGGGTTAACAAGGGACCAATAACTGAGAAGGAGACTTACAGGCTGACTGATGAACCAATAGCTAGCTAGGATGTTCACAGACTGACAAGCTAGGTTGTAAGATGGGAAGCAGAGAAATGACTGCAGTGTAAAGGGCGAGGGAGCAGCTTTATATTATAATGCCCCATTTGGCCAGGGAACACATCTGGGTGCAGCTCTGCCTTTTCCTACAGAGCTAAAATACAAGGGCCTTCTGGAGTCCCCCATGTATGCCGGCACCTGTATCTTGGTCCTACTGATTTCTGCAGAGAGAGGTCACTAATGGTCTCTGTATCAATGTGACCTTCATTGGACAGAATGCCATGTTTTAAAAAAACCTCTTTGGGTATAATTGACAACGGGGAATTTGCTTAAAGTTGATGGCATTGTGATGATGATAAGAGAGACTGGTGAAACAACAATATTCTGTGCTCCAACCCCTTTAATGCACACTGGGAAGAAAAAAACATTAAGGCACAGTTTTTTGTATATGCTAAGAGGTCCAATTCCTCTTCTGGGATAAAATTTGTTGTATAAATTAAATTTACAGATAACATTCTCACCCCAAAAGCAACAACTTCATTTGCATGTGCCTTCCAGGAAAAGGAAACATCCTGCTCTGCTGGAGGTGTACTAAAAGTGAGTAAGGCCATTTGGACCAAAGGGACCCTGAGAAAAGTTATCAATATTATCTTAACCAAGATTTCACTTAAGGAGGAAATAACTTGCCCCAGGAAGAAAAAAAATACCACCTTGAGAAAGAAGCATTAATGGGGGTCCATTCTCTTCTGGACAAACTTTTAAAATGTGAATAGCATCAGCTTTGCCAGATACCCTACAATATGCCTATTCTGCCTATTCAGATGGATAAATACCCCTTTGTGCAAAACTTGAGAGCTATAAAATTTTTAAAGTGTACAGTCCATTGCTTTTAGGATTTTTTCTTTGTCAGAAAGAAAAAGATGGTTTAAAATTTTGATCAGGCTTGATTTTCACGAATAACCTAAATATATACAACTAGAGATACGTATATATCTGAAATTAGATATGTTTGTCTGAACCCTGTCTAAATGTTCTGTAAAAGTTTATAAAAAAGGTAACCAACAAGTGCTCTTTTTTATACATTGTGTCTGGCTTATAACTGTCGGCTTTGACTAAGTCTATTTCTGATTACTAACACTGTTTCCCAAATGTATAAGAGAATTAAAGTTATCTTTTGGTTCCTGGTAGTACTCCTAAACTACACAGACTTGTAATTATCATTATCATAAACTATGGATTCTAAATTTTACTTTAAAAATTAAACCTACTTAATATAAGGACATCTGCTTTATTGTTACACTAACCACTACTGGTTTCTTTATATGTTAGATATATTCATATTCTTCTAGTATATATAAGTCTTTTAAAACATAAAGCTTAGGTGAGTCTGTTACTGGTATTCTCCAAACTTAAGTTGTCTGTAGTAATCATCTCTTTTATATTTATAAGAATAACAAATTTAATTGGGAATTTATGTGTCATTTAATGGTCTGTATCTGGATAAATGTATCCTGCTATCTATAAGATATACATATATATAATTTATATATAATATATATAATTTATAATATAATTTATATATAATATATATATAATTATATAATATATAATATATATAATTTTATATTACTTTTACACTGGGATGGATATATAAATATATTTTTGAAAGATGATAAGAAACCTGATCTGTTTAAAGGTTACATGGAAGCATTTGCCACATTTTCCACAAAAAGAAAGTTAAAAGCTGTCTTAGCTTTTGTTTGATTTATGTTCCAGAAGTAATGTTGCAGTGTGTGTGTGTGTGTGTGTGTGTGTGTGTGTGTTTTGTCAAGAGATCTGCCTTACCTGAGATAAGGCTCTGCTTCTCACCTTACTCCATGTTAGAATGACTCCAAAATAGGCTAGACTTAGGCATGGTTTAAATTATGTTCAATGGATAGATTTTTGTTGTATAGATTACTGTAATCTCAAAATAAACAGAATATAATACATAACTAAGTAAAAGTTGAAAATTGTAAAAATCATGTTTCTTGGTTCATAGATATCATACAAACTGAATATGTTTTTGCTCTTGTTAATTTTATTTTGTATTTCCCTTATATACTTTATAACCTCTGCCTGTTGGTGTTTAGCAGAGGTACTCCTTCTAATAGAACAATCTGAGTCAATTTGAGGCAATAAATCATCACCTACAGGACAGACAGATTATAAGGTTAACTTCCAGTATTAATGCTGACTCCAATTAAATGAAAGGGGTAACTGTAAAATTATAGACATGGAAGTTAAACCCATTACTCCCACTTTAAGACTGCAGAAACTGGCCTGCTGGATATTTAAAACTGAGAACGTGGACCCCAAAATCAAGAAAGTAAAAGGACCGATGGAAAAAACAGCCAGTAGTTTGGTCCTTGCCTTCAAAGGTCAGTCAGGACCCAGGGAGTGATGTGAACCCTCTAAGGTCACCTTGACCACTCAATCAGGGGGATCAAGAGGACCCCAGAGTATGAGAAGCTAACCAGTTCATATTCTGCAAAAACGAGGGTCATTGAAGAGTGAAAAGCCCCTGATGTTTCCAAGGGAAGCCAATTGTGGTCAGCAAGACCTTGACCATCCAGGTAGAAAGCATGTCTGGTAGAAGAAAGATAAAGGAGTCAAAAGTCTTCTCACAAGTTCTCGAGAGTGCCCCTGAAAAATCTCAGTAAATAGTAGATAGAAACAAGATCAATTTTGACCAACTTGGTCTTAAACACTTGGCAGACAAGTATAACCAAAGCTTAATTCTAAATGGACATTCAGGAGAGACAATGGGTCTTTCAGTATAACTTGAGATGTACACTTCAGTCAGCCCTGCCAAAAGTAAGTAAAGTTGGAGGTTATAAAGGAAGGTTCTTATGTGGGAGTGCCTAACAATAACTATCACAAAGGACTATAGAGTCATGAGTTTGTTCTGAACTTCAGAGACTGCCCGAAATAGTAATTGCTTTTGTGCTGATTGTTTACAAACAAGTAATGCTTTGCTGTCTTGTTTATTGTCCTAGCATGTTCCATGCCCTATGTATACCTTTTTCAATCTTCTGCCAACTGACACCATGGGCCTCTGGACAGCCCTGATACTGAATACCCTAAACTGTCCATGACCCACCTGATAGAGAACAAGGACTTCAGGTCACTTCCAACCAATTTCACGGTCTCTCAGCAGGAAGCAGCTTGGAGATGCCATTGCTCACTTTTTCATAGAAATGGAACATAATTTGACAGTGGGGAAATGTAACAGTGGTCCATCTCATGCTTTGAATATAAACCTTGCTGTTCTGCCACTGAGGCTTTTTTAAAAGTATCTTTTTAGTTGTCAGTGGAACTTTATTTTTTTTAAATTGATTTATATGTGGTGCTGAGGATTGAACTCAGGGCCTCACACATACCAGGCAAGTGCTCTACCACTGAGCCACAACCCCAGTCCAACTGAGGCTTTTTTTAAAGGAACATTTTTTTTCTCTCTTCTCCCTCTCCCCATCCCTAATAGGATTAGGGAGACAGAGTTAGCTTTTCTTCCCCATCTTAGGTCTAGTTTTATTTTCTTGAGCATACATTCACCACAGGAAGGAGATGTCACCTTGAAGATCCAGGAAATGACTAGGAGATCTAGGAAGTGACTATCTCCCAAATTAACAAGAGAATTTCAACACACTATTAGGGTGTACCAGGACCCCCCCTCCCCCACATCAGGGCACAGCTGGAATGTAGTCTTTGAATCCTTTTTTAAAAACCCTATGTTCTCCTCGATAGACAGAATCACAGTCTGTGGGACTGGAATCCCCTATGCTTCTCCTTTGCTAGCAAAGCAATAAACCTTTTTCCTTTTCCTCAAAATCATGTCCTCCTTATTCAATTGGCATTGGAAGGCTGGGGTTGTGGTTCAGTGGTAGAGCACTTGCCTAGTATGTGTGAGGCACTGGGTTTGATTCTCAGCACCACATAAAAATAAGTGAATAAAATAAAGATCTATCAGCATCTAAAAATTTTAAAATATATACATGCATAAACTGGCATTGGAGACAAGGACCCAGCTTTTGGTAACATACTGAGAAGGGGTTAACACTATAAAATACTTATTCAAATATATTCATATCACAAATCTACAATACACAAGAAGACATATTGATTTATGTGTATACATTAATATGTATTTCATTTAGTATGTCCTGTCTCATAGGAGTGTTTGTTTTTTGTGTTTTAACTATTGTGAATTTAACTATGTTCTTTTTTAAATGTTTTTCAAGCCCAGGGTATAGGAGAAGTATGGTTTCAAGTGGCATGGGATGAGGGATGTGGGATCTAGCAGAATCAGATGAAGTTGAGCCATGGGACACAGAGGCCTGGCTTCCAGGAACTAGCAGCCACAGAAGTATATGGCATTGTGTGGGAGTGGTTACCTGTCTACTTTCCCTGAGAAAATGACTCCCCTAACTCCATTCCATCCTGTTCACCACAGAAGAAGCTCCTCACATTTGGGGCCCCTTTACCTGTGTGTCTAAAAATAAAAGGGAGTTGGGCTACTCCATGTCGTTAGAGGCCAGAGCTGCTATGACCGGACCTGTCACGCCCCCATCTCATTTCAAAAGAGTATTGGCTCTTGTGTGTTTATTGATTAGATAAGTGCATGGGTAATTGATCGATTTACAACCAACATCATCCTCCAGCAGTTAACCCTTTTCTCATCCACATGGACTGTGACTGAGAGACCCCCACAGTGGGAAGCCAAGGTGAGTACAGAAAAGTTTTCTAAAGGATTCATAAAATCCAACACATGGGAAATCTTACCATCTTAAGTATGTGGAATATTATGTTTTGAAAAAATCTTTACTACATGATGCTTTGATTGAAATTGAGCCATAGTTTTCTTTGAAAGGACATTTAAATGACTTAGAGTATTTTAAGTCGCTTTTTAAAAAAACTTTACCTTCTCTTTGTTTTCTTCTTATTTATTTATGTATTTCTGTTTCCTTTAATATTTATATCATGCAGTGAAATATTGGCCATGACAGAATTGTAGGATACTCTATTCCTAGAAATTTTGTTCTTTAGCAACACAAATTCAAAGAGTACTTTTAATCTCATATCCTAAAGAAAGGGGTAACATATGCAATCTAATCATACTAATGAAAAAAATAACTCACATGATTTGAAAGCAGGCAAAATTAAGCCTTAAATAAATCTATATTGGATTTCTTTAATTTACAAAAATAATACATTGCCATCCAACAAATTTAAGGAATGAGTATGTAAAGAAATAGATAATCAACCGTATGTACTCCTTCCATACTAACTGTTCATTGTTTGTGCTTTAGATGGAGACTATTTTATACTTATATAAATCATAATTTTTAAACAAGACATACCTATTTTCTGCAATTTGCTGTTTTTATGTATTATTTTGTAAAAAAAATCTATTGAAAATTACTACCAAATACTTTTTACTTAACATTTTAATCAGCTTAAAAATAATTTTCTTGTAATTTAATTATACTCTTGTGTCCCACAAATTATTTTTGTTAAGAGCAAATCAACACCATTCAAAGTATTTTCCTTGGACACTAGAATGTAAGTTCTGATGAAGATATTTATCTCTTTGGATTAGATATATCCCAAAGTCTTGATACATGGTAAGTGCCTGATAAATATTTATTTAATGAATCAATTTTAGTCACTCAGTTTCAGGACAAATTGGGAGTGAATGGGGATATCAGAATTGAGCAGATTTGGAGATCAGTCAGGGCAAGGTCTTAAATATGTTCTCAATCTATCAAATGTTTCTTTCGGCATGGTCCAGTAGGATGTTAGTAGATGTTTGTTGGGTGAATTGTGTTTTTGCTTAAATTTTTGTTTGATGACTGGTCAAAGAGCAAAATGGTTCTTCTTGATCCTAGCAATATGATAAAATGGATATGCATTTTATTCACCTTTTAATGTGAAGATTATCCTAAGGAAATTAATTTTAAAAACATTTGGAGAACACTATATAACTAACAAATTAATTTCTATTATGTGATTTTGTGATATTCTTTTTTCTGATAAAAGGGATCATGATATGCATACATACAAATACATATGTGTCTGTGTCTGTGTGTGTTTGATATATTAAGTCTTTTGCCTACAGTTCTTTCTAATCTTCAGAAAAGATTAATTCTTTCATTGAACAAATATCTCTATTCTTAGCACCAGGACCTTGGACACATGAACATAGATCTTGGCAGTACTATTAGGGTATGAGGGCAGAATGGAGGCAACACAAATTAATGATGACCCTCATCCTTAGCATAGTACTATTGCTTAGAATGCTGGAAACCTTCACAGTCACTCAGTAATTTGTTATGTTCAGCCTTCAATTAAAAGGAATCTGGGAAATCATTTTTTGAATCAGGACAGAAAGATGCCTGACCAAATATTTTTTATTGCACTGGCAACCCCTTAGTGCACTCTTCTGTTGCCTTTGATTCGATCTGGGGACAAAAATCAAGTCAGATAACTTAGGACATCTAGAATTTTCAAGTTGTTATGCAAAGAAAGAAAACAAAGATTCCTTTGCTTCCAGGGAATTAGTTATAAAGATTCACTCAGGCTTTGAACTTGTTTGTATGCAACTCTACACCTTCTATGATGCAAATTACTTTGTCAGATAAACCTGAGGAGATCTGTTGAAAAATGCTGTGGACTTTGGCAGTCTAATAAAGGACCTATTTTCAAAACATTGCCTTATGTAGTGCGGGTCATGTCAGGTGATCTTCTTTTGATGCTACTTGGAGTTAACAGAGGGGGAATAACTTCTGGCAAATGGTACTGCAATAAATGGAGAAAATGCAGTAAGGGTGGAAAAAGCCATCTTCTGTACCCATTTTTGTAGCTAAGAATCTTTGTGAATCCAAACAAATTATTTACTCACCCTGATTGATTTCCCCATGTTCAAAAGTAAGTATTTTTAATATCTTCTTTCTTATTTTTTTATTTGTTCTTTTTAGATATACATGACAGTAGAGTATATTTTGACATATACATATGTGGATTTTAACTTCCTATTCTTGTGGTCGTTAATATCTTCTTGACAGGTTTGGAGAGAGGATCAATTGAGATCTCATGTGGAACACTAGCTTAACACCTGGCCCTGGTATTCTTACTGGTAAGAATGAAACATATCATCAACATGAAAGTATTTATTTTACTGTTAAATTCCTTATTCTTCTCTATTGGAGAGCACTGTAGCCAATGTGAGGTCAAACTTCTCTGCTTTCATGTGGTCAGCACTGTAGTTTGCTTTCAAACTCTTATATTGGGTAGATTTAAGTTCTATGGAAAACATAGAAGTGAAAATTATTTAACAATTGCACTTTCTCACCATCTAGCCTTGAATTTATTTGGCAAGAACAGTCCAGCATGCTGCTGAAGATATATTTTGCCCTCTTATTGGCTCAAAGAGAGTTGTCAAGTATTGACTTCTCATTGCACTTTAATGAGTCCATTCTAAGTCATTATAGTTTCCATAGTTAAGCACTTCTGAAAAACATATTGTTTAATTTATAGATTATCTCAGTTATTTCAGAACCACCGTAATCTATTATGAACAGAAAATTTACTACACTGAGGCTTTCAATATAAAAGATCAAATATTTCAAGTCTATCTTAGTGTCATGGTGTGGTTATAAGACATAGAGATTTTTTTTTTTTTTTGGTACTGGGGATTTAAACCAGGGTCATTTTACCACTGAGCTACATCCCCAGCCCTTTTTTATATTTTATTTTTGAGACAGGCCCTCACTAAGTTGTTTAGGGCCTCACTAAGTTGTTCAGGGTCTCACTAAGTTTCTGAGATGGTCCTTGAAGTTGCGATCCTCTTGTATCAGCATCCTAAGTTGTTGAGATTATAGGCACACACCACTGTGCCCAGAAAGACATTTAATTTTTGATGTATAATTTAATAATCATAAGTTTGCATCTCCCTAATATAGCACAAGTTGTCATTTGTGTTATTGTCCTCCAAACCTGTATTAATCCCTCATTATTATAGATACTGTAAAAGATGAATGAAGTTGGCCTTCAGCTCATTCTCTCTCGTCTTTCCCATTAGGTCTATACACTAACCTGAAATAAACAATCAAAGAAAGAAGCAAACAAAATCACGTACAACAGACATCAGATTACTTTTTCCCTTCTAACACACATTCTCTAGTTAGAAGCCGGTGTGATCTTTTTAAAAAGTAAATCAGACTATGTTGTTCCCTTTCTCAAAAGGCTTTATTGTCTTTCCAATGAATCAAGGAAAATAATCCAAATTCCTTCCTTGACAGGTTTTTTATTATTTTTTTGTGTGTGGATGTCAATGGATTTTTATTTTATTCATTTATTTGTATGCTGTGCTGATAATTGAATCCAGTGGCTCACACATACTAGGCAAGCACTCTACCACTGAGCCAGTTCCCCTTAACAGGTTTTATATTATCTAGTTCCTGCTTCCATCTCTGTTTTCATCTTCTATTGTCTTTCCATCACCATCTTACTGTTCCTCCAAATGCACACTTTACCTCGACTATAGGGACTTTGCCCTCACTTGTTAGTTTTTAGAGTACTCTGTCCCTGAATTATTTGCACTGCAGGGCTCTCAGGTCTCAGCTCAAAGTTCTTCCTTAGTGAGGCCTTCCTTGACTGCCCACTCTGAAGTAGTAACAACCTCTGTATAGCCCCCTACACTTTTGATTTTATATACGATTATTTGATACATCATTCATCATCACCCCAAATAATATTCATCTCTGTTTTATCATTTGCTATCTATCTTTTTCCAGTAGCATGAAGGCGGGACCTTATGCATGTTTTTCATTGGTATATCCCCAGTGCCTGATTCAGTGCCAGGCACATTGAAAACACTAAATAAATGGATGATTCGTGTGCTAATCTCTCAGAAAGGTGGCATATTTCTCTTAGGTGCCTGATAAAGTGCACTTACCTAGAGGCAGGTTCTCATCTAAGTTCTGCCTTTATTTAACTGTGGGATCCTAGACAGAGCACTTACATTGCTGGGCTGCACTTGATTCATTATGAAAATGAGGAGAATATATCAGCATCATTCAAACTAGAACAAAGAAATTACTAATAGACAATCTCTTTTTAATTTTAAAAAAAAGCTGATGAAAATTTTGTATTTTATCAATATTATATGTCAAGAACAAATATAATATCAATTTTGGGCTTTGTCTAGAATCTGTTAGTTCCCAATAATTAAAAATTTTATGGGTCTTATTTATAAAACAGATGAACAAGCCAAGAATAATTTAAATTTTTGAGTAAAAAACTTTCAAATGGGGAAAAATAATGGGTTATTGAGACTGAATGAGTTATTGAGATATTGGTGGAAACGAGCTCTCAGTGTCTTGACAGCTGCAAAATTCTGTGATTCTTAGGGCATAATTCAGTATTCATAGTTGTAAGCAACAGAGTCCATTCTAGCCAGTTGCATCAGAAGGGGATAGAATAAAGGTCAGCAGGTACCTCACAGAATCTCCAAGGCAACAAATAGTAATGCTTAAATATACTTTGGGGTTGTGATATTATATGCTATCATTTTAAGATTGAATTTTTACATAGGATTGGTGAAAACATTGCTGAAGTTACAATGTTAAATATCCCCCAAAGCCATTTGTGTTAAAGGCTTAGTCTCCAGGTTCATGCTATTGGGAGATAGTGGAACCTTTATAAGGTGGGGCCTAGTGGGAGATGCTTAGGTCCTGACCCTTTCCTCTTCCTTTGCTGCTCCTAGGCCATGAGGTTAGTGGTCTTCCTCCACCACACACTCCCTACCATTGCTATCTGGTACACCCAAGCCTCAAAGCAAAGGGTCTACCCATGGACTGGAACCTCTAATATTGGGAGTCAAAATAAATATTTTATTTTTATAAGTTAATTATGTCAGGTATTTTATTGTAGTGGTGTTAACACAGACATATATATTACCTTGATTAGTAATAAAAATTTATAACCATAATTCATATGACTGACAGTGAATGGGAAAGCAAGCATATTCTTGCCAATGGTTAAGACACCTGGGAATCATTGGCCATCTGCCAGTTTAAGACTTCCCTCATACTTCTCTGTATGGTCCTATCAAGTCATTTTCTTTCCAAGACTTTGTTGCCACTCTGAGAATCCAAATAAACATTTAAGGTAAAGATCTCTCTATCCTTTCACCCTCCAATTTCCCATGGAATCATCTCAACTCCTTAGGACACTAACCCAAAAAGAAAGACACCAATTTACTTCTCTCTTTCTGGGAATTATAGGCCTCTGGACTCCCTGCCTACCCTCTGTCTTTCTTCTCCCATCTCAAGGACTGTTTTTCCAATCTGAGTAGGAACAATGCTCTGTTCTCATTCACAGAATGTTTCTTCTAGCCACTCTCTATGCACTGGGTTCTCTCTAACTTCCCTCAAACAGAAGTCATACTATGGTGGGCCAACAGGCAAAAATTGACTATAAATTAGTTTGTTTGGCTAAGTAGTATTTGTTCTTTGAATGACTGAAAATTCTCGAATCTTCCTCAAAATTCAACATGGGGCTCTCCATCTAGATTATTTCATCCAAGGTCAAAGATTTAATCTTCATCTAGATAGCCTGTTATTTGACATCTCTATGTCTATATGTTAACAATTCTAAAAATCAACAATTATAAAACCAAATTCATGATCACTTGTTCTTGATCTTATTCCATCTTGCCCTATTTATGGTATCACAGTTCTACTCATAATATGAAATCAAACAAAAGCAAACAAATAAAAAAAATCCAAAGTCAACCTTGAGATCTTTTTCTCCCTCATCTCCTATTCCTTAACTATCAATTCCTACTACCATTAAGTCCTTTAAACTGTTACCTCCATTTCTACCACAATCTCTCCAGTCTAAGCTACCATGATCATCTTTACCTTGAACAGTCTGTTATTCTCCTTGCATCCATTTTTTCCTTTCAAAATAATTATCCACCAAAGGGTTAGAATGTGTTTTTAAAAGTTCAAGTCTGATCATGTTAGCCAAGCTACCTCTTCCCCAAGTAACTCTTTAACAGTAGGAAGTTTGTGTGTTTATTAAATGAAGACCACAAGATCAGAGTTTCAGTAGGTTTGGTTTCTGCTGAGTTTTTTTTTTTTCTGACTTTCAAATGGTTACCTTCTTGCTGTGTCCTCATATGGCCTTTCCCCTGTACAAAAACAGAGATTATCTTTAATTACCTCCTTAAAGCCCCTATGTCCTATCTCAGTCTAACTGGGGGTTAAGACTACAATCGATGAATTTTGAAAAGGCATAATGTAGTCTCTAACAATGCTTGTTGAATCAAATGTGATAATGTGATATATTGAGGTCATTCCCATCACTTAAAAATTTTATCAGACTAGGAGAAAGTTATTTTTTATTTCCATGCTCAGTTATATCTTGTATAAAATGAAGACAATATTCACCTTCAATATTTGTTCTTAAAGATTAAGTTACACAGTGCATATAATTGCACAATGTATCTAAGTCACCAATAAATGTTAGTAATTTTGCTGTTTTCTTAAATAGTTGATGAAAGAGTTAATGCACCCTTTCTTTCAAGCACAATCACTAGACACAGAAAGAAAATTTCTATATACCAACATTTCTATATCCTACCAAAGAATGATGCAATGTAAGGAGGATTATGGATATTTTGGAATCATTAAGAATAGATTTTTAGGACCTAAATGCAGACCATTTCTTAAGGGCTAGAATGCTAATTTACACTGATAGCTCACTTTACCAAATAACTCAAAGCTATCAAGCATGAAAGATAAAGATTTAGCAGCTTGATTTTTACCTGTAAGTATTTGTCAGGAAAAGCATCTTAGGGAATTTAGTTCTTTCCTTGTTCCGTGAGATAGGAAACCATAATTCCATAATACTGAGTATATGTTACAGTGTAAAAATGAATCAGAAATGATAGTTTACAGATTCCTGTCAGAAGGTCCCTTAATCTTACTCAATACAACACAAAAGGAAATAAAAGATCGTGAACCCTGTGTGACATAACAAAATTGCCACATTCACTGAAAACTAAAATAGGGGAAATGGGAGTTATCAAGAGTACTCATTGTAGTCAAAGAAAAAATAGAGAGCAGAGTATTTTTTGTAGAAAATAAGACACTCAGGGACTAGGATGCTTCTATGACAATGTTCACCATAATAGAGTTTATGAAAGAAAAAAAAACTGGAACAGTTCAATTATCCACTAATAACTGAGTGACTAAAAAGGTCACATAGTCCATTTATACTATGGAATACAAAAGTTAATAATAATGATGTAGGTCCCTGTATATGTGTATAGAAAAAATTATGTTCTTAAGTTGAAAAGCCAAAGTTCTGGTTATGTAAAAAATAGAATATTACTTATTTATTTTTGGTTTATATAAAAAACCTAAAATACACACCAAATGACAGAAGTATTTCATTACTTGTGTTTTTTTTTTTTTTTTAGAGCAGTAGATCTCTGATTGAATATAATGGACAAGAAGTATTTTTCAAAAGTATTTTAGGTGTGACACTGCAGTCCCCAGGGTCCTCAGCATCTTCACCTACTTGTATTAAAGCCAAGGCAGCACGCTGCTGCTGGAGTGGACTTGTCTTATGCCTTTTTCTTTCCTTGTGTGGACACCGTCCAGCTCCTGTCAGACTCTGGCCCACCGTCTTCTTGAGACCAAACACCATGCCTTTGATTAAGTGGCAGAGTTCTGATGGGGAGATATTTAAAGTTGATGTAGAAATTGCCAAACAATCTGTGACAATCAAGGCCATGTGGAAAGATTTGGGAATGAATGAAGAAGGAGATGATGACTTAGTTCCTCTACCAAATGTTAATGCAGCATTAATAAGAAAGGTCATTCAGTGGTGCAGACACCTCCTCCTCCTGAGGATGATGAAAACAAAGAAAAGCAAACAGACAGTATTCCTGTTTGGGATCAAGGATTCCTGAAAGTTGACCAAGGAACACTCTTTGAACTTATTCTGGCCGCAAACTACTTAGACATCAAAGGTTTGCTTGATGTTACATACAAGAATGTTGCCAATATGATCAAGGGGAAAACTCCTGAGGAGATTCCCCCAACCTTCAGTATCAAAAATGACTTTACTAAAGAGGAAGAAGCTCAGGCATGCAAAGAGAACCAGTAGTGTGAAGATAAGTGAAATGTTGTGCCTCATATTGTAACACTATAAGGATTGCTCCAAATACTGGTTGCACTGCTCTGTTTATAATTGTTAATACTAAACAAACATTTGACAAATGCAGCAGCAAATCAATTGTATTAGCATCATACTGTTCTTCTTGCATGTGCAGTTTGAGTACAGACTCCAAACCTATGACTGAATTTCTTCTAGTATGAGGGGAAGTTTCTTTTTTCTTTACTCTGAATAAAACTGGACTGTGGGTTCTCTGTAGAAAGTGATAAAATAAATAGTCTATCTTCATCCATAGTATATGATTTTTACTATAAAAGTATTTATTAGTTATTAATATTATGAAAATTTGGTTAGAATAGAATTGTAGGTTAAAAATTATTTAATTATATTTTTAAAAGTTTACTCCAGTCTTCTGACATCCACTGTAGATCATTGCATTAGGGTTAAATGAATTCTCATCCCTATTGAAATGATCTACTTTTATCTCTAGAAGGTTTTGGGTTTTTTTTTCTTTTTTCTTTTTCTCAGTATTTTGAAATTCCATACTGTTTTTAAATTTCATGTGGTAAATTTTAAAGTAGACTTTTCAATTAAAAACAACTTCTCTGGGTTTTGGAAATTTTCTTATTTATTAATATCCTCCTTTCTACTTTCTTTGGAGTTTTATGAAATTTATGGATTGCTTTTTTATATCTGAAATTTATTCTTTTAAAATTTTCACTTTACCTTTTGGGGTCGATATTCTGGGAATTTTTCTGAACTTTATGTACCAATTTCTAATTGAAGTTGATATTCTAGTAAATACATTTTTAAAATTTTCAAAACAATTTTAATTGATCTTGGACTATTCTTTTACCATTGCATCCTCTTTTTTGTTTTATGTATACAACAGCACCACACGTTTCTTTGTATACCTGCATTTAGGTTTCATGTGCTCCTGAATCATCTCTCTTTCTCTAGAAGGTAATTCTCTGTCTGCTATTCTTTTTCATTCATGGGTAGGTTTTCCTCCAAATGTCTGTAGATTCTTGACTTTTAGTACAAATACAAGAAGGTAGACTGACTGATGGTTTATTTTATGTGTTAACTTGACTGCACTATGTATGAGTTACTGTAACATTGGTTTAAACTTTATTCTGAGTATGGCTATGAGGGTGTTTCTGAATAAGATTAATATTTGGATCAGTAGACTGAGTGAAGCAGATTGGAGTTTCAAGATGGTGGACTAGAGGGTGGCTGCATTTCATGTTGCTCCAGGACTCAGGATTCAAAAGAGGAGATAGTGAGAGACTTGGGACCAACTCAAAGCCGCTGGGTGAGTCCCTCCCGTTGGGGAGGGGTCCCGGATGGGGCGGTAGCCCTGGAACACAGGAAACTTTGTGAAGTAGAGTTGCCCGGAGAGACACCCCTCCCCCAGCTGGAGCAGTGAACTCGGACAATGGGAGCATTGTACAGGAGGCGGCTCAGCACAGCGCTTGGACTCGGAGCAACCACTGGGGCTCCGGGCGGCTGCCTAGAGGAGGAGCTGCGTGGCGAGCTGTTTGGACTCAGAACGATCACTTCTGAACACCAGAGCCTGCCTGGAGGAAGAGGAGGAGCGCGGCGGGTCACTTGGACTCGGAGTGCCTGCACGAGAGCTACAGGCAGTTGCCAGAGGAGGAGCTGCGCGGTGAACTGTTTGGACTCAGAGGGACCACTTCTGAACACCGGGGGGCTGCCTGGAGGAGGAAGAAAAGGAGTGCGGTGGATCACTTGGACTAGGAGTGACTACATCAGAGCTCCGGGTGGCTGCTCAGAGGAGGAGGTGAGTGGTGAGTAGTTTGGACTCAGAGCGACCGCTCCTGAATACCGGGGGCCTGCTCGGAGGAGGAGGAGGAATGGGGCGGATCACTTGGACTCAGAGTGACTGCCTAGGGTTAGAGGTGGTTGGCGGGAGGAGGAGATGCGAAGTGAGTTGCTTGGACTCCTAGTGACTGTGTCGGAACACCGGGCGGCTGTCCGGAGGAAGAGGTGTGTGGCGGGTCTCTGGGACTTGGAAGCAACTGTACGGGGCTCCAGGTGGCTGCTCAGAGGAGGGGCCGCATAGCCAGGCGATTAGGTGCAGAGCAGGGTCCCAGGAGCTAGGTGGCTTCTTGCTGGAAGAGCCGCACAGAGACACGCATACGGTGGAGCGAAGTTTCCAGGACTGCGGGCAGATTCTCTGAGGAGAGGCAGTCTAAGGAGACTCATCTGCGAAGGGTGAGGCTCCCAGGCCAAGGAGGTAGGTCCGGGCCCCTGGGAATGATGCAGAGGAAGACAGCCCAGCCCAGGTGGTAGTTGTAGATTGAGGGGAACCTCTAGGAGGGGAACTGACCAGCGACACCTCCCCACCGGGTGAGTCTTCCCTGCCAGGTGAGGTTTTCCCACAAGGACAGTAAAACCAGAGACACAGGCACAAACAGGCCTTGCCTCAGCCCGCAGCCTAGTTCCCCTTTGGATGACCATTGATCAACAAGTGGAGGAACCTCTGCCCACGAGTAGGGAATATACCCCACCTGAAGGTCACCACCCCTAGAGAGGCAGCTTCCTTGTGGAGCACCGCATTATCAACTTCCTCCAAGACTTCAGGCTACTGAAGGATAAGAGGGGATACACTAGCAATCTTCAGGGACATTATAAGTCAATAGAGGAAATCTGCAATATCTTAGTGGACCACTGATACCTGAACAAAATGAGAAAACAAGAGAAGAAAATGCCCCAAACAAATCTAGATGTTACATCAATAAAATCCAATGACAGCATGGCAGGAAAATGACAGAAAGGGAGTTCAGAATGTACATAATTAAAACAATCAGGGAAGCAAACGAGGAGATGAAAGAGCAAATGCAGGCATTGAAAGATCACACCAATCGACAGTTAAAAGAGCAAATACAGGAAACAAAAGACCATTTCAATAAAGAGTTAGAGATATTGAAAAAAAAAACAAACAGAAATCCTTGAAATGAAGGAAACAATAAACCAAATTAAGAACTCCATAGAAAGCATAACCAATAGGATAGAACACCTGGAAGACAGAACCTCAGATATTGAAGACAAAATATTTAACCTTGAAAAAAAGTTGAACAAACAGAGAAGATGGTAAGAAATCATGAACAGAATCTCCAAGAACTATGGGATATCATGAAAAGGCCAAATTTAAGAATTATTGGGATGGAGGAAGGCTTAGAGAAACAAACCGAAGGAATGAACAATCTATTCAATGAAATAATATCAGAAAATTTCCCAAATCTGAAGAATGAAATGGAAAATCAAGTTCAAGAGGCGTATAGGACTCCAAATACACAAAATTACAACAGACCCACACCAAGGCACATTATAATGAAAATACCTAACATACAAAATAAAGACAGAATCTTAAAAGCTGTGAGAGAAAAGAACCAAATTACATTCAGGGGGAAACCAATACGGATATCAGCAGATTTTTCAATCCTAACCCTAAAAGCTAAAAGGGCCTGGGATGACATTTTTCAAGCTCTGAAAGAAAATGGATGCCAACCAAGAATCTTATACCCAGCAAAACTTACCTTCAAATTTGATGATGAAATAAAATCATTCCATGATAAACAAAAGCTAAAAGAATTTACAAAAAGAAAGCCAGCATTACAGAACATTCTCAGCAAAATATTCCATGAGGAAGAGATGAAAAACAAAGAAGCAAATCAGCAAAGGGAGGAATTATCCTAAAGGATTTGTCAAATAAAGGAGGAACCAAGTCGTGTCAAAAAAATAAATAAATAAATAAAATAAAATAAATGAACCAAATGACCAGGAATACAAATCATATCTCAATAATAACCCTGAATGTTAATGGCCTGAATTCATCAATCAAAAGAAATAGACTGGCATATTGGATTAAAAAGAAAGATCCAACAATATGTTGCCTGCAAGAGACTCATCTCATAGAAAGAGATACCCATAGACTAAAGGTGAAAGGATGGGGAAAAACATACCATGCACATGGACTCAGTAAAAAAGTTGGAGTATCCATCCTCATTTCAGATAATGTGGACTTCAAGCCAAAGTTAGTCAGAAGGGATAAAGAAGGACATTTCATAATGCTTAAGGGAAGCATGAATCAGCAAGATATAACAATCATAAACATCTATGCCCCAAACTGGCTCATCCATGTATGTCAAACAAATCCTTCTCAATCTCAGAAACCAAATAGACCATAACACAATAATACTAGGTGATTTTAACATGCCTCTCTCACCACTGGATAGATCTTCCAAACAAAAATTGAACAAAGAAACCATTGATCTCAATAACACAATCAATAATTTAGACTTAACAGACATTTATAGAATATACCATCCAACCAAGAGTGAATACACTTTCTTCTCAGCAGCACATTGATCCTTCTCTAAAATAGACCATATATTATGCCACAAAGCTAATGTCAGCAAATCAAGAAGATAGAGACACTACCTTGTATTCTATCAGATCATAATGGATTGAAGTTAGAAATAAATGAAAGAGTAAAAAATAGAAATTACTCCAACACCTGGAGATTAAACAATATGCTATTATATGATGAATGGATAACAGAAGATATTAGGAAGGAAATTAAAAAATTCTGTGAGGTAAATGAGAATAAAGAAACATCATATCAAAATCTCTGGGATACTATGAAAGCAGTACTTAGAGGAAAATTTATTTCATGGAGCACATTTAATAAAAGAAGTAAAACTCAACAAATAAACAACCTAACACTACAGCTCAAAGCCCTAGAAAAAGAAGAACAGACCAACACCAAAAGTAGTAGAAGACAGGAAATAGTTAAACTCAGAGCTGAAATCAACGAAATTGAAACAAAAGAAACAATACAAAATATTGACAAAATAAATAGTTGGTTCTTCAAAAAAATAAACAAAATCGATAAACCTTTAGCCACACTAACAAAGAGAAGATGAGAGAAAACCCAAATCACTAAAATTCGGAACGAACAATGAAATATCACAACAGACACAACTGAAATACAAAACATAATTAGAAGCTATTTTGAAAATCTATACTCCAACAAAATAGAAAATTTCGAAGACATCAACAGGTTTCTACAGACATATGAATTGCCTAAACTGAACGAGGAGGACATACACAATTTAAATAGACCAATTTCAAGTAATGAAATAGAAGAAGTCATCAAAAGGCTACCAACAAAGAAAAGTCCAGATGGGTTCTCAGCCGAGTTGTACAAAACCTTTTAAGAAGAGCTCATTCCAATACTTCTCAAAGTATTCCATAAAATAGAAGAGGAGGGAACCCTCCCAAACTCATTCTAGGAAGCCAATATTACGCTGATACCTAAACCAGACAGAGACACATCGAGGAAAGAAAATTTCAGAACAATATTCTTAATGAATATCGACGCAAAAATTCTAAACAAAATTGTAGCAAATCACATACAAAAACATATTAAAGAAACAGTGCACCATGATCAAGTAGGTTTCATCCCAGGGATGCAAGGTTGGTTCAACATCAGGAAATCAAAAAATGTAATTCACCATATTAATAGACTTAAAGTCAAGAATCACATGACTATTTCAATAGATGCAGAAAAAGCATTTGATAAAATACAGCACCCCTTCATGCTCAAAACACTAGAAAAAATAGGGATAGTGGGAACATTCCTTAACATTGTAAAGGCCATCTATGCTAAGCCCATGGCTAATACCATTCTAAATGGTGAAAAAGTGGAAGAATTCCCCCTAAAACCTGGAACAAGGCAGGGATGCCCTCTTTCACCACTTCTATTCAATATCATCCTTGAAACTCTAGCCAGAGCAATTAGACAGACCAAAGAAATTAAAGGGATACAAATAGGAAAAGAAGAACTCAAACTATCCCTATTTGCTGATGATATGATTATATACTTAGAGGAACCAGGAAATTCCACCAGAAAACTTTTAGAACTCATAAGTGAATTCAGTAAAGTAGCAGGATATAAGATCAATGCTCATAAGTCTAATGCATTTTTATACATAAGTGATGAATCTTCAGAAAGAGAAATTAGGAAAACTACCCCATTCACAATAGCATCAAAAAAAATAAAATACTTGGGTATCAATCTCACAAAAGAGGTGAAAGACCTCTACAATGAGAACTACAGAACACTAAAGAAAGAAATTAAAGAAAACCTTAGAAGATGGAAAGATCTCCCATGTTCTTGGATAGGCAGAATTAATATTGTCAAAATGGCCATACTACCTAAAGTGCTATACAGATTCAATGCAATTCCAATTAAAATCCCATTGACGTACCTTACAGAAATAGAGCAAGCAATTATGAAATTCATCTGGAAGAATAAAAAACCCAGAATAGCTAAAGCAATCCTTAGCAGAATGAGTGAAGCAGGGGGTATCAGAATACCAGATCTTCAACTCTACTACAAAGCAATAGTAACAAAAACAGCATGGTATTGGTACCAAAATAGAAAGGTAGATCAATGGTACAGAATAGAAGACACGGACACAAACCCAAATAAATACAATTTTCTCATACTAGACAAAGGGGCCAAAAATATGCAATGGAGAAAAGATAGCCTCTTCAAAAAATGGTCCTGGGTGAATTGGAAATCCATATGCAACACAATGAAACTAAACCCATATTTCTCACCGTGCATGAAACTAAACTCAAAATGGATTAAGGAGCTTGGAATCAGACCAGAGATCTTGCATCTTATAGAAGAAAAAGTAGGTCCAGATCTTCAACATGTCGGCTTAGGACCAGAGTTCCTCAACAGGACTCCCACAGCACAAGAAATAAAAGCAAGAATCAATAACTGGGATAGATTCAAACTAAAAAGTTTTCTCTCAGCAAAGGAAACTATCAGCAATGCGAATAAAGAGCCTAAAGAGTGGGAGAAAATCTTTGCCAATCATACTTCAGATAGAGCACTAATCTCCAGAATCTATAAAGAACTCAAAAAACTCTACACCAAGAATGCAAATAATCCAATGAACAAATGGGCTAAGGAAATGAATAGACACTTCACAGAAGAAGATCTACAAGCAATCAACAAACATGGAAAAATGTTCATCATCTCTAGTAATAAGAGAAATGTAAATCAAAACCACCCTAAGATTCCATCTCACCCCTATTAGAATGGTGATTATCAAGAATACAAGCAACAACAGGTGTTGGCGAGGATGTGGGGAGAACGGTACACTCATACATTGCTGGTGGGGTTGCAAATTAGTGCAGCCACTCTGGAAAGCAATGTGGAGTTTCCTCAGAAAACTTGGAATGGAACCACCATTTGACCCAGCTATTCCACTCCTTGGCCTATACCCAAAGGACTTAAAATCAGCATACTACAGAGATACAGCCACATCAGTGTTCATAGCTGCTCAATTCAGAATAGCCAGATTGTGGAACCAACCTAGATGTCCTTCAATTGATGAATGGATAAAGAAACCGTGGTATATATATATGTACAATGGAATATTACTCAGCTATAAAGAATAATAAAAATTATGGCATTTGCAGGCAAATGGATGAAATTGGAGAATATCATGCTAAGTGAGATAAGCCAATCTCAAAAAACCAAAGGACCAATGATATCGCTGATAAGTGAATGATGACACATAATGGGGGTTGGGAGGTGTTAGTGTTAGGGTTAGAGTTAGGGTTAGGGAGGGGGGCAAGAATGGAGGAAGGAAGGACTGTATAGAGGGAAAAGAGGGGTGGAGGGTTGGGGGGAAGGGAAAAAATAACAGAATGAATCAAACAACATTACCCTATGTAAATTTATGATTACACAAATGGTATGCGTTTATGCCATGTACAAACAGAGAAACAACATGTATCCCATTTGTTTACAATAAAAAAAAGAAAAAAAAAGAATACAAGTGACAATAAATGTTGTTGAGGATGTGGGGGAAAAGATTCACTCATACATTGCTGGTGGGACTGCAAATCGGTGCAACCATTAGGGAAAGAAGTATGGAGATTCCTCAGAAAACCTGCAACAGAACCACCATTTAACCTAGCTATCCCTTGCCTCAGTTTATACCCAAAGAACTTAAAATCCACATACTACAGTGATACAACCATCTCAATGTTTACAGCAACTCAATTCACAATAGATAATCTAAGGAACCAAGCTAACTGCCCTTCTACAGATGAATGGATTAAGAAAATGTGGCATTTTATACATAATGGAATATTACTCAGTCATAAAGAAAAAAATGAAATTATGACATTTGCAGTAAATGGATGGAACTGGAGACTATCATGCTAAGTGAAATAAGTGGATCCCAGAAAGCCAAAGGCCGAATGTTCTCTCTGATATGTGGATGCTGACTCGCAATATGGGGAGGATGGGTGAGGGAGAAGGGGAGGTTCACCATATTGGAGAGAGGGAATTGGGGGAAGGAAGGGAGGATGGGAATAAGAAAGACGGTAGAATGAATTGGACATAATTTTCCTATGTTCACATATGAATACACAACCAGTGAAATTCCACATCATGTACAACCACAAGAAAGGATCCTAATTAGAATAAGTTATGCTCCATGTATGTAAATTTTGTCCAAATACATTCTACTGTCATATCTATCTAAAAAGAACAAATAAAAAAATAACTAGGGAAAAAAAAAAAGCAGATTGCTGTCCCTAATGTGGGTGGGCCTTGTCCAATCAGTTGAAGACCTGAGTAGAACAAAAAGACTGAATAAGAGGAAAGTCCTTTTGCCTGACTGCTTCAGATAAGATGTTATTTTTTTCCAACTTTCAGACTCAGACTGAAACATTGGCTCTTTTTGGGCCTGAGTCTGCCAGCTTACACACTGGAACCTACACCATAGATTCTCCTTGTTCTCAGGCCTTCAGACCCACACTGGAGCCAAATTACCAGTTCTCCAATTCTCAAGCCTGCCAAGTCAACCTGCAGGTCTTGGTACTTGTTGGCTCCCATAATCCTTCGAGTCACCTTAACCTTATAATCTCTCTCTTTCTCTTCTCTCTCTGTCTTTCTGTGTGTGTGTTCTGTTGCTATGGGGAATTCTGATGAACTTTTTGAAAATGATTGCTGTTTGTCAGTTGTGAATTTTACACAAAAGGAATCAGGTTAGGTACAGTCAGGGAGATGACTATCATGCTGTATCTTTCCAAATTTTAGAGTGGGGGAAGTGTTTTCTGGGACACCCTGATTAATCATAGATGCCCTGGTTTATCCCTTGATAATCTGATTTCTTTTATTTGGATAGCCCTTCCCATTTATGTATTAAGAGATAGGTCATATACAATTCCATGTTGTATATTGGTTAGCATGAATATGTTGGAGAGGGAATGAAGCCAACAACTCTGTGCAGAGATTTAGCTTTTGTCATAAGTTCTCTTTCCTGTACCTCTCAGCCTGCCATCTCCCATAATGAACTATTTTTCAGAGCTTTTCTAAGTCAGTTTCGTCCCCTGTAGCCCACAACTTGTGTATGTAGTCTAGGGTTAGGTTTTCTCCTCTTCATTCATCTGGTGTTTTTCTATTATCTTTCCATATTCTAGAACTCATTAAAATCCCTTATGTGGTAATGATGTACATTCCAATTTTTTTATTCTTGTGAGTTCATACCCCTTTCTATTATTTTAATAGGGTCTCCTGAGGTAGAAGAGAAAAACATATGTAATCATTTGCCATCTTTAGCAAAGTAAGGGCTTTGGGGAGGCTTTAGGTTATACAAAAAAAATTTCATACTCTTTAGTAATGCTTTTTAAAATAATTCTGTAGAAGAGAAAAACTAGATCTTTTAAGACCATTCACAGGTGTGTGTGTGTGTGTGTGTGTGTGTGCGCTTATTCCTATAAATGTATGATTATTTCTTTGCATAGTAAATAGTTGTTATACTGTATTGTGTAAGGAATAAAGACAAAAAAAGTCTGCCCATATTCAGTACAAATACAACCATCTTAGGCCTAACTACGTAGTTCACATCAGGAACTACATAACTTTTTAAAAAATATTTATAATCCATAGATATGGAACATATAGTTATGGAGCGCTGACTATATTATCTTCCTGATCTCTGAACGTCCTTCTGAAAATTCTCCTAAAGTATGTAAATACCTACCTCCTCCATGTCTAAATGGTTATTTAATCTCCAATTCCTATCATTCCTTATTCATCATATCCCAGGTGAGAAACCACATTTCCGAACAAAATGAAGCCTTGATTCATATATAAGACTACACAAAGCTTCAAGACTTCTGAGACCCATTCTTACTTTCAGTAGTCAAACTTGGCTGATTCCTCAAACATTTCTTAGATTGTTGAATTTTAGAGCTGAAAGGGTCTTTAAAGTACTCATTTTTCAAGTGAAGAAACTGAGTTGCAAATACATAGTAATTTTCCCAAGGTCAAGCATTTAGTTTACCAAAGACCTGGATCTAGGATCTTTGTCTTCTAACTATTATAATCAAATTTCCTTCCATAATAATCTAAATAAGACTAGTAGTCAAATTTCTACATCTACTACAATCCAAATTTACCTTTATAATAGCTCCAAGGTAGGTATAATTATTATCATCTCCTTTTGACAGATACAAAAGATAAGAAGAGGTTAAGAAACTTGCACAAGGTCACAGAATAATTCACAAATCCAAGATTGAAGACCAAGAAATTTGACTGTAGAATCTCTGTGCTTCACCATTACATCTTTCTGCCTTCCTGCACAGTGAGACCCTTATTAGTGGTTGTATTTCTAAACTGACTCCAGCAGGGGTATAGCACAGTGATAGAGCACTTGCCTAGCATATAAAAGGTCCTGGGTTCAGTTCTCAACACTGTTAAATAAATGAATAAATAAATAGAAATAATAAAATGAGACCCTTCTTATAAATTTCTAGTGATAAATAGAATAAGTAACACACCAAGTAGAGAAATACTTTGCCTGAGACTTTGTCAGTGATAAATTTGACAGAAAAACTAACAAAATTTCATCCAAGTGCTTACCCAGAAATGATAGAGGAGAGAAATTTAGGTAGACTTTGTATTTTGGCCCAGACATAAGCTGGAGAGGCACTGGTGCACAGCTGGGACACTGATACTGGACAGTGAAATAATCAAGTCTAGATAATTTTCTAGATTTTCAGTAGCTTTTTGTATTCTGCTTTTCTCACTAGGCATTTTGATGGTAGCTCTTATAAAAGCAGGTCATGTCATTTTCATCTTCAGATTCTATACATATTAATATATACTAGAACCAAAAACCATTCATCACTGCAAAAACTTTGCTTGCATGCTCTGATGAAAAACTTGGCTTCAGCTCTTCTTATAACCCTAGGCCTATGAAGAAACCTGTGACTATTAGTCTATGTACCTGAAACCTTTATAAAAAATAGTTATATCCACTATCACTGTATAACAAATCACCACAACACATCACAACTTAAAGCAACAATTTATTATTTCTCTTGATTCTATGGATTGTTTGGGTGGTTCTGTAAGTGCTGCATGAAATTACTCATGCACCTATATCTGGAAGAAGGGACTAGTGGAATCTGAGTTCTGCTGGAGTAGCTGGATGGCCTGGACCTCTATCTTCACATGGTTTTTCATCCCAGACTTTTCAAAGCACTATTCTCTCAGGTTTTCAAGAGAGCAAGAGCAGAAACTGTAAGACCTCATAGCACCTTAATCCAGAATTTATGTTACATGACTTCTGTATTAGTCGGTTTTTCATTTTTGTGACCAAAATATCTGATGAGAACAATTTAGAGGAGGAAAAGTTTATTTTGGCTCACAGTTTCAGAGGTTCAGTTCTTGGTTAGCTGGCTACATTACTTTGGATCTGAGTAAGGGTATAGCACAAGGGTCATGGTGGAAGGGTATAGCAGAAGAAATCTACCCAGTTCATAGAAGCCAGAAAGCAGAAAGAGAGAGACAAGTGACCTATTTCCTCTAGCCAAACCCCAATTGCCTATAATTATTACCCAGTAGAGTAGGCCTTTTAAATTATTAATCCATCAAATGGATTAATCCACTGGTTCTCATAATCTAATCATTTATCCTCTGAACATTGCTTCATTGGATACCATGTTTGCAACATATGAGCTTTCAGGTGACACTTCAGATATAAACGAACTATAACGATTTATGTCACATTGAGCCAAGGAAGTTATAAGGCCAGTACTCATTCAGTATTAGAGGGGATTGCACAATTTCATGAATTCAGGGTGGTATGATTCAGTGGTGCCTATTTTGCAGCAATCTATCATACAGGTCTTTTTAAGCTAAACCAGTCTTTCTCTTCCATGATTGGCTAGAGTAAGAGCAGCTCCACCAAGAAGAGAAAAAAGCATTAATTACTGAGATCTCCTTCCAGAAAAAAAGTATAATATCAAGGGAAGTTAGAGAAATATAGTTATATATTCAGACTCCCCTTATTGTAAATAACTTTCATGGCATCAAATTGACTCTTACTTGATCATAGCCATAAGGGGATGGGGCAGTGTGAATTTCAGCCCAGTATGCAGTGTAGTATTTCCCAATTAAAGTTGGTTAAAACTGGAAGAGAGGGAGGTAAGGAAGTCATGTAAAATGCAGTGTTGCCATACAACTGTCATACACTAAAGTCAGGGCTAACAAAGTAAATATCCATGTGGAGAAGAGGGAGGGGATTCTTGCAAGAGTATTAATTAAAGCTTTATTTTCTGGGCTGGGGTTGTAACTCAGTGGCAGAGCACTTGCCTAGCATGTGTGAGGCACTGGGGTTGATTCTCAGCACCACACATAAATAAAATACAGAGTAGTTTTCAGTGACACAAGATTGGGTCTTCTTGGTCCTTTACAAGAACATGCTTACAAGGAAGTAGTATAGCATAGAATGTGTATGTATGTGTGCGTGTTGGTGGGCGTGGTGTTGAAGTACACAAGACCTTTTGGGACAGATGATTCAAAAACATATTTTTGTTTGTGTCAACTAATCCTAAACTTTTACCCAACAAAAACCCTAATAAACTTCTAGTTTTGTAGGAACAAAGCAAGAAGGGGACTAGGGATATAACTCAGTGACAAAGCAATAAGGTAGGCCTTTGGATACTACAAATGTATGTAATAGGAAAAGACTTCTTCCTTTTATCCAAACAAATCCTGACCATCCACCAAGCAAGTGTAGTAGTTTTGATTAATATCTGGTCACCAGGTCATTTCTGCTATATTTCTCGTTGGTATCTAATCTGAGACAAATGCCAAATGTCAGAATCTCCCATAGGTTCCTGTAAAATTTCCTGATATAGCTGATCTCCTTTGAATAGAAGTTTCATGAATTGGGGGATATGGGATGAAGGGGAGGCTTTTTGGCCCTCATGAAATTAATCCCTAGGCACAGAGGTGGCAGGGATTCATCAAATTGCACTTTAAGTCCATTTTTCACATCTTTCTTCTTTGAAAGAAGTTATATCAATAGTCTAACTAATGCAGCCCATATACTCTGTTGACTTACCAAGGAATAAGCACTCAAAACTCAATGATGGAAAGAGAATCATATATATTTTGCCCTTTCTTACTAATCTTTGGTAGAATAGTAACATCTGGTAAGGGTGAAAAGAAGGGGGAAAGGAAAATACCAAAGAAGAAGTAGATTAAATCACACTTTTTTACTTATAACCTATATGATTCAAAAGATAATCTTTTCATTTTTTATTAAATTTTTACTAACTTATCAGAGGACTACAATAATGAGTTATGAACCTCCTCATGAAGATATCTTTGTTCTGTTTAGGCACAATTTTCTATGTGCTTCCCCATAACTTTATTCATGTCACTGCTACCAGACTGATTCAACTATCTTATAGAGACTATGAGCTATTGAAGTTCAGGAACCATGTTCCAGTTTTTGTACTTGGCCTAGCACTTAGCATAATGATTGGCACATTTGTTTTAAAAATACATTTGAATGAATTAGGTAAATACAATTAAATTGCTGAAAGCTCTGTATTGCTACCTGGCATTTTTTAGCTCACAGTGATAAGTAAAAAGCAAAGATGATTTATTATTTTAACATAAGAATAACAATAATTAGTCAGACATAATTCATGAAGATTATAAAATAGCAGTTTTCTTTAGTGAGGTACCTTGCAAAAAGCAAAAGACAATAGTGTGGAGGTGATAAGTGGGGATGTTTTAAGGTCAATGCTTATTTACCAACTTAAGAAAATGTAAGAGAAGAACTTCAACATTTATAGAAATGTAACAATGACCAAATTGTATGTACATCCTTGCAATCAAAAGATAGGATAAATCAGAACAGTGTGAGCCCAGTCAAGTAGCAGAAAAGTTTATGTGAGAACAAGGTTATTCAAAACCCATGTTTCACACTGTGGCAAAAAAGTTTATGTGAAGACTAGGCTGTTCAAAACCAATACTCATAGTTCTGCTTATGGACCTTCTCCCATGTTAGTGAGTAATAATGAAAAATAAAGTTGCATGTAAATGAACTGTTTAGTAACCAGGGAGGAAGCAATAGGGATCTGATTAGCTCCAGTTTAGGGAATGACTGAGGAGGAGTTTGAAAAAGAATTGTGGACAAAAGATTATATCCCAAAATGAATAGGGTTAGTAATAAAAGAGATTTCCCAAGTCTGTTGTTTGATGTCAAGTTGGTGGGGTAGGGTGATAAGGATACCTGAAGGCAAAAGTGAAACTATTCAATTCCTATTTTATTGTCAACATCTCTCTAGGAGTTTCTGTTTTAAGCAGAAAAGTGTGGAGAAATATCATTTTGAAGGAAACTGAGTCTAATGTGTGAAGAAACAGTAGTCGGTTAGTATTTTAATGAGTTTAGTACTCCGCAGATAATTTTCTTTGATAAATTAGCACTAAATAATTATTTTACTGAAGAGAAGTAGATAGATAAAGAATGAATAAAATAAATGCGTAACTAAATTTATCCAGGGGTTATTGAAAGAAGTTTTACACACTGTCCTTAGCTAAGCCTTGAGCATCTTCAGATAATTCAGTGGCGCAGATGCCCTGTCATTATGATCATTAAAAGGACCTTTAGGTCTCAGGTGAGGGAAACATAAAGAAGGGTGCCATGGTGGTCACTTCTCCTTGACTCATCACCATGAGAAAATTTACCACTGCAACAGAGACTCCAATATTTAAGGAAAGAAATGATATACCAAAAGCTTGCTTTGGAAATACACTCTTTGCTTTGAAACAGACAGTGCATCATTTCTACTCTTTCTCTGTAAATTCTGTCTTTTGCTTTCATTTTTCCCTTAAAAATATTTCTAAAAAATATTGCAAAAATATGTCTTTGGCTCATATTATTCATAAATTGTGTATTTCATTTAAAATTTCTAGGTTCTCAATTCTTAATCTTTAATCACTTCAACCCATAGAGTTTTTAATAGCTTTATTGAGATATAATCCACATACCTTAAAATTCACTCATTTATAATGTATAATTCATGTTTTAGTATATTCACAAAGTTACAAAACCATCAGTACAATCTAATTTTAGAACACTTTAATCACCTTCAAAATAAACTCCCTACTCATTAACAGTCACTTCTAACCCCTGCCTCCCACCTCCTTCTTCTCCAACACATGCAAGTGTTAGGTAACCACTAAATTAATTTCTCCCCCTCCATGTATTTGTTTATTCTAGACATTTCATGTGAATAAAATATGTAGTAGCATACAATTTACAGTCTATGACAATGGGCTATTTCACTTAATGTATTTTCAAAGTTCATCCATATTATAGCATGTATCAGTATTTTTTTCCATTTTTTTAAAAATAATATTCCATGCATAGATATATCAGGTTTGTTTATATATTCATCAATTGATGTACATTTGGAATTTTTTTTTACTTTTTGGCATTATGAGCAATGCTGCTATGCACCTCTGTGCAGTTTTTATGTGGACATAAGTTTCCAGTTCTCTTGGGTACCTAGGAGTATATTTTCATGGTCATATGGTTACTGTTTAACCACAGTTTGCAGAATATCAAACTGTTTCCAAAACAACTATACCAATTTTTATTCCCACAATTGATGCATGAAAGATACAGTTTCTCTATTATTGCCAACACAGTATATTGAATGTGCTTTTTATTTTAGCCCTCTTAGTGCTTAAATGGTATTTCAGTTTGGTTTTCCTTAAGGTCTAGTGATAGTGTCCTCTCATGAGCTTATTTTTCCATTTTTATTAATCCTTTGAATAAATGTCCATTAAAACCCTTGACCATTTTAAGGGGGTAATTTGTCTTTTTATTATAAAGTTTAATTCTTCCTTATATATTCTGAATGCAAGTCCCTTATCAGATCTGCAGATATTTTCTCTAGTTCTTTTGGTGTCTCTTCACTTTCTTGATGATACCATTGGCAGAACAAAGGTTTTTGATTTTGGCAAGGTCAAATTTATCTCTATTAGGACTGGAGATATATCTCAGTGGTAAAGTGTTTGCCTAGCATGTGTAAGGTTCTGTGTTCAGTGCATGGTACTGCAAAATAAAATTATGTAGAAATAAAAGGGAGAAGAATAGGAAAGAGAGAAGCCAAATTTTTACTGTTTGCAGATGATATTCTCCTATATTCAGAAGATCCAAAAAATTCAGCCAAGGAGCAGGTTACAAACTCAATATATAAAAATAAATGGCTTTCCTATACACCAATAATGCACTTGCTGAGAAATAAATCAGAAAAATAATTCCATTCACAATAGCACCCCCCCCAAAATACCCAAGAATAAATCTAACCAAGAAAGTGAAAGATCTCAAAAATGGAAACTATAAAACACTGAAGAAGGAAATTGAAGAAGACACAAAAAGATAGAAAGATCTCCCATGTTCATGGATAGGCAGAAGTAATAGGTAAAAATCCTCATATAATCAAAAGCAATAATAGCTTCAATGGCATCCCCAGCAAAATACCAATGGAATTTTTCACATAATTATGAAAAAAGTTCTAAAATTCATTCAGAAGAACAAAAGACCCAGAATAGCCAAAGCAACTCTAAGCCAAAAAAGCAGGGACATCAGAATACCTGAATTCATATGATACTACAGAGTTATAGTAACAAAAACTGCATGGCACTGGCATAAAAACAGATGTAGACCAGTGGAACAGAATAAAAGACACAGAGACAAACCCACACAGATACAGTCATCTGAGATTGAAAAAAGCACCTAAATATACAATGGAGAAAAGATAGTCTTTTAAGCAAATGGTGCTGGGAAAACTGGTTATCTATATGCAAAAGAATGAGACTAGATCTCTATCTCTTACAAGTCCTAGAAGAAAATGAAGGATTAACACTCCAGCATATAGGCACAGGCAAAAACTTCCTCATTGGGACCCCTAAAGCTCAAGAAATAATACCATCAATTAATAAATGAGATGACACCAAATTTAAAAGAAAATATTTTCTTTTATTTTCTTCACAGGAAAGAAAATAACTAAGATCATAAAGAGAGCCTACAGAATGGGAAAAGGTATTTACCACTTGCTCCTCAGAGAGAGGACTAATATTCAGAATACATAAAAAAAAAACTCCCCAAACACTAAAAGAACAACTAACCCAATTAACAAATGGGCAAACAAACTACACAGACACTTCTCAGAAAAAATTACTCTTGAAGATGAAGACAAGATGTTTTCAAAACTAGTTTTGGAAGGATCTGGACCTACCTCACCAGCTTTTGTTGCTTGCTCTTTCATTTCATATTCCACAAAGGCAAATCCCTTTGGATCTCAAGTACATTTATAATACAGAATAATTATATAAACCACATTGCCACAGTTCCCAAATATTCTTTCAATCCAGCTGTGACTAAAATTTTGGGGAAGTAACTCCTGTGATAAATTAGAAACAGCAATAAATATGAGGCTTTATTTGCTATATAACCTAAACTTTTCAAAATTTCTACACCTTACTCAATGTTAATAAGTTTTAACCTTAATATTAAAAATGGATTAGAAATGGCTAACAAATATATGAAAAAAATTCAACATCCTTAGCAGTTGGTGAAATGCAAATCAAAACCACACTGAGATGTCATATAATTGCAGTTAGAATAGCATCCTTTAAGGATACAAACAATAAGAAATGGTGGAGAGTATATGGGAGGAAGTAACATATTTACACTCTTTTTGGGATTGTAAATTAGTACAACCTCTATGAAAATCAGCATAGAGTTTCCTCAAAAGACTAGGGATGGAACTACCATATAATCCAACTATGCCACCCTTCAATATTTATCCTGAAGTATTAAAATAATTGTACTATAGTGGTACACACATATCCATGTTTATAGCAGCATATATCACAATAGCCAAGTCATGGAATCAATCTAGGTATGCATTATCAGGTGAATGAATAAAGAAAAAAATATATATATATATACACACAATATACATATATACACAATAGAGTTTTATTCACCCATAAAGAAGAATGAAATTATGTCATTTGCAGGAAAATGGAAGGAAATTGAGAGTATCATGTTAAATGAAATAAGCCAAACTTAGAAAGTCAAGGGTCATATTGCTCTCACCTATGTGGAAACTAGAGAGAATAAAGAAAAGGTGGTATTTCATGAAATGAGAAGGGAGACTAGTGGAGTAGAGGAAAGGGACAGGAGGGTAGGAGGAGAGAAAAATGGGAGGTGCTAGGAAACAATATTTATCACATTATATTGCTATATCATGTGCATGCATGAATATGTAAAAATTAATCCCACTATTACATATAATTATAATGCACTAATAAAATTTGGAAAAATTATATTTTCTGTTTGTACTTTTTGTGTCATATCTAAGAAAACATTGCCTAAACCAAGGATATTAAGATTTGCTCCTATGTTTTCTACTAAGAATTACTTAGTTTTAGCTCTAACACCTAGGTGTATGATTCCTTTGTAGTTAATTTTTGTGTATGGTGTGGCAAAAGGATCCAGTTGTATTTTGTTCCATGTGGATATCCAATTTTCCCACCACCTTTGTTCAAGAGACTATTCTTTACTCCCACTGAATTTTGGAACCATTGATAAGAATCAAATACTTTGTGTATATATACCATAATTTCTTTATTCATTCACCTGTTGAAGGGTGTCTAGGTTGATTCCACAATCTAGCTATTGTGAATTGAGCTGCTATAAACATTGATGTGGCTGTGTTACTGTAGTATGCTGATTTTAGGTCCTTTGGGTATAAACCAAGGAGTGGGATAACTGGGTCAAAAGGTGGGTCCATTCCAAGTTCTCCACACTGCTTTCCGGAGTGGCTACACCATTTTGCAACTCCACCAGCAATGTAAAAGTGTGCCCATTTCCCCACATCCACACCAACATCTATTATTGTTTGTGTTCTTGATAATAGCCATTCTAATTGGAGTAAGATGAAATCTTAGAGTTGCTTTAATTTGCAGTTCTCTAATTACTAGAGATGTAGAACACTTTTTCACGTATTTATTAATTGACTGTATGTCTTCTGTAAAGTGTCTTCTCAGTTCCTTGGCCCATTTATTGATTGGGTTCTTTGATTTTTTTGGTGTAAAGTTTTGTAAGTTCTTTATAAATTTTGGAGATTAGTGCTCTATCTGAAGTGCATTCTCCCACTCTGTAGTCTCTCTTTTCACATTATTGATTGTATCCTTTGCTGAGAAAAAGCTTTTTGGTTTGAATTAATCCCATTTATTGATTCTTGCTTTGATTTATTGGGCTTTGGGAGTCTTGTTAAGGAAGTCTGATCCTAAGCCAACATGATGAAGATCTGGGCCTACTTTTTCTTCTATTTGGTGCAGGGACTCTGGTCTAATTCCTAAGTCCTTGATCCATTTTGAGTTGAGTTTTGTGCAGGGTGAGAGAGGTTTAATTTCATTTTACTGCATATGAATTTCCAGTTTTCCCAGCACCATTTGTTGAACAGCTATCTTTTGTCTATTGTATGTTTTTGGCTCCTTTGTGTAGTATAAGTGAAATAAGCCAATCCCCAATAATCAAAGGTCAAATGTTTTCCCTGATAAGTGAATGATGATATATAATAGGGGTGTGGGGTGAGGGGTGAGAGAAGAATGGAGGAACTTTAGATTATGTAGAGGGAAATTAGAAGGAAAGGGGGTATGAAAAATGGTGGAATGAGACAGACATCATTATCCTATGTACATATATGATTACATGAATGGTATGAATCTACATTGTGCACAACCATAGAAATGAAAAGATGTACCCCATTTGTGTACAATCAATCAACATGCAGTCTGTAAAAATTAAAAAAATAATTAAAAATTTAAAATCCAAATTTAACTTCCAAAAGGAAAAAAAAAGAATCATTTACTTTGGATTGAAGTTACTTTGGATTAGGTAGAGGGGAGTGAAGGGAGGGGAGTGGTAGAGGGGTAGGGAGGATAGTAGAATGGATCAAACTTTATTACCCTATGTACACAACTGGTGGTATTCTACATCATGTACAACCAGAAGAATGAGAAGTTATATTCCATTTTTTATGATGTGTCAAAATGCATTCTACTGTCATGCATAACTAATGAGAACAAATAAAAAAGAATCAATTGACCATAGATTTATTGGTCTATTTTTGAATTCTCAATTCTATCCCATTGATCAGTATGTCTTCCATTGTATGAATATCACATTGTTTTGATTACTACGGATTTGAAGTAAGTTTTGAAGTTAAGAATTCTGAGTCCTCCAACATTTTTTTTTCAAAGTTGATTAGGCTTTTCTGAGTTCCTTGCAATTTCATATGAATTGTAGAATTGATTGTTCCATTTCTTGCCTCCCCAAAAAGAATGTTTGTGATTTTGATAAAGATTGCACTGAATCTGTACACTGCTTTGAGTTGTATTGTTATCTTAATAAGAGTAAGTGTTCAAATCCTTGAATACACGTTTTCATTTATTTAGGTCTTCTTTTACTTTTTTAAGGAATGTGTTGAAGATTTTATCATAGAATTCTTGCAACAGTTTGGTTAAATTTATTCCTAAGTATTTTTTTTTATTTTAGATGGTATTCTTTCCTAATCTCTTTTTATGGCTGTTAATTTCCATTATTTAGAAATACAATTTATTTTTATGTGTTAACCTTGTATCTTGCAACTTTGCTGAAATATTTTATTGCTTCTCATATTCTTGAATGGGTTCTTTAGGATTTTATTCATATATAATTATGTCAACTATGAATAATGGTAAGTATCCTTATTCATGTCCAATTTTAATTTCTTTATTTTTTCTTTTTCCTAATTGTTCTTGCTAGATCTTTCAGTATACTCTTGAATAGAAATGGTGAGAATATATGAGAATATATATCTTTGTCTTGTTCCTTAGATTGGGGGAAAGCTTTTAATCTCTCACCATTAAGTCTGATGTCATCTGTGGAGTTTTCATAGATAATCTTTCACAAAGCAAAGAAGTTCCTTTCTGTTCCTAGTTTGATGAATGTTTTTATCATTTAAGTGTGCTAAGTTTTTTTCAAATGTTTTTCTTTTTTTCATCTACTGAGATATCTTGTGTTTGTATTT